>NC_086448.1:285774855-286076998 GCF_028390025.1 Pseudophryne corroboree
GCAGGTCACAGAGAGTTTCATCTGGGGTATACTCATTGTCACCAGTACCACTATCATTTGGTGTTTCCACAAGGATCTATACTATTCCCCATGCTTTTTGAAGTGTACATGCTATCACTGGGGAAAATAATAAGTTGTTAGGGCCTGGTCTACCACTGCTATGCAGATGATACACAACTGTACCTGTCCTGTATCCAAGAACCCAATAACAACCTTAAATTGCTGTGTAGCTTAGCTCCAGAAATGGATGAGTGCAGTTGGTTGCGACTGAATCCAGATAAAATATAGGTCTTTATATTAGGACCTTAACAGCAAAGGACAAGACTGCAACATAGCCAATCAACTGGACTTATACTGGGTGGTTCAAAATTACAAAATACTGATCATGTGCGGAATCTTGGCATATTCCTGTATGGTAGATTGACACTTAAACATCAGATATCAGCCACAATCAAATCCACATTCTTCCATCTGAGGAATATAGCCACAATCAAGAACTTAATTCCTTCTGAAGATCTGCCAAACGTCATACATGCACTTGTATCATCCTGATTGGACAACTGCAATGCCTTCTACCTTGGTCTCCCAGCAAAAGAATTGTACTAATTACAGCTGGTACAAAATGCAGCTGCCAGGCTGTTAACCAACCATTCCCATTCCAGCCACATAACATCCATTCTATACTCCCTTCAGTGGCTGCCTGTAAGATGGCAAATCTTTTCAAGATTGGCTTACTCACTTTTAAGGCCATACATGACCAAGGCCCAAGGTACCTGAAGCGCTTCTGATTCCTTACTACACTGCTCGATTACTGCAATCTGTGGATAAAGGACATTTAGCATGTCCCTTTAGTATCTCCATGCTCTCTGTATTTTATGAAACGCTGTTCTGAACTTTATTGTTTTTGTACTGCATTATGTTAATTGTATCTATTGAGTCCTATTGGAGAAAGAGCACTATATACCTAAAATTATTATTAATAATAATAATAATAATAATAGACATTGCCAACAGTTTGGTGTATCAACCAGGAGGAGGCACTAATGCCAGGAGACTTCCAAATTTGAGGAGACTCTTTCTGCTCCCAAAAAAGTGGACAACTCTACTGCAAGCCACTGCCGACACCATGTCGTAGATGAAGTTGATAGGGCAACAGGCATGAATCACGTCAAAATGTCGCCGCAGGACTTGCAGAAGTCAGCAACTATGCAGTATATACAGTTTTGCAGAATTGGACCTTTGTCTGTTCTATAGATTGTAATCTTGCGAGCAGGGCCTTCTACCTCTGTCTGTCTGTCTGTCTGTCTGTCTGTCTGTCTTTGCCCAGTTTTGTTCTATAACTGTTGTTCTAATTGTAAAGCGCAACGGAATATGCTGCGCTATATAAGAAACTGCTAATAATAATAATAATAATAATTAATGTAAAATACAAATGTCTTACTATTTACTGTGTGTGCACACAAGAAATGCATACAATTTTATGCAGATTTTATTGCATTTACACTCACAACTGGAAATGTGGAACAAAAGCATCAGGACTTGTTCATATATTTGTGATTGAGGCAGGCAATTCACTGCATGTTGGATCCTCTCCGACGGAGGAGATCCGACAGTGCAGTATTCATTTAGCGAGCATTTCCAACAGGTTTAGCCCGTTTTCGACACAGCTGATCCGACTATTTTTGAGGTCGGAACAGCATTGTCGAAAACAGGACAAAAAACTGTCGGAATTGTCCGGTAATTCGACAAAACACGTGGATCCGCGTCTAATCCGCCGATCCACGTGTTTTCCGAGAAGTCTGAAAAACGGCAGCTCCATTGAATAGGTCGAATCCTGATTCAACCAAAAAAAGTCGGAAACTGCCATTTTTCCGTCTTGACGGCAGTCCCGACTTCAATTGAATACATCCAATAGATGCAGACATGTATATACTTGCTGGGATTCATATCTGTTACATATGTTTGAGAACTGCAGCAACAAAACTATAATGATGATTGATAAATTGCCTGGTTGCTACTGTATATTATATGTAGTTGCTGTTTCCATTTGGACAACAACAGTAAATTATCAATGGGAAATTAACACATTTTTATATATCACAATTTGTACTGTAGTTTGTAGTTTCTTTTTAATAATCTTTTACATAGTAAATACAACTTTTGCATTTCTTAACACAGTGCAGACCCTATTCTTTGTTGTGTCTATGACTCATTACGTTATTATATTGTATAGAACTATAGTAATGCTTTCTCTATGGTACACTTGGTGCTTGTGACATAAACCTGACCCATATGCTTGTGTTGTGTAGCTGGATGCATCGTCTGAACACTTAAATGCGCTTTATCATCTTCTGTCCTGTCTTGCTAACATTTAGGGTGAGAATTCATCCAGCACGGCTTGAACTGTAATGTCTCTTATTGTACTAATAATATAGTACAGATGTGTCCTCAGACTCCTACTGTATCCTTAGATTGTGCCAAATAGCCCCATTTAGCGAGCCACAGGCTTTGCAACTTAGCCATGTCAAATCACTAATCCTAAGTACCTAGTACACTATGGGGGAGATGTATCAAAGCTTGGAGATAGATAAAGTACAAGACAATCGGCTCCTAATTATCATCTTACAGGCTGTGTTTGGAAATTGACAGTTAGGAGCTGATTTGGTGGTACTTTATCTCTCTCCAGTTTATCTCTCATCAAGCTTTGATACATCTCCCCTTATAAGAGAACTAACATGAAAAAATGAGAAAAAAGAAGCACAATGGAGAAAAAAGTAGCAAAATTGAGGAAAACTTGGACAATGTAGAATAAAATTGCAAAAGACAGGCCCGATAGGGGTGACCTGCACTGAGTGTCGTTATGTTTAATCTATGACCTTTTTTTTTTTTTTAAACACATTTTATTGGGTGGATCAGAATAAGATTACATTGGTAACAAAACACCCGGACAATTTGGGTGTCTAATGAACAAATGTAGTTACAATAAATTGTTACAACAACAAAATAATTGAACCTTTTTTGTTTTTGTTTTCCCCGAATTTTAAGAGATTAAAGTTAAGATGCGTGCGGTGGGGAACTCTCGGCAACGGAGTGGCCTTCCGTCATAGAGAGTCAGCAGAGGCAATGAGAAGAAAAGAATACTCAGAGATCGAGTAAAAGGGGACAGGAAAGCAGATGAGGCTGAGCGCCTCCAATCGGAGAAAGAAGCAGGGGGAGTAGAGGGGGGGTGGAGGGGTGGCCCTCTGGGGCAGGAGGCGGGCTGGACCGTGGCGTACCGCGTCAGGTTACAAATGGGGAGGAGGCCTGTTGTAGGTTTAGCCACGGGGACCATACTTTATCAAATTGTTTCGAGGTGTTACGTATGACTGCGGTCATATATTCCATTTTGTGGACATACCAAATCCGGGAGATTATCACCGGCATTGGTGAGGGGGTCGGGTTCTTCCAGTCTGTGGCAATTTGGCATGTCATTGCCGAGACTACATGTCGGAATAGTTTGTTTTGGTGTCTATTAAGGGTAGGAAGAGACATGGGGAGCAAGAAGTATTGGGGGTCAGGGGGGATGGAGATATCAAATAAGCGCGAAAGCAATGTAATGAGTTCACCCCATATTTTGTGAATTTTGGGGCAGGCCCACCATATGTGTAAGAACGAACCACTGTCCGAGCAACCCCTCCTGCACCCATCTGGAGTGTCGGGGAACATAGTGTGTAGACGGGCAGGGACATAGTACCAACGGTAGAGTAATTTATAGATGGTTTCTTTAATTCTCACACAGATAGAGCTGGAAGCCGCGTTGTCCCATATATCTACCCAATCCTCATTGTCTATAGTTACTCCTAGTTCCTCTTCCCATGCCGCTTCGTGAGGGGCCTGGGATGTATTGGGGTGGTCGTCAAGTAGGGTGTAAATATCTTATATGAGGCCCTTAGTATTGGTGCGTTTCCAGCTAATATATTCGAAGGGGGATAAATGTCTGTGGAGGAGGGTAGTGGTAATGGTGGAGTGGAAGTGTCTGATTTGCAGATAGCGGAAGAAGTCCGAAGAGGGGATTACTGTTCCTTCACGGATATCCGCGAATTGTGGGAAAGTAGCATTGGAAGTGATATCGTTAACATATAGTATACCACTCGAGCGCCAAGATATATGCGAGGCTTTACCCATGCCTGGAGGGAAGGCTGGGTTATGAAATAACGGAATTAGCGGGGACGGGTATGGGGCTAAACTGAACCGTCTATTTGTCAGGTCCCATGTCGCTAGTGAGCGACTTACTACGGGGTGCGAGAGGGCCGCGCGCGGGCGCCACAATAGGGAGGATAATGTAGCTAGGCCCGTCTCCTCTGCCTCTATCCCCACCCAGACCTTTCGTGTCCCACCCTCGTTGCACCATTGTGCGCATTGAGCAAGTTGTGCTGCATAGAAATATTTCTTAAAGTCCGGAATACCCAGGCCTCCGCCTCTGGAGGGGCGTTGAAGCAATTTAAGTCTAACGCGGGGACGCTTATGGTTCCAGATAAAAAGGGAGGATTGGCGTTGCAGAATCTTGAACACGTAGGTAGGGACATAAATCGGGAGGGTCTGAAATAAATACAGAAGTCGGGGGAGTACGCTCATCTTGACGGAGTTAATTCTGCCTATCCATGATATAAAATAGCTGGACCATTCCACTAAATCCTCCTTGATCGTCTGCAATAAACGGGGATAATTTGCTTGGAAAAGTTGGTGGTGATGGTGGGTCAGGTACACACCGAGGTATTTGATTTTCTTTGTATACCAGTTACAGGGGAGGGTATTTTGAAGGTCTTGTTGGAGAGCTGCTGGGATATAAAAGTTGAGGACCTCTGTTTTATTAACATTTATTTTATATCCAGAGAACTGGGAGTATAAGCTGATCTCGGATAAGAGGGCGGGGAGAGATTGGGCTGGGTCTGTGAGGGAGATCAGGACATCGTCGGCATATAACGCTATCTTGTGTTCGGATAGGCCTGTGGATATTCCACGGATAGTATTGTTATTACGGATCCTTGCTGCTAGGGGCTCCATGACTAGTGCGAAGATTAAAGGGGAGAGGGGGCATCCCTGCCTGGTACCATTGGCAATCCCAAAACTGGAGGAGGAGACACCGTTAACCATAACCTGGGCCGATGGGGAGCGGTAAAGTGCTCTGATCCCTTCCAAAAATTCTCCGGAGAATCCCATTTTGTCAAGGACTGCAAAGGCAAAAGACCACGATATACGGTCGAAGGCCTTTTCCGCATCGAGAGCCAGAATGAGAGAGGGAGATTTCCTTTTTTGAATTGAGTATATTAGATCTATGGCCCTTCTAGTGTTATCAGGTGCCTGGCGTCCAGGGATGAAGCCGACCTGGTACGGATGGACCAGACCGGACATCAAAGGACCCAGACGGTTAGCTAATATTTTCGCGTATATCTTCAGGTCGACATTCAATAGTGAGATCGGTCTGTAGTTTAGGCAACTAGTCGGGTCTTTGTCAGGCTTTGGGATTACCACTATGTCGGCCCGGGTCGGTCTCTGGCAGAAAGGAGGCTCCCTCAAGAATACCGTTAAATAGGGAGGTTAGGTGTGGGGTCAGCTCCTTCGCGAAGAGTTTATAATATTGGGCTGTGAAACCATCCGGACCTGGAGCGGCCGACGAGCGCATAGATCGTATGGCTGCTATTGTCTCCTCATCCGAGATTCGACAATTAAGGGCTTCTAACTGGGTGTCCGAAAGGGTTGGGAGGGGGGTATCAGACAAGTATGAGCGCACTCCCCCAGTCTCGTCAGGAGACTGCTGGGGTGGGACAGGTAGGTTATAAAGGGAGCTATAAAACAGACGGAAGTCTTCGGCCATCACTTCAGGGTCATATGTATAGGTTCCCCTTCGTGGCGAATACAATTTATCTATGGCCCCCAACGCTTGCTTGCGACGTAGTTTGTTGGCCAGTAATGAATCTATTTTATCCATTTTATCATAAAAACGTTGTTGCAGTTTCCGGAGGATTAGTGCCGCGCGGTTGGAAAGAAGGGTGTTAAGTTGTCCCCGAAGGGAATCTATCCGAGTGAGCAGGGAAGGATTGGGGGATGCTTTATGTTTGGATAGTAGGGTGGCTATTTCTGATTCGAGGGAGGATATCTCCTGCGCGGCTTTTTTCCTAAGTGCTGATGATTTTGCCAGTAAGGCTCCGCGAATCGTGGCTTTATGGGCTTCCCAGAGAACATTAAGTGAGATGTCGGGAGATGTATTTTCGGTGAAGTAGTGTGTGATTGCTAGTCTAGTTTCCTCTAGTGCTGAGGGGTGTTGTAGAAGCGAGTCATCCAGACGCCATTTATATCTCCTACGCGGCGTGCGGTATATATCTATAAGGAGATAAACCCCAGCGTGGTCCGTCCATGACAGAGGTGTAATGCCCGTGTCCGAAATCAGTGGTACGAGGGCAGAGGAGATGTGGATCATATCTATCCTGGAGTAGTGTTGGTGTGGAGCTGAAAAATGCGTGAAATCTTTGGTGTGAGGGTGTTGGGAGCGCCAAGTGTCACAGAGGCCGTGGTGTTTCATGATGGCGGTAAGTGTGCGGGAGGCCCGAGAAAGGGTCGTTATGGAAGCGTGAGGGGGAGGGCCGGATCTATCTAGCAACGGGTCGATTATGGTGTTAAAATCGCCACCCATGATAATGCTTCCCTGTGCTTCTCGTGATAAGCGTTTAGAGAGAGAGTCGAAAAACAGAGACTGGTCTTGGTTGGGGGCATAGGTGGAGACCAGAGTGAGAGCCATAGAGCGGAGGGTACCCATTACCATAAGGAACCGTCCTTCTGGGTATGTCACTGTCCTAGAGTGAGTAAACGGGAAGTTACGGCGAACTAATATGGCCACACCCCGTTTTTTACAGTCTGCCGAGGCGAAGTAGGACTGGGAGAACCATTTGCCCTTAAGCTGGGTGTGGGGACCGGTGAGGTGTGTTTCCTGGAGGAATGCTATGTCGACTTTCTCACGTCTGCAGGCGCTCAGGAACATGGTATGTTTCCTAGGGGAATTTAGGCCATTTACATTGGCCGAGAATATTTTAAGGGACATGGCTATTTACGTGGGGGAATATTGAATGTTGCCCAAAAGGTTCAGTAACGTACCATCCGCTCCAGGAGAGGGCCCCCCCTCTGGGCCAAGCAAGAAAAGGAGCGGGAAGGTCAAGCAGAGGCCACCAGAAAAGAGAGAGAAGGAAGAACATAGAGAAGAAGAAGAAGAAATACCCCAAACGGGGAAACATCCCTAAGGTTGTGGGTCCCATTCGGGGGCCGCCCGGGAAAAAGCACTGCATCAGTAACATTGTAAGCAATAATAAGGGATTGTGGGGAGGTAACCAGGGTACCATGTGGGAGGGCGTAGGGTGCCCGGGCCACAAGGGTGGAGAATGGCTTTGGCCGTTTTACATCTATATCGGACATATTACAATATAGGACATTGAGAACTGTGTCCAGACAACAAGAACTTCAAACATAAATTCAAGAAAGGGAGGGGGAAGGGGGGAGAAGGAGAGGGTTGGGGAAGAGGGGGAAAGAAAAAAAGAAAAAAATAAATAAAATAAAAATAATTATAGGGGTGGGGGGGGAGAGGGGGAAACCTCAGGGGTGCAAACAAGTATGAATTAATTATAACAACAATAACAGAGGATAGTTACGACACTGGCATATGGATGGAGGTCGAATCCTCCACGACTCTATCTCAGTTCGAGGCGCGGAGATGTTGCGCCAACATTACGCATACAATCCACAGCGGGGGGCTCCCCAGGTCAGGGAGGGTCTTTGTCCACATTGCGCTGTCGGGTCACCCTCGTCCAGTCGGGAAGGGGTGGCTGAGGGTGCGGTGGTTTAGATGAGGAAGTCGCCGTGTCGACTACGGATGATGCTGGGAGGAGATCTAACTTTGCCAGCAGTTCCTGTCCTTGATTTAAGGTCTTGACTGAGTGGACAAAGTTATTGACCGAGACGTGAAGTTGAAAGGGGAATCCCCATCTGTATCTGATCTGATGCTGACGCAGGACCCGGGTGACCGGCTAAAGGTCCCGCCGCTTCTGGATCGTGGAAGGGGCCAGGTCCTGATAAATCTGCAGTTGCATACCCTTAAACAGAATCTCCGATGAGTCTCGAACGGAGGACAACATTTTCTCTTTCGAACGGAAATAGTGGAAACGGATAATAACATTCCTGGGCGGTTGGGCGGGAGACGGTTTTGCACGGAGTGCTCTATGTGCCCTGTCGCAGAGGCATTCTTCGTCCGTGAGGTCTGGTAATATGTGTGTGAAGAATTATCTCAGAAATGACGGCAGCGATGGACCGAGGACCGATTCTGGAACGCCGCGTATGCGTAGATTATTTCTACGCGAGCGATTTTCTTGGTCCTCTTGTCGCTCTTTGAGGGTCTCCATTTCCTCGTGTAATCTAGTGAGCTCACTGTCAAGGCGGAGTTGGGAGCGGCAGAGATCGTCCGTCTTAGTTTCCAATGTGTCCGTTCGATTGCCGAGGGCTGTAAGGTCCGATTTAAAATCAGCTATGGCGTTCGAGAGTTCCTGCTTGAACGCAGATTGTACCCCCTCCAGTAAGCTCGACATGACCGCCTGTATCTGAGGGTCAATACCTGCTTCCGATGAACACGGAGAGGGGGGGGAGCCTGCGGACATGTTGGCGTTCTGCGGGCCCTTAGATTTGGAGCCAAAGAAGTTAGTCGGGACTTGTGTTGCTTTTTTGTTTTTGGACATAGTGGCATATATGTACAAAAAAGGGGGAGGATAACGGTGGAGGTGTAAAAGAAAAGGGGATGAAAAATTATTGACGAAGGGACACAGTTCAGGGTCCGTATAGTGAGCGGACAGTCCGGGGAGGTCAGGCTGTTGTTTTTTAGCTTCGCACCGGTCTCCTACGTGGCTGGTGGAGTAAGTAATGGATGCCCCAGGAAGCTCGGAGGGTGGAGGAAGGTGTCTTATCAGGTTCGTAAAAGTTGATCGGTATTCAAGATTAGGCCGTGTTCCTGACTTCTGTTATTGTAGATCAAATAGCTCACCGTAGCGGCCTCCAGAGGGGGATAAATTTGTCATCTTCAGATGTGCTAGCCGCGGAGTTGGGGATAATGTGCCAGAGTGTTATAAATAGAGTCCAACTACTTAGTTATGGCACTTGTAGCATTTTATTATTTTGCGTTAACTCATCTTGAGAATGGGTCGGGGACGTGTGGATCCGAGTGTCATAGCGCCGAGGCCGTGACTCTCCCAGGCGCCAATCCCGCAGTTGGGGTAGAACGCGGCTTAACCTTTCATCTTGTGGCCCTGGCACACACGGTGGATATTAAAGCACTTTCATGGTTGTCGCCACTGCGGGCAGTAATGCGGGCAGAATCTGTAAACCTGCAAGGGTGAGGAGTGTGTGGTATAATGCGGCTTATCTTCACCCTGGCTGAGTGCCAGAAAGCAAAATGGCGGCTCTGGGCTCGTGTCACAGGATTCTATGGAGCAGGGTGCAGATCAGGAATGGTTGCTATGACAGCAACAGGTACTCACCACACTCCAGGTGGACTGGACCCTGAAGATAATTCAGCCTGCTTGACGTTTTATAAAGCCTTTCAGGGCTGCCTGCAGGTGTGCACAGCTTTCTCCAGCCTGTGTCCCAGGAATCCAAAATGGCCGCCGCAGCTCACACAGGACTGCTTGCACTCCTCTTTTATCTCCTGTGGGGCCGGTTGAGGCGCGGAGGCTCTCTCCTGGTGTCAGGGGGTGTCCAGCCACACTAAGGGGAGAAGATCCGAGGTCCTGGGGGGTCCGTCGCGGCCGCGCTCCGGTCCCGGAGCTCCCGGCCGGGGTATCCCCAAACTCCAGGTCCCAGGTTCAGCAGGGCGCGTAGTAGGCCGCGGCGGCCGGAGGTAGCTGGAGGCCGCAGGCCCGGCTCGTCAGCTGCACAGCTCCGCCGGAGGGACCCACAGGGGGGACGAGATCACCGCAGCCAGGAACATGTGGTCCGGAAGGGGGGAAGAGAGAGTCCCGGCTCCCGCGGACAGCTCCTGAGCCCAGCCCCGCAAGGCGCCAAAATCGATGCCCCGGCTTCACAAGGGGGGGAAGGCCGCAGTCCGCAAAGGCAGCCGAGGCCGCCTCCCGACTCCGCAGCGCGCTTCCCCGGGCCAGGCCACTGAAGGCAGAGGCAATGAGGCAAGTGCAGGGGACACCAGGGCACTGTTTGGGGGGTAATTCCGAGTTTTAAATACTTGGGTAGTAGGAGCTCGTGTGAGGTGCAGCTTCTCCCACTGCTAGCCAGGCCACGCCCCAATCTATGACCTTTTTATACCAATTCCTTTGCTGCAAAAATAAATAAAAAATATCCTAAGAACCTAGTACACTTTAAGCAAAGTATGATGCAAATTGAGAAAAAATTAGTAAGAGGGAAAAGTGCACAGGAATCGTACGACATGGAGCAAAATAAATAGGTGTATGAGAACACATCGATATTACCAATAGTCTGTAAAATCCTTTTACCTTATAGTTACTCCTACCCACTCATACCACCAGAACCATCCCTTACATTCTCTACATTTGAGGTCCATGCTATACGCCTCTTCCAACCGGGTGTAGTATGAGTGGCCGGCGGCTGGGATCCCAGGGGCTAGCATACCGGCGCCAGGATCCCGACCGCCGGCATACCGACAGCTGGCCGAGCACTAATGAGCCCCTTGTGGGCTTGCTGCGCTCGCCAAGCTGCGGGCACGGTGGTGCGCTATGCTTTTTATTCTCCCTCCAGGGGGGTCATGGACCCCCAAGAGGGAGAATATGTGTTGGCATGCCGGCGGTCGGGATCCCGGGGCCGGTATGCTGGTTGCCAGGATCCCGTCCGGCGGCATACTGAAGACCACCCCTTCCTACCACTCCATCTTAGAGTAGCTGTCATTTACTGCCCCCACCCTGGCATTGCCTCCAAATTCATCGACATCTTTGTTTCCTGGCTTCCTCATTTCCTCTCTTCTGACATTCCCTCCATTATCCTAGGCGATTTCAACATCCCTATCAATATCCCCACAAAATCCCCTGCCTCTAAGGGGCAGATTTATTAAGCCTGGTGAAGTGATAGAGTGGAAGGTGATCAAGCACCAGCCAGTCAGCTCCTAACTGTCATTTTTCAAACCCAGCCTGTAACATGGTAGCTAGGAGCTGATTGGCTGGTGCATTATCACCTTCCACCTTATCACTTCACCAGCCTTAATAAATCTGCCCCTACATTTCTTAACCTCACCTCTTCACTTGGTCTCTCCCAGTGGACCTCCTCACCCTCCCATGTGAATGGGAGCTCACTGGATCTGGTCTTCACTCACCGTTGTGATATTTCTGATTTTTCCAACTCCCCATTTTCCCTCTCTGACCACCACCTACTCTTCTTTAACCTATCTCTCTCTGCTTCCCTATCTCTGCCTCCTAAGGCTACCATCACTAAGCGTAACATTGAGGCTATAAACACCACATTCCTTTCCTCCCTGTTTGACTCACTTCTTTCTCCTATTCTCTCGCTCTCATGCCCTGAACAGGCCACTTCCATATACAATGCATCCCTTACTTCTGCTCTTGACTCTGTTGCTCCACCAACCACTATTCACCCTCGCAAATTAACACCTTAACCCTAGCACACCAAATGCATCAGATATCTGCAAAAATGCTCACGTACTGCTGAGTGACACTTGGGGAAATCACGCTCTAAGGCAGACTTCCTCCATTTCAAATGTATGCTCTCATCCTTCAGTGATGCCCTTTCTCTTGCTAAACAGTCATACTTCAAGAACCTCATCTCCCAGTCTTCCAACCCCCAGCGCCTCTTTGCCACTCTCAACTCACTCCTCTGCCCACAACAACCTCGTCTCCCTTCCTCACTCTCTGCTCTTGACTTTGCCATTTACTTCACATCCAAAATTGACTCCATATGTCAAGACATCACATCACACCAGACCATCAGCAACCAGCCTCCTCCCATCCCGTACCCCCCCCCCCCCCCCCCCCATCACTCTCACCAACTCTTACATCTTTCTCCCATGCATCTGGTGAGGAATGGCCCTCATTCGTTCTTGCCCCCTCACCACCTCCCCACTTGACCATATTCCCTCCCGCCTCCTCCGCTACCTCTCTCCTTCAGCCTGTTGCCATCTTTCTCACCTTCTCAATCCCTCTTATCAGGCACTGTACCCTCTGCCTTCAAGCATGCACTCATCTCCTATTCTTAAAAAACCTACCCTTGATCCAAACACTCTCTCCAACTACCAACCCATCTCTCTTCTCCCTTTTGCCGCCAAACTCCTTGAGCATATTGTCTACAACCGCCTTACTTCCTTTCTTTCCTCACACTCACTGCTTGACCCATTCCTGTCTGGCTTCTGTCCTCTCCACTCCACTGAAACTGCCCTTACAAAAGTCTGCAAAGACCTCCATGCTGCTAAATCTAAGGGCCACTACTCTCTACTTATTCTTCTTGATCTCTTTGCTGCTTTTGACACTGTGGACCACCCTCTCCTACTGCAAATCCTTCACTCCATTGGTTTGCGTGATACTGCCCTCTCTTGGCTGTCTTCCTACCTCTCTGACAGTTTATTCTGTCTCCTCTCATGACTCCACCTCCCCCTCACTTCCACTAACTGTAGGTGTACCACAAGGTTCTGTCCTTGGTCCTCTCCTTTTCTCTCTCTATACATCCTCACTAATTAAGCTCATTAGTTCTTTTGATTTCCAATATCATCTCTATGCTGATGACACTCAAATCTATCTTTCCTCTCCAGACCTCTACCCTGCTCTCCTCACTCGTATCTCCAACTGTCTCTCTGCTATCTCTGGATGTCCCAGTGCTTTCTTAAACGTAACATGTCTAAGACCGAGCTGATTGTCTTCCCTCCCTCCCGCATAACCTCACCTCTTACAATCTCATTATCTATTGATGGCACTACTATCTCCTCTAGCCCCCAAGTGCGCTGTCTTGGAGTAATCCTTGACTTCTCCCTCTCCTTCAAACCACACATTCAGCACCTCTCGCAAACCTGCCATATTCATCTAAAAAAATATTTCCAGGATCAGACCCTTTCTCACCCAGGATGCTACTAAGACTCTTATCCACTCACTGGTCATCTCCAGACTGGACTACTGTAATCTCCTCCTGACTGGCATCCCTGACAAAAACCTCTCTTCACTCCAATCTATCCTCAATGCTGCTCGCCGGCTCATTTTCCTCACCAAACGCACTACGTCCAGCTCTCCTCTTTTACAAGACCTTCACTGGCTCCCCTTCCCTTTCAGAATCCATTTCAAGCTTCTCACACTCATTTACAAAGCCCTCACCCACTCCTCTCCCATCTACATCTCTGACCTTATCTCCCATTACACTCCCACCTGTCCTCTTCACTTTGCTAATGCACTGAGAGCCGCTAGGAGTGCCGCTCCTTTGGACTTTATGTGACGATTATTTGTGGAGGCACCCGGCACAGTAACGCGGTCTTAATGGGAGAGCCAGGCACTCTGGTCTGTGTGTATATATATATATATATATATATATATATCATCAGGCCACACAGTGATAAGGGGCAGTTAAAGAAAGTTGTTACATATACTGCCCTTTATCACTGTGTGGCCTGATAATTTAGTAATAATAATAATAATAATAATAAAAAAAAATTAAAAACAATTAATAAAAAATAACAATTAACTAAATAATCTAGATCTTTGAGATTCGAACTCGTGTAATGATGTTCATTTGCTGACGAGCTTGAAGCTTTATCCCACTAGGCTACAGGTGACACCGTGTATAGGCTGACATTTATCCTTATATTGAATTTGCCTTTGATCTCAGCAGCGCTTCTAATTGATGCCTACACAATTAATGTGCATATATGTTTATATCTATATACACATATATATACTTAACTTTGTTGATTTAATAAGTATTTTTATTTAAAATGTTTCTACCTTTTTGAACTAATATTGAATATGTAATTGTGATCTGTTAGCCGATATTCGGCTAAGTAAATACACACAGGTATCTTTAACCAATTTCACCTGGAAACTAATAGAGACTTCATCCTCATTGGAGGACTCTTGTTTAAATATCTGACACCCTGGACACCTGGAATATATTTCTGATGAAACCGCAAGTCCATAGTGGCGGAGAAACGTGTCAAATACTCCCTGGGTGATTGCAGGATGCTATTTTGAGAATACGGATTGATTGTCACAACCAAGTTCCTCCAAATTATGTGGCTCTTTCCTAAAGCTCTGAGAGCGGCGCCTACCCTCTGCACCCGTACCACGGACATCCGTTGAGCATTGGAAATCCTTCACCTACGAAAGTGTGTGCTGAAATACTGGACTCTGACGGTTAAATACACAGGCGGGTCTCCAGTCCAACCGAAAGCTCCGGACAACTGCTAGTGGTGAGGGCACCTTCTCCGGTAAGGGGTATACATTTAGCGCTGGACACTCTGTGCTGAGCCCTTTGAATTTCATTTCCACGGAACTGTTATCTGTGATCCCCACTATAAGCTGGCCAGCTGGAAATCTGTTCCTTATAAACATTTCCTTATCTCAACTATTAGCGGGACTGCACCCTATATTAACTATATCACCAACATAATTCAATTAGACCAATACACTCTCGCTTATTATGTTACAATTATAGACACACACAGTCGTACAGGCCGAGCCTGAATGAAGATCTACTGTAATTCCGTCTGTGTGTAAATATTAATTCGGGCGCAAATGCTATTTTAGTATACTTTAATGGTCATCAAAGATTTATGTAAAACTAGATGCAGCTCCCACTTGGTAATCTGAAGTAATACCAAATAGTTAAGCACAAATAATACATATAAAAAGAGAGCGCATGAAGTTTTAAATAGTTTTATTATACTTTAAAAAGGACTAAAAGTGTCTAATTTAACATAAATACATGCATATATTGCTAAAGTACTAATTGAAACAATGTAATAGAATATTCACTATGATACTGCTACAAATAGAATGTCATTCCATATCTATCCACATTAGTCCATGTTATTGTATCTAGTAGCAGCTGCCACTTAGTGTCCACTTTAATTCCAGGGTAACTTTTGTTTCTACTTAAGTGGCTAGATTATAGCTGACTGTCCCGCACAAGAGAAAGCCACTTGCTTTTATGGACCGTGGTTTAAATTCAGATGGAAATAAATAGATGCTGCGGCAGTATTTTGAATATTAATAAACAGACTGTGGAACCACTTGTAACGAATCTTTCACATATGCAGACTAGGTATAGTAAGCCAGGGATTTTCTCCCGTCCACTGACATATATGTTATAGCGTGTGTAACAGGAGTTAGAACTGCTGTTTAACTTGATCACTGTGTCTCACCTCGCCACGGCCCGGGTTGTATTCTCGTTGCTGTTAGAGATCTGCCCACAGCCGTGGCGTCCTGCTGCTGAGTATTCTGCTGCTACCGTCTGATTTTCCCCTCACTAGGGTTTGCGTGAATAGATCGTGATGCAGCTCCCAGCTACGGTGGCGTACCGCTGAGCTTCCCCCGCTACAAGCGTCCGACCTCTCCTTGCCGGAACTTTGTGTAGCTGCAGCGTGGTGAGGGAGTGTGGCTCGGCCCCCAGCTGCGGTGGCATGCCGCTGGACTTTTGACCTGCTGGGGCCGTGCCGCTTCTTCCCACCGGAGCTCAGGCGGACAGTGTAAAGTGAATATCAAGATAGTCAGTTCACAAAACCTGCGGCAGTATGATCCGTCTCACAGTCCAATGTAGGTTTCAAAGCACAAGAGCAAAGTGCTCTTAACGCGTTTCTCTGTTGCAATATTCTAACGGTTTCCTCAGAAGATAGCCACCTGTATTTAGCACCCTTATTTAAACAAAGTCTCCTCCAATCAATTGCTCCTATTCATTATAAGAGACAGGTGTGCTACAGGTGTGTATGCATATATATATTTATATGTGACCAACCAAGTATACTCCAATCAACAATTTGCAGGAAACATATTCCACATAGTCAAAAGGTATATTAAAATATCATAAAATAAATCACATCAAAAAATAAAAATTACATATCTATAAAATACATTTAAATTAGTAATGACAGCACATGAGAGATTGAAGTTAACACAATTATACCAGTATAAGAGATAAGTGGATAAAAAATGCTCTCCTGGCTAGCTATCTAGCGGAATGATTGAAACTTTCTATACCTTAACTCTAGATAGATACTTATAGTAAATGAAATTTTATCGGATTTTACTCATAAAATGCCACATAGTACTTATATAGCCAGAGCAGCGCTCTTCATTGTTCCTTGATTCCAGACAGACAATTCTACTTAATAGAACCATAGCCCATCTAGTTCCAAAGACATTTAAGATATTTTTGTAAGAGGATAGTAAAAACAATATGCTTGAAAAGAAAGAGAGAAAAAAAGGAGAAAAAGGCAGAAATGCTAATATTTTTAACCCTAATCTCATATATTATTCATTTCTATATTGTCATTAAGTCCCAAAGGGGATAATGAACCCAGGGAAAATATCCAGAACGCCTCTCCCTTACAGAGATGATTAAACCTGTCCCCACCCCTAGCTGTGGTGGGTATATGCTCAATACCCTGTAGTTCCAAACCATCCATTTTTCCCTGATGTCTTTGTTGAAGATGTGTAGACAAACTATGAGTTTTTACTCCTTTCACTATATTTCGTCTATGTTCTAAGAATCTTGTATTAAGCTTTCGAGTAGTTCGTCCTACATATTGGACGCCACATATGCAAGTTATCAAATAAATTACATATGTGGCATTACAGTCAATTCGACCCTTGATCTCGAAGTCAGAGTCATACGTGGTGGAATGAAAACGGGTACTATTATGCTTTATATGCTTACAGGTCATACACCCTGCCCGTCCACATCTAAAACAGCCCTCTTTCTGTGGAATTGAACTAAGCCAAGTTTCCCTTATCTTCTCTGCTGGAGCAGAACCCACATAATGGCTTGGTGTTAAAAAGCTCTGCAAGTTCCGCGCTTTCTTAAACACTATCTGGGGTTCCACTTCTAACATCGGTGCTAGTATTTTATCTGCTTTCAGGATAGACATGTTCTTTTTCAACAGATGTTTAATTTCCCCTGAACTTGAATTCAATTTAGTAATAAACCTAAGGTCAGTGTTCTCTTTAGAATTATTACATTTAGTTTTATTGGGGATAAGGAGGGATTCCCTATCTGCTCTTCTAGCCTGTTCTTTTGCTTCCTCTAGGATATCCTCAGGGTACTCCTGTTCAAGGAGTGCAGTAGTAAGATCATATGCATGCTAGTTATAATCCGCAATATCTGAACAATTTCGTCTGTGTCTCATATATTGGCTTCTTGGTATGTTTCTAAGCCATGGTTGGTAATGACAACTAGAATAGTTTAAGAATTTATTGCAATCAACCTCCTTCTTAAAAGTTGAGGTGGTTATATTTCCATTTTTAATTTCTAGGGTAATATCCAGAAAGGAAATCTTTGTGTCGTGTATCGTGCTAGTAAGTTTTAATCCAAATTGATTTAAATTTAAATAATCAACAAAGGATAGGGCCGAACTATAGTCCCCCTCCCAAATAAAGAACATGTCGTCAATGTACCTGCCATAGAGCACCAAGTTCGCCCTATATGTATCTGACCAGATGAGATTCTCCTCAAATCGGCCCATATATAGATTAGCAAAATTTGGGGTGAACTTGGTGCCCATGGCGGTACCCAGGATCTGTGAATAAAATTGTGCATTAAAAGTGAAATGATTATGAGTGAGAGTGAATGTGATGGCATCTAAAACAAACTGAAGTCTAGCCTCACTCAGATCATCATCCTGGAGAAGGAAGCTCCTAATCGCCTCCACTCCTCCTAAGTGTGGAATATTTGTATATAGTGACTCTATGTCACAAGTGATAAAAATATAATTATTCTGCAAACTCACGGCAGACAGTAAATTCAAAAAGTGCATTGAATCTCTGATGTACGACCTGAGTGTGGTCACATGGGGCTGTAAAAAAGAATCAATAAACGAGGATAAATTAGTAGTGAGGGACCCAATACCAGAAATAATGGGGTGCCCGGGTGGTGTGGTGAGGGATTTGTGAATTTCGGGTAAATGATAATAAGTGGGTAACACAGGATAAGGATTAAATAAAAAATTATATTTCTGTCTGGAGATTGCCCCATCTGCACAAGCCCTGTCCAGGAGCATCCTGAGTTCATACACGAAGCCCAATGTTGGATTATATGTTAGTTTGGAATAGAACCTCTCATTATTGAATTGTCTATAAGCTTCCTCCTTATATGCATTTTTATCCTGCACCACTGTACCCCCTCCCTTATCTGCATTCTTGATTATAATAGATTTATCCTTCATTAGTTTTCTACGTGCTTTTCTTTCCTCTTTATGTAGATTATCCCTATTTTTTCTATTCTTACCACAAATATCTCTTAAACCATCTAGAGTTAAGGTATAGAAAGTTTCAATCATTCCGCTAGATAGCTAGCCAGGAGAGCATTTTTTATCCACTTATCTCTTATACTGGTATAATTGTGTTAACTTCCATCTCTCATGTGCTGCCATTACTAATTTAAATGTATTTTATAGATATATAATTTTTATTTTTTGATGCGATTTATTTTATGATATATTAATATACCTTTTGACTATGTGGAATATGTTTCCTGCAAATTGTTGATTGGAGTATACTTGGTTGGTCACATATAAAAATATATATGCATACACACCTGTAGCACACCTGTCTCTAATAATGAATAGGAGCAATTGATTGGAGGAGACTTTGTTTAAATAAGGGTGCTAAATACAGGTGGCTATCTTCTGAGGAAACCGTTAGAATATTGCAACGGAGAAAGTGTTAAGAGCACTTTGCTCTTGTGCTTTGAAACCTACATTGGACTGTGAGACGGATCATACTTCCGCAGGTTTTGTGAACTGACTATCTTGATATTCACTTTACACTGTCCACCTGAGCTCCGGTGGGAAGAAGCGGCACGGCCCCAGCAGGTCAAAAGTCCAGCAGCACGCTGCCGCAGCTGGTGGCCGAGCCACACTCCCTCACCATGCTGCAGCTACACAAGTTCCGGCAAGGAGAGGTCGGACGCTTGTAGCGGGGGAAGCTCAGCGGTACGCCACCGTAGCTGGGAGCTGCATCACGGTCTATTCACGCAAACCCTAGTGAGGGGAAAATCAGACGGTAGCAGCAGAATACTCAGCAGCAGGACGCCACGGCTGTTTGCAGATCTCTAACAGCAAGGAGAATACAACCCGGGCCGTGGCGAGGTGAGACACAGTGATCAAGTTAAACAGCAGTTCTAATTCCTATTAAACACGCTATAACATATATGTCAGTGGACGGGAGAAAATCCCTGGCATACTAACCCTAGTCTGCATATGTGAAAGATTCGTTACAAGTGGTTCCACAGTCTGTTTATTAATATTCAAAATACTGCCGCAGTATCTATTTATTTCCATCTGAATTTAAACCACGGTCCATAAAAGCAAGTGGCTTTCTCTTGTGCGGGACAGTCAGCTATAATCTAGCCACTTAAGTAGAAACAAAAGTTACCCTGGAATTAAAGTGGACACTAAGTGGCAGCTGCTACTAGATACAATAACATGGACTAATGTTGATAGATATGGAATGACATTCTATTTGTAGCAGTATCATAGTGAATATTCTATTACATTGTTTCAATTAGCACTTTAGCAATATATGCATGTATTTATGTTAAATTAGACACTTTTAGTCCTTTTTAAAGTATAATAAAACTATTTAAAACTTCATGCGCTCTCGCTTATTATGTGTTGTGTTTTATTCTGAATATGCAAATAAATGTATAATTTATATTTATATTACTTCTAAATCGTGCTCTCTTTTGCCTATTGTATTTGAATTCTCAGCATATCCTGTCACAGTTTTGTTATTAGGAAGTGCTTAAACTGTGGCAAGGCATGATAGGACTTATTGTTTCACAACAGCTGGAGAGCCACAGGTTGGCCAGGCGAGAACTTTATTTTTAAACATTTTTCAAATAATATTTCTCTATCGTCCTAGTGGATGCTGGGGTTCCTGAAAGGACCATGGGGAATAGCGGCTCCGCTGGAGACAGGGCACAAAAGTAAAGCTTTCCGATCAGGTGGTGTGCACTGGCTCCTCCCCCTATGACCCTCCTCCAGACTCCAGTTAGATTTTTGTGCCCGGCCGAGAAGGGTGCAATTCTAGGTGGCTCTCCTAAAGAGCTGCTTAGAGAAAGTTTAGCTTAGGTTTTTTATTTTACAGTGAGTCCTGCTGGCAACAGGATCACTGCAACGAGGGACAGAGGGGAGAAGAAGTGAACTCACCTGCGTGCAGGATGGATTGGCTTCTTGGCTACTGGACATCAGCTCCAGAGGGACGATCACAGGTACAGCCTGGATGGTCACCGGAGCCGCGCCGCCGGCCCCCTTGCAGATGCTGAAGTAAGAAGAGGTCCAGAATCGGCGGCTGAAGACCCTTGCAGTCTTCTAAAGGTAGCGCACAGCACTGCAGCTGTGCGCCATTTTCCTCTCAGCACACTTCACACGCAGTCACTGAGGGTGCAGGGCGCTGGGGGGGGCGCCCTGGGAGGCAAATGTAAACCTATATACTGGCTAAAAATACCTCACATATAGTCCCCAGAGGCTATATGGAGATATTTAACCCCTGCCAAACTTCACTAAAGAGCGGGAGACGAGCCCGCCGGAAAAGGGGCGGGGCCTATCTCCTCAGCACACAGCGCCATTTTCTCTCACAGAAAGGCTGGAGAGAAGGCTCCCAGGCTCTCCCCTGCACTGCACTACAGAAACAGGGTTTAAACAGAGAGGGGGGGCACTAATTGGCGATATAAATATATATATAAAGATGCTATTAGGGAGAAACACTTATATAAGGTTGTCCCTATGTAATTATAGCGTTTTTTTGGTGTGTGCTGGCAAACTCTCCCTCTGTCTCTCCAAAGGGCTAGTGGGTCCTGTCCTCTGTCAGAGCATTCCAGGTGTGTGTGCTGTGTGTCGGTACGTGTGTGTCGACATGTATGAGGACGATGTTGGAGGAGGCGGAGAAATTGCCTGTAAGGGTGATGTCACTCTCTAGGGAGTCGACACCGGAATGGATGGCTTATTTAGGGAATTACGTGAGAATGTCAACACGCTGCAAGGTCGGTTGACGACATGAGACGGCCGACAAACAATTAGTACCGGTCCAGGCGTCTCAGAAACACCGTCAGGGGTTTTTAAAAAAACGCCCATTTACCTCAGTCGGTCGACACAGACACAGACACGGACACTGAATCCAGTGTCGACGGTGAATAAACAAACGTATTCCTCATTAGGGCCACACGTTAAGGGCAATGAAGGAGGTGTTACATATTTCTGATACTACAAGTACCACAAAAGATGGGTATTATGTGGAAGTGAAAAAACTACCTGTAGTTTTTCCTGAATCAGATAAAATAAAATGAAGTGTGTGATGATGCGTGGGTTTACCCCGATAGCAAATATTGGCGTTATACCCTTTCCCGCCAGAAGTTAGGGCGCGTTGGGAAACACCCCTTAGGGTGGATAAGGCGCTCACACGCTTATCAAGTGGCGTTACCGTCTCCAGATACGGCCGCCCTCAAGGAGCCAGCTGATAGGCAGCTGGAAAAATATCCTAAAAAGTATATACACACATACGGTGGTTATACTGCGACCAGCGATCGCCATCAGCCTGGAGATGCAGTGCTGGGTTGGCTTGGTCGAATTCCCTGACTAAAAATATTTTATTGATATAGAGCATTTAATAGGATGCATTCTATATATATACTGTATGCGAGATGCACAGAGGGATATTTGCACTCTGGCATCAAGATAAGTGCGTTGTCCATATCTCCCAGAAGATGTCATGGACACGACAGTGGTCAGGTGATACAGATCCCATACGGCACATGGAAGTATTGCCGTATAAAGGGAAGGAGTTATTTGGGGTCGGTCCATCGGACCTGGGGGCCACGGCTACAGCTGGAAAATCCAACCTTTTTACCCCAAGTTACATCTCAGCAGAAAAAGACACTGTCTTTTCAGCCTCAATCCTTCCGTTCCCATGTGGGCAAGCGGGCAAAAGGCCAGTCATATCTGCCCAGACATAGAGGAAAGGGAAGTAGACTGCAGCAGGCAGCCCCTTCCCAGGAAAAGAAGCCCTCCACCAGTGGGGGGGTGGTCTCAAGAGTCTCAGCGCGCAGTGGGATCACTCGCAAGTTGACCCCTAGATCGTACAAGTATTATCCCAGGGGTACAGATTGGAGAGTCGAGACAATTTTTCCTCGCAGGTTCCTGAAGCCTGCTTTACCAACGGCTCCCTCCGACAGGGAGGCAGTATTGGGAAAAAAAAAAAAATTCACAAGCTGTATTTCCAGCAGGTGATAATCAAAGTACCCCTCCTACAACAAGGAAAAGGGTATTAGTCTTCCACACTATATTGTGGTACTGAAGCCAGAAGGCTTGGTGAGACATAGTCTAAATCTGAAATCTTTGAACACTTACATAAAAAGGTTCAAATCAAGATGGAGTCACTCAAAGCAGTGATAGAGAACCGGAAAAAAGGGGACTATATGGTGTCCCTGGACATCAAGGATTACCTCCATGTCCAAATTTGCCCTTCTCAACAAGGGTACCTCTGGTTCGTGATACAGAACTGTCAATATCAGTTTCAGACGCTGCCGTTGAATTATCCACGGCACCCCGGGCCTTTACCAAGGTAATGGCCGAAAAGATGATTCTTAAAAGAAGAAAGGCGTCTTAATTATCCCTTACTTGGACGATATCCTGAAAGGGGCAAGTTTCCAGAGAACAGTTGGAGGTCGGAAAAGAACTATCTAAAGTAGTTCTACGACAGCACGAGTGGATTCTAAATATTCCAAAAATCGCAGCTGTTTTCCGATGATACGTCTGCTGTTCCTAGGAATGATTCTGGGCATAGTCCAGAAAGAGGTATTTCTCCTGGAGGGGAAAGCCAGGGAGTTATCCGACCTAGTCAGAAACCTCCTAAAACCAGGCCAAGTATCAGTGCATCAATGCACAGGAGTCCTGGGAAAAATGGTGGCTTCTTACGAAGCGATTCCATTCGGCAGATCTCACGCAAAAACTTTTCAGGGGGATTTGCTGGACGAATGGTCCGGATCGCATCTTCAGATGCATCAGCGGATAACCCTGTCTCCAAGGACAAGGGTGTCTCTTCTGTGGGGGCTGCAGAGTGCTCATCTTCTAGAGGGCAGCACATTCAGCATTCAGGACTGTGTTCTGGTGACCACGGATGCCAGCCTGAGAGGCTGGGGAACAGTCACACAGGGAAGAAATTTCCAAGGAAGTGTGGTCAAGTCTGGAGATTTCTCTCCACATGAATATACTGGAGCTAAGGGCAATTTACGATGCTCTGAGCCTAGGAAGGACTCTGCTTCAAAGTCAACCGGTGCTGATCCAGTAGGACATCATCATGGCAGTCGCCCACGTAAACAGACGGGGCGGCACAAGAAGCAGGAGGGCAATGACAGCAAGGATTCTTCGCTGGGCGAAAGATCATGTGATAACACTGTCAGCAGTGTTCATTCCGGGAGTGGACAACTAGGAAGATTTCCTCAGCATGAATGAATTCCACCCGGAAAAGTGGGAACTTCATCTGGAAGTTTCCACATGTTTGTAAACCGTTGGGAAAGACCAAAGGTGGTTATGATGGCGTCTCACATGAAGCGCCAGGTCTAGAGACCCTCAGGCAATAGCTGGGACGCTCTGGTAACACCGTGGGTGTACCAGTCGGTGTATGTGTTCCCTCCTCTGCCTTTCATACCCAGTGTATGGAGAATGATAGGAAGGAGAGGAGTAAGAACTATACTCGTGGCTCCGGTTTGGCCAAGAAGAACTTGGTACCCGGAACTTCAAGAGATACTAGAAAGGATCTTGATTCAGCAAGAATCATGTCTGTTCCATGACTTACCGCAGCTGCGTTGACGCCAGGGCGGGGGAACGCCGGATCCTAAGGGAAAAAGGCATTCCGGAAGAGGTCATCCCTACCCTGGTCAGAGCCAGGAAGGAGGTGACCGCAAAACATTATCACCGTTTAGGTGAAAATATGTTCCATGGTGTGAGGCCAGGAAGGCTCCACGGAAGAATTTCAACTAGGTTAATTCCTACATTTCCTGCAAACAGGAGTGTATATGGGTCTCAAATTGGGGTCCATTAAGGTTCAAATTTCGACCGGTCGATTTTCTTCCAGAAAGAAATTGGCTTCAGTTCCTGAAGTCCAGAAGTTGTTAAGGGAGTACTGCATATACAACCCCCTTTTGATGTCTCCAGTGGCACTGGGCGATCTCAACGTAGTTTGGGATTCCTAAAATCACATCGGTTTAAACAACTCAAATCTGTGGATTTGATATATCTCACATGGAAAGTGACCATGCTGTTGGTCCTGGCCTCGGCCAGGCGAGTGTCAGAATTGGCGGCTTTATCTCATAAAGCCATATCTGATTGTCCATTCGGACAGAGCAAAGCTGTGGACTCGTCCCCAGTTTCTCCCTAAGGTGGTGTCAGCGTTTCACCTGAACCAGCTTATTGTGGTACCTGCGGCTACTAGGGACTTGGAGGACTCCAAGTTGCTGGATGTTGTCAGGGCCCTGAAAATATAGTTCCAGGTCGGCTGGAGTCAGGAAATCTGACTTGCTGTTTATCCTGTGTGCACCCAACAAGCTGGGTGCTCCTGCTTCTAAGCAGACTATTGCTCGTTGGATTTGTAGTACAATTCAGCTTGCACATTCTGTGGCAGGCTTGCCACAGCAAAAAAAAAAAATATGTAAATGCCCATTCCACAAGGAAGGTGGGCTCATCTTGGGCGGCTGCCCGAGGGGTCTCGGCATTACAACTCTGCCGAGCAGCTACGTGGTCAGGGGAGAACACGTTTGTAAAATTCTACAAATTTGATACCCTGGCAAAAGAGGACCTGGAGTTCTCTCATTCGGTGCTGCAGAGTCATCCGCACTCTCCCGCCCGTTTGGGAGCTTTGGTATAATCCCCATGGTCCTTTCAGGAACCCCAGCATCCACTAGGACGATAGAGAAAATAAGAATTTACTTACCGATAATTCTATTTCTCGGAGTCCGTAGTGGATGCTGGGCGCCCATCCCAAGTGCGGATTATCTGCAATACTTGTACATAGTTATTGCTAACTAAATCGGGTTAGTGTTATTGTGAGCCATCTTTTCAGAGGCTCCCCTGTTATCATACTGTTAACTGGGTTCAGATCACAGGTTGTACAGTGTGATTGGTGTGGCTGGTATGAGTCTTACCCGGGATTCAAAATTCCTCCCTTATTGTGTACGCTCGTCCGGGCACAGTATCTAACTGGAGTCTGGAGGAGGGTCATAGGGGGAGGAGCCAGTGCACACCACCTGATCGGAAAGCTTTACTTTTGTGCCCTGTCTCCTGCGGAGCCGCTATTCCCCATGGTCCTTTCAGGAACCCCAGCATCCACTACGGACTCCGAGAAATAGAATTATCGGTAAGTAAATTCTTATTATTTCATTTTATACTTTTTAAAATCTTGAATTTCAACCCAAAATTTGTAGATTTTAAAAGGTTAATATTTCTTGTGATATATGCTCATTTGTGATATATGGACATAACTGTGACTGAACATTGGATGTCACATATTGTGGACGATTATAGTCCAGTTGCATTTTATACTGCAAAGCTATTGAGGGTTAAGTTATAGCCATAAGGGGCCCCTCAGCTAAATTATATGCATGTTATCAATTGATTAACATACCAGTGATGCATCATTGAT
Organism: Pseudophryne corroboree; assembly: GCF_028390025.1. Taxonomy (NCBI): domain Eukaryota; kingdom Metazoa; phylum Chordata; class Amphibia; order Anura; family Myobatrachidae; genus Pseudophryne; species Pseudophryne corroboree. Next base: position 285,800,727 of record NC_086448.1, read on the forward strand.
CGGTCTTAATTGGAATGAAGGGTATGTTGTGAAGTTGGGCATTGATGGGTTAATGAGTATTATTAATTAATTTAAGGGAATTTTAATACTGGCCGGGTCTATGTGTGTGTGTTATATGTATGTCATTTGTCTTAATATTGTGTGAATAAAAAAACACGAAGTGATTCCGGTTATGCAGCGCTTTATTTAATATTTATTTTGTGAATAAGACACATTTTTATGAAAATAGTTGCATGCAAAGATGCTCTGCACTACCAAGTCACGGCATGACGTGACTGGAAGGGCTGTTTAACGTGCAGGGAGGCTAAATGTTAGTTGACACATCTGTAGTTCTCTAGCAAATTCTGTTGGCAGAGCAGATTGTAATGTGACCATATTAATATTATAAGACTGCTACAGGATATTGTTGTTACTATACTTTAAAATTGTTTAAATACTTACAGTAGGAAACTACCTTTTCATGTGCTCTCAGTAGAAGCAGGGGAAAAACTGATTTTTGCTGCTACGTAGGTCCAATGATTGCTACCCGTAATATTATTGTTTGCACATGCCATTGGATTTATAACTTAAAAATGAGCTACAATACCAATATACCAATATCATTGCAATGTTTTTTTCTGCACACAAAAATGGAATATTGTATCGTATTTCTGTTTTTCATTGCTATCACAAAGAGAAAACTTATGTGTAATTAAAGCTATATGATAGCCCCCAGTTGTAACCAAGCACCTCTGCAGCTCAAAAACACATACTGTAGAACTGTCTGCTTGCATACTGTACATGGCTTTAAATAAGTAACATAGACCTGCACAATTTTATTCACTGAAAATTGTCTGCAAATCTCTGGCAGATTTCAGAAGTATCTGGTGTGCTGACTTCAAAAAGATATCTCTGATTTTTCTCTCTGGGGTCCATCCAATTGCAGGCGATCCATTTGCAGCGGGTGAAAATTGCCGGTGGTCATTATCGTATTACAATTAATTGGCTGAAAACTGACCCGTGATTGCGCAAAAACACATGGGCTTGAGGATGAGTCCCCGATCCCCTTGTGTTATTGCGGCTCTGGCAGCCGCTTACTGTGGATTGTGCTTCGGGTGCCTGAGGCACAGTTGCATAAGTTCATCCCCGTCACCCGGAGGCAAGCTAGAGTTGGGTGCCCCCACCCCTCAAAAAGAAAGTGCCACGACAGAGGTGACAGGGACAGTACTGAGATGAATGGGAAAGTCCAGTGAAGCATGGACAGACTAAGACTGAGGGGACAGGTGCAGGACAGAGGGGCAGAAGAGATGGGTGACAGGACCAGGACAGAGGGGACAGGGAGAGTACAGGGATGACAGGGCCATGACAGAATAGAGGGGACAGGAGAGAAGGGGACAGGGCCAAGACAGAACAGGGGTCAGAGACAGTCTAGGGGGGTAGAACCAAAATGACAGGACCGAGATAGAGGTGACAGGGACAAGAGAGAGGTAATAGGACCAGGACATAGGTGACAGGGCCAGGACAGAGGGGACAGGGACAGGACAGAGGGGACAGGGACAGGACAGAGGGGACAGGGACAGGACAGGGGTGACATGGGCAGAACCAGGACAGAATTGAAGGGATAGGGGAGAGGTTTACAGGGCCAGGACAGAGTAGAAAGGGACAGGGGTGGCAGGGATTGGACAGAGGGAACGGAAGGGTCAGGAGAGAGAGATGGCAGGACCATCAGCACAGAGATGACAGGGACAGGAAAGAGGGGAGACAGGGCCAGCACAGGTGTGACAGGGTTGTGACAGGGACTGGACAGATGGGACAGAACAGAAGGGTCAGCTGAGAGAGATGACATGGCCAGTAAGAGGTGACAAGGACAGGGGTGACAGTGACAGGAGAGAGGGGAGACAGTGCCAGCACACAGGTGACAGGGACAGGACAGGGGTGACAGGAGAGGCGAGGCAGGGCCAGCACAGAGATGACAGGGTGACAGGGACAGGACAGGTATGTTAGGCCAGCACAGGGGAAGCCGGGACAGGACAGGGGTGACAGGGATAGGACAGGACAGGGGTGACAGGGACAGGAGAGAGGGGAGACAGTGCCAGCACAGAGGTGACAGGTTCAGGACACGGGTGACAGGACCAGCAAAGAGGTGACAGGGACAGGACAAGGGTGACAGGAGATAGGGTAGGAAGGACCGGCACAGAGGTGACAGGGATGGGACAGGGTGACAGGGACAGGACAGGTATGTTAGGCCAGCACAGGGGAAGCAGGGACAGGACAGGGGTGACAGGGATAGGACATGACAGGGGTGACAGGGACAGGAGAGAGGGGAGACAGTGCCAGCACAGAGGTGACAGGTTCAGGACACGGGTGACAGGACCAGCAAAGAGGTGACAGGGACAGGACAAGGGTGACAGGAGATAGGGTAGGAAGGGCCGGCACCGAGGTGACAGGTTGAGGACACGGGTGAGAGAGACAGAACAGAAATATCAGTAGAGAGATGACAGGGCCAGCATAGAGGTGAAAGGAACAGGACAAGGGTGACAGGGACAGAACAGAAATGTCAGTAGAGAGATGACAGGGCCAGCACAGAGGTGACAGGGACAGGACAAGGGTGACAGGAGAGAGAGTAGGCATGGCTGGCAAAGGGTGGCATGGATAGGACAGGACAGGGGTGACGGACAGGAGAGAGGGGAGACAGGAGAGAGGACAGGGGTGACGGACAGGAGAGAGGGGAGCACAGATGTGGCAGGGTTGGGAACAGGACAGGAGAGAGGGGAGACAGAGCCAGCAGAGCCGACCCTAACCAATTTGATACCCTAGGCAAGATTTTGGCTGGTGCCCCCTAGCACCACCACTAGCTCTGCCTCTGACCCTGCACCCCTTTCCCAGCACCAACACCCCTCTCCCATAGCAGTCCTTATTTTGGTGTTCCTACCCCCTATATTTTGAATATGAACAGTGCGCACATTTGGCGCACAGCCCAAAAAGGGGTGTGTTTTTGCTGGCAAGGGGCATGGCCATACAATAGTACCCCCAATTCAAATTACGCAACACAGTAGTGCAACTTTACCATGTGATAGTGTTTCTTATTCACGTTACATCACACAGTAGTACCACTTTACCTTATAAACATTACTCCTCACAGTAGTGCCCCTTATTCACATTCCAACACACTGAATTGCTCCTTATTCACATAACACCACAACATATTGTTCTTTATTCACATTAGACCACACAGTAGTGCCCTTTCTATACGTAGCACCACACAGTAGAGCACCTTAGCACTTTATACACATAATGCCACACATTAGTAATGCATTTATACACATAATACCACAAAGTAATGCCCCTTGCACATATGACACACATTATTAATGTCCTTATAAACATAATGCCCCTTACACAGTATTCCAGCCTTTATTAATGCTCTTATACATATAATGTCACATACAGTATGCAGCACATTATTAATGCCCCTATACACATAATGACACATAGTGCCCCTTACACATTTGCTACACATTATTAATGCATTTATACACATGACACGCATATTGCCCCTTACACGTATGCCGAACACTATTGCACAACTAACCCACTCACACACAGCACTCACACGGCCGCTAACACTGTTACCTCTGCCACTGCTTGGATACAGATGTGTCCTCATAAATCTTGCCTCAATGCGCCATGCAGCAGGAGATGCCTGGCGTGAGTCAACTGGCAGCTCTGCTAATGTCGGGCGCCTTTTTTGATGAAAATGTATCTTATTTGCATTGCTATGTGGCTAGGATTCATAAGCAGCTTCTGTTGATTAAAATGAAATGCAGCATGCCTATATTCTGTGTGTGACTGTGGCTGTATCTGCATATGAAATGGTAGACACAGAATATAGGCATTACGCATATCATTTGAATCAGCAGAAGCTGGTGGTGCCCCTAGATATACCAAATGCCCAGGCATTTGCACAGTTTGCCTATGCCTAGGGCCGTCTCTGAGAGCCAGGCTTAATAAAACAACCCTGTGAGCAGTGACAGCAGCAGGTGTTCTGTTACAGTACCTAATGTACATGAGCAACAGGACAGAGGACTGTCAGCCGCTTCCCAGCCATGCACACCATCCCATACCTTTTCCGCTCTGCTCCCCGTGCTGTTCTTCTCTTGTTTCCGGGATCACTTGGTACAGCAGCAGTAGAGGCCGGGAGGGGCGTAGCAGGCAGGTGGGCAGCTACAGCGCTGCCCGGCTCGCTGTATGTAGTGGTGTGAGAAGTAGCCGCTGTTCCCCGCAGCTGGCATTGCTGCAGCTAGCGGTGGTGGCGGCGGCGGGGAAGCCGTGGGGGTGATGATAGTGCAGGATAGCCTGTAACTAGTCCGTGGGCTGTACACACTGCCTCCGCTGATGCTGCCCTCCCCTCGGCAGCTCCTGATCTATAATAGTAGAAAGGGCACGGAACAGCCGGGGAACAATGGAGGTAGTGCCCCCTTCAGGGCTGGAACCCGGCGGCAAAAGATTCCATTGTCTCCAGCAGTTCCACCCCTGCTGAGGCATAATCTACGATAAGTGATGGCATCGGGGAAAGAAGCCTGCTGTATCGTGTCTAATGGGATAGCCCCCGGCAATACAATTTTCCGCAGTCATCGACTGCGGGTAATTGGATACTCCCCTAAAACGTAAAGATTTCTCACACAATCGATGTGAAGATATGGGAAAATAGCCTATTCAGGTGTATTCTGCTAAAATTAACTGTTAATTATTATTTTTATTACCAATAGTTAAAAAATATTATACTGTACACAGAAAATGTAACAAAGAACCATGTTACAAGTTTACTTAGATTTACAAGTCCTTATACTGCCTTTTCCTTTCCCTTTAAATCTTCATGTAGTATTTTTTTTACACTGCTTGGGGGTTTTCTGTGCAGTATCTCAACAGTAGTCTCCGTTCATGTTGACGTTTAATCTTCCCTGGAATTGTCATTCCATCCAGTAGCGTATCTATCATGGTGCAGAGCATTCAGTGCCGTGGGTGGCCCGCACCACTCATCCGATACCCAGGACTGACCACTGTGCCTGCCTGCATAGTCGCTGTACCAAAGCCTCTGCTTTTTCTATGCATGCGCCATCTTTCCAAATTCATAATTGGAAATATGGTGCAACAGGGAAAGCTTAGCAAGGCAGAGCACCATGCAGGCAGTACCCCACCAGCTCTTAATATGCCCCTGGTTCCATCTTATTTATGTCTTGGTGGAATCTTTCTCCTTGCTCTACAGTAACAGCTCCAAGGTTTTCAGGCAAATCATCTAAGCAATTGTTCATAAAGTGCACTTTGAAGCTCATTAAAGAACCTAATGCTTTGTATTTGTCTAACATGTTTTCCAGTTTGTTTTTAGTTGGGATCTTTGAAGTTCCCCAAGAACTTTACAACTCATTGGAAGCGATTCAATTGTTTTATCATGCCCGAGCTCCCGTCAACAGTGACGGGAGATCAGAGGGCAATATTCAATTTTTAAAATACATGTCACGTCCAAATAGACTGAGTTTAGCCACATAAAGTGGCTAGACCTGCCTAAACAGGCGCAATGCGAAAAGTGCCGATTGGATGCCCAAAGGGGTCACTTTTCGCACATTTCTGCGCGCCACCCCCCAAGGGCTGTAACCTGAAATGTGCCATACCATGTATAATCACCCCCAAACAAATGAAATGCTCTGTTTGGGTTCCATTTAGTGGCAGCCACTGTGAAAAACAATTGCATTCCCCCCATTGTCTCATTGTACCGTAGGAGTTTTCAAATGTCTGAGCCAACAATTCTTTCAATTTGGCATCTGTCAGTCCTTAAAACTTTTTACATGTATATAGTACTTAAAACACTCTACTTTTTTTGGCAGAACTTTTACAAACTGTGTCCTAGATGATGTGAACAGGTGGTAGAAGGACTTTTTGGGGGTCAGCCAAACTTTACTGGATATTTTTCCCAGATTTTTTTTCATGCTGACTCAAGGCACAGCCAGCCTCTGTCACTTACCAACCCCCATGTCTTCTTTTGTTACAAAAATAATAATTTAACAGTGAATTTGGCAAGTGATACTAAATTCTGAACACAAAGGGGTTAAATGCAAATAACTTTATACATAGGAATAGACAAATTAATCAATAGCAAAATTTTAATATTATTTGGTGGGAAAATGGTACTGTATGTGATGAAATGTTATAAATGTTATTACTGAATTTAGCAGCACTGAAAAATCTATGGAAAAGTGTGACATTTTTCCACCGCCGACCTGTGCATCTGGCTCACTGACACTGAGCAGGTTGGTGGGGGAAGGGGGAGGTGGTTCAAAGACACTGCAGATACTGTATTGTCTTTGAAAACAGTATTTAGCAACCACTTCCTCCTCCCCTGGGAGCCTGCTCATTTCACAGACAGGGAGGGAGGTCATGTTACAATAAGTTGACAACATAGTACTATACAGTATGTAAATGAAGAGCTGATAAGAAGTGTAGTCGCTTTGATAGAGAAACAAGCTCTTGTGTAAATGTTAGCAGTGATCCCTTCTCATACAGTACAGCACATATTCTCTAACATCAATGAACTACAGTATTGCTTGAACAGTTAGTTGCATCTGTATACACTAAACTATTTATATTTACTGATATGTCTACGGGACCTCATTGCCGCTATTTTAAATAGCGTAATGAAACGCTCCTGCAGCTTTGTTCTGATATATGTCAAATTTGTGTGCACAGTTCTATTGAATGTGAAGGTATATTACTATAGATTAAAAAAATAAAAAATAAACATGGATTTGCACTTTGGGAATCGAACCCTGGACTCTAAGCATGGGATGCGGCACACTTCACCACTTGGACACGATGCCTCATGACAGATACACAAGCTCATATGTAAATGTGAGCAGTGATCCCTTCCCATTGGTTTGTGATTATGGCGGTGCTACGGGACTTGGACGCTTATACTGTTGAATATACAGTAGTATATCCCTAACGTCAATGGACCATCATTTTAACACTTTCTATAGCTGTGGCTCTAACATGATTTGGATCTGTATACACTATTTATAATAATGGCTCATTCTACGGGAATTATAAACTCACAGAACCCTTACAATACAGTACTGTATGTAAATGAAGATCAGATAGAGAACTGCAGTCGCTTTGCTAGAGAAACAAGCTCATGTGTAAATGTTAGCAGTGATCCCTTCTCATTGGTTTTGCTTATTCTGTGCTATGGGACTTGGACGCTCACATACAGTACAGCACAGACTCTCGCATGTCAATGAACTACAGTTTACGGGACCTCATTGCCGCTGTATATTTTACAGAGCGTAATGAGATGCTCCTGCACATTTACCCTGATTTATGTAAAACCTGTGTGCACACTTCTATTGAATGTGAAGGTATATTACAGTAGATACAAAAATAAATAAAGTGTCAGGAAAAAATAAACATGCACTCGCACTTTGGGAATCAAACCCAGGACTCTAAGCATGGGAAGCTGGAAACTTCACCATTTGGCTACGACGCCTCATGACATGTACTTAAGCTCATGAGTAAAATAGGATTTTACTTACCGGTAAATCTATTTCTCGTAGTCCGTAGAGGATGCTGGGACTCCGTAAGGACCATGGGGAATAGACGGGCTCTGCAGGAGATAGGGCACGTTAAGAAAGCTTTGGATTCTGGGTGTGCACTGGCTCCTCCCTCTATGCCCCTCCTCCAGACCTCAGTTAGGGAAACTGTGCTCAGAGGAGATGGACAGTACGAGGAAGGATTTTTGTAAATCTAAGGGCGAGATTCATACCAGCCACACCAATCACACCGTATAACTTGTGATAAACTACCCAGTTAACAGTATGAACAACAACATAGCCTCGTTCCAACCGATAAAACTACAACATAACCCTTATGTAAGCCATAACTATATACAAGTCATGCAGAAGAAGTTCCCACTGGGGACGGGCGCCCAGCATCCTCTACGGACTACGAGAAATAGATTTACCGGTAAGTAAAATCCTATTTTCTCTAACGTCCTAGAGGATGCTGGGACTCCGTAAGGACCATGGGGATTATCCCAAAGCTTTCAAACGGGCAGGAGAGTGCGGATCACTCTGCAGCACTGATTGAGCAAACAGGAGGTCCTCCTCAGCCAGGGTATCAAACTTATAGAACTTCGCAAAGGTGTTTGACCCCGACCAAGTAGCTGCTCGGCACAACTGTAATGCCAAGACCCCTCGGGCAGCCGCCCAAAAAGAGCCCACCTTCCTAGTGGAATGGGCCTTAACCGATTTAGGCAATGGCAATCCTGCCGTTGAATGCGCCTGCTGAATCGTGTTACAGATCCAGCGAGCAATAGTCTGCTTTGAAGCAGGAGCGCCAACCTTGTTGGCCGCATAAAGAACAAACAGAGCCTCAGTCTTCCTGATCCTAGCTGTTCTGGTCACATAAATCTTCAAAGCCCTGACCACATCCAGGGACTCGGAATCCTCCAAGTCCTGTGAAGCCACAGGCACGACAATAGGTTGGTTCATATGAAAAGATGAGACCACTTTTGGCAGAAATTGAGGACGAGTCCTCAACTCCGCCCTATCCACGTGAAAAACCAGGTATGGGCTTTTATGTGATAAAGCCGCCAATTCTGATACACGCCTTGCCGAAGCTAATGCCAACAACATGACCACTTTCCAAGTGAGGTATTTCAACTCCACTGTTTTGAGTGGTTCAAACCAAGGGGACTTGAGGAAACGTAATACCACGTTAAGATCCCAAGGCGCCACCGGAGGTACAAAAGGAGGCTGAATATGCAGCACCCCCTTAACAAAAGTTTGTACTTCAGGAAGAGAGGCCAATTCTCTTTGAAAGAAAATGGATAAGGCCGAAATTTGGACCTCTATGGACCCTAGTTTAAGGCCCAAATTCACTCCTGTTTGAAGGAAGTGAAGTAGACGGCCCAAATGGAACTCCTCCGTAGGAGCAGCTCTGACCTCACACCAAGAAACATATTTTCGCCATATACGGTGATAATGTTTCGATGTCACGTCCTACATAGCCTTGATCAGGGTAGGAATGACCTCTTCCGGAATCCCTTTTTCCGCTAGGATCTGGCGTTCAACCGCCATGCCGTCAAACGCAGCCGTGGTAAGTCTTGGAACAGACAGGGCCCCTGCTGCAGCAGGTCCTGCCTTAGAGGAAGAGGCCACGGATCTTCTGTGAGCAACTCTTGCAGCTCCGGATACAAAGTCCTCCGTGGCCAATCTGGAACAATGAGGATTGTTCTGACCCTGCTTATTCTTATTATTCTCAACACCTTGGGTATGAGAGGTAGAGGAGGAAACACATAGACCGATCTGAACACCCAAGGTGTCACCAGAGCGTCTACCGCTACCGCCTGAGGGTCTCTTGACCTGGCGCAATACCGCTTCAGCTTTTTGTTGAGACAGAATGCCATCATGTCTACCTGAGGCAGTCCCCACCGACCCGTGATCTGTGCGAAGACTTCCTGATGAAGTCCCCACTCTCCCGGATGCAGGTCGTGCCTGCTTAGGAAGTCCGCCTCCCAGTTGTCCACCCCTGGGATGAACACTGCTGATAGTGCGCTTACATGGCCTTCCGCCCAGCGTAGAATCCTGGTCGCTTCTGCCATGGCCACTCTGCTCCTTGTTCTGCCTTGGCGGTTTACATGAGCCACTGCCGTGACATTGTCCGACTGAATCAGAACTGGTTTGTCCCGAAGCAATTTCTCCGCCTGACGTAGGGCGTTGTATATGGCCCTCAACTCCAGGACGTTGATGTGGAGACAAGTCTCTAGATTTGACCAGAGACCTTGGAAATTTCTTCCTAGCGTGACCGCTCCCCAGCCTCGGAGGCTTGCGTCCGTGGTCACCAGGACCCAGTCCTGAATGCCGAACCTGCGACCCTCTAGTAGGTGAGCACTGTGCAGCCACCACAGGAGAGATACCCTGGTCCTGGGAGACAGGGTTATCCTTTGATGCATTTGTAAATGGGACCCGGACCATTTGTCCAATAGGTCCCATTGAAAGGTCCTCGCATGGAACCTGCCGAAGGGGATGGCCTCGTATGAAGCCACCATCTTCCCCAGAACCCGTGTGCAATGATGCACTGAAACCTTTTTTGGCTTCAATAGGTTCCTGACCAGGGCTATGAGCTCCTGAACCTTTTTCATCGGAAGAAAAACCCTCTTCTGGTCTGTGTCTAGAATCAGGCCCAAAAAGGTCAGACGCATTGCAGGGACTAGCTGGGACTTCGGTATATTGAGAATCCAGCCGTGCATTTGCAACGTCTTCATGGACAGAGACACGCTGTCCAGCAACTTCTCCCGAGATCTCGCCTTTATGAGGAGATCGTCCAAGTATGGGATAATTGTGACACCCTGCTTGCGCAGGAGCACCATCATTTCCTCCATTACCTTGGTGAAAATTCTCGGGGCCGTGGAAAGCCCAAACGGCAACGTCTGAAATTGGTAGTGACAGTCCTGTACTGCAAATCTCAGGAACGCCTGGGGAGGGGGGAAAATTGGAACATGAAGGTATGCATTCTTTATGTCCAGGGACACCATCCAATCCCCCCCCTCCAGGCTGGCGATGACCGCCCTGAGTGATTCCATTTTGAACTTGAATCTCTTCAAGTACAGGTTCAGGGATTTTAGATTTAAAATGGGTCTGACCGAACCATCCGTTTCGGGACCACAAACAGGGTTGAGTAATATCCCTCTCCTTGTTGGAGATGAGGAACTTTGACTATCACCTGTTAAATATACAATTTTTGGATTGCAGCTAACACTAGCTCCCTCTCTGACGGGGAAGTCGGCAGAGCCAATTTGAAAAACCGGCGAGGAGGCATGTCTTAGAATTCCAGTCTGTATCCCTGAGAAACAATCTCTAATGCCCAGGGATCCACCTGCGAGTGAACCCAGACGTGGCTGAAAAATCGAAGACGTGCCCCCACTTGATCTGCCTCCCCCCCCGGGAAGCCCCAGCGTCATGCGGTGGACTTTGCAGATGCAGGGGAGGACTTCTGCTCCTGGGGACTAGCTGCGTGCAGCTTTTTTCCCTTGCCTTTACCTCTGGCAAAAAAAGACGATCCCCGTACCTTCTTGCTCTTTTTGGAACGAAAGGACTACATCTGATAATGGGGTACCTTCTTAGCATGCTGCGGGGGAACAAAAGGTAAAAAATTCGATTTACCGGCCGTAGCAGTAGAGACAAGGTCCGAGAGGCCGTCTCCAAACAACTCCTCCCCCTTGTAAGGCAATGACTCCATATGCCGCTTTGAGTCGGCGTCTCCCGTCCACTGTCGGGTCCACAAGAGTCGCCTAGCAGAAATAGACATAGCGTTTATTCTGGAGCTTAGTAAACAAATGTCTATTTGAGCATCTCTCATATACAAGGCAGCATCTCTGATATGCTCTATGGTCATTAAAATGGCATCCCTATCTAAGGTGTCAAGCTCCGTAGATAAGGAATCTGCCCATGCCACGACAGCACTACAAACCCAGGCCGACGCCATAGGCGGTCTAACAATAGTACCTGAATGTGTGTAAATGTGCTTTATGGTAATTTCCTGCTTGCGATCAGCAGGATCCTTGAGGGAAGCTGTATCCTGAGAAGGTAGTGCCACCTTCTTGGATAAGCGTGTCAGCGCCTTGTCTACTTTAGGCGAAGATTCCCATCGTATCCTATCCTTTTGTGGAAAGGGATACGCCATAAGAATCCTTTTGGGAACTTGTAGTCTCCTATCTGGAGATTCCCAAGCCTTTTCGCACAATTCGCTTAGCTTAAATGAGGATGGAAAAGTGACCTCAGGCTTTTTCCCTTTATACATGTGTACCCTCGTGTCAGGGACAGGGGGTTCCTCAGTGATATGCAAAACCTCTTTAATGGCAATAATCATGTAACGAATACCCTTTGCCACCTTCGGCTGTAATTTTGCATCTTCATAGTCGACACTAGAGTCAGTATCTGTGTCGGTATCTGTGTCATCGACCTGGGATATGGTGCACTTTTGAGACCCCGAAGGTCCTGGCGCCACAGGGACAGGCATGGTCTGGCAACCTGACTGATCCCTAGCTTCAGCCTTGTCTAACCTTTTATGCAGTAAATTTACATTTGCATTTAAGACATTCAGCATATCCACCCAGTCCGGTGTCGGAGTTGCCGACGGCGACCTGACATTCAAGCACTCCCCCTCCACATTAAGCGAGCCTTCCTCGTCAAACATGTTGACACACGCGTACCGACACACTTCACCCACACAGGGAAACTCTTTTTCTGAAGACAGTATCCCCTTTAAGGCCCTTTGGAGAGACAGAGAGAGAGTATGCCAGCACACACCCCAGCGCTATACCCATGGAAAGAAACACAGAATGCTTTTCCCCAGTAGCGCTGTGTAGTAATAAAACGCCAAGTATGTGCCCCCCCCTCCTCTCCTTCAAAACCCCCTTTCACTGTGTGTAAAGCAGGGGAGAGTCCGGGGAGCTTCCTCTCAGCGGTGCTTTGGAGAGAAAATGGAGCTGGTGAGTGCTGAGGGAGAAGTCCCGCCCCCTCGGCGGCGGGCTTCTGTCCCGCTCAACGTTATTAAAAAATGGTGGGGGCTCTTTTATATACATGTACAGTGCCCACCTGTACATGTACAGTGGGGATTGAAAGTTTGGGCACCCCAGGCAAAAATTAATTTTAATGTGCAAAAAGAAGCCAAGGAAAGATGGAAAAATCTCCAAAAGGCATCAAATTACAGATCAGACATTCTTATAACATGTCAAAAAAAGTTTGATTTTATTTCCATCTTTTACACTTTCAAAAGAATAGAAAACAAAAAATGGCGTCTGCAAAAGTTTGGGCACCCTGCAGAGTTAATACCTTGTACTGCCCCCTTTGGCAAGTATCACAGCTTGTAAACGCTTTTTGTAGCCAGCCAAGAGTCTTTCAATTCTTGTTTGAGGTATCTTCGCCCATTCTTCCTTACAAAAGTCTTCCAGTTCTTTGAGATTCCTGGGCTGTCTGTGACGCACTGCTCTTTTAAGGTCTATCCATAGATTTTCAATTATGTTGAGGACAGGAGATTGTGAAGGCCATGGCAAAACCTTCAGTTTACGCCTCTTGATGTAATCCACTGTGGATTTTGAGGTGTGTTTAGGATCATTATCCATTTGTAGAAGCCAGCCTCTCTTTAACTTCAGCTTTTTCACAGATGGCATCAAGTTAGCGTCCAAAGTTTGCTGGAATCTTATTGAATCCATTTTTCCTTCTACTCGTGAAATGTTCCCTGTGCCACTGGCTGCAATACAACCCCAAAGCATGATTGATCCACCCCCATGCTTAACAGTTGGACAGAGGTTCTTTTCATTAAATTCTGTGCCCTTCCTTCTCCAAACGTACCTTTGCTCATACCGGCCAAAAAGTTCTATTTTAACCTCATCGGTCCACAGAACTTTATTCCAGAATGCATCAGGCTTGTCTATATGTTCATTTGCAAACTTCAAACGCTGATTTTTGTGGTGAGGACGTAGAAGAGGTTTTCTTCTGATGACTCTTCCATGAAGACCATATTTGTACAAGTATATCTTTATAGTGGAATAGTGTACCACAACTCCAGTGTCTGCCAGATCTTCCTGGAGGGATCGTGCAGTCAAACGTAGATTTTGACTTTTCTCACAATCCTGCGAGCTGTTCTGTCTGATATTTTTCTTGGTCTTCCAGATCTTGCTTTAACTTCCACTGTTCCTGATAACTGCCATTTCTTCATTACATTCCGAACAGAGAATATGGGCATCTGATAACGCTTTGCTATCTTCTTATAGCCTTCTCCTGCCTTGTGAGCGTCAACTATTCTCAGTTTCAGTGTTCTACACAACTGCTTAGAGGAACCCATGGTGCTGATTGTTGGAGCAAGGTCAGATGAGTCTGGGCTTTTAAAACCTTTGAGATTGACATCACCTGGTCTTTCCAGACGATGATTGAGAACAATCCATGACACTGCCAGGTCTCAGCTGTCCAAAGGGGGCAGTACAAGGTATTAACTCTGCAGGGTGCCCAAACTTTTACAGACGCCATTTTTTGTTTTCTGTTCTTTTGATAGTGTAAATGATGGAAATAAAATCAAACTTTTTTTGACATGTTATAAGAATGTCTAATCTGTAATTTGATGCCTTTTGGAGATTTTTCCATCTTTCCTTGGCTTCTTTTTGCACATTAAAATTTATTTTTGCCTGGAGTGCCCAAACTTTTGATCCCCACTGTTTATAGTCTTTTGCCATCAGAGAGGTGTTTATATTGCTGCCCAGGGCGCCCCCCCTGCGCCCTGCACCCTTACAGTGACCGGAGTGTGTGAGGTGTGTGGAGCAATGACGCACAGCTGCAATGCTGTGCGTTACCTCAGTGAAGCTCTGAAGGCTTCTGCCGCCTGAGACGTCTTCTGACTTCTTTTCTTCTGGCTCTGTGAGGAGAACGGCGGCGCGGCTCTGGGAGTGAGCGCCCAGGACGAACCTGTGTTCACCCCCTCTGGAGCTAATGGTGTCCAGTAGCCGAGGAAGCAGAGCCTATCATTTAAGTAGGTCTGCCCCTCTCTCCTCAGTCCCTCGATGCAGGGAACCTGTTGCCAGCAGTGCTCCCTGTAAAAAATAAAGAAAAAATCCAAACAAAAATGCTTTCTAGGCAGAGAACTCAGGGGAGCTCCCTGCAGTGCACCCATTTCCCTCTGGGCACAGTGTAAAAACTGAGGTCTGGAGGAGGGGCATAGAGAGAGGAGCCAGTGCACACCCAGAATCCAAAGCTTTCTTAAAGTGCTCTATCTCCTGCAGAGCCCGTCTATTCCCCATGGTCCTTACGGAGTCCCAGCATCCTCTAGGACGTTAGAGAAATGTAAACAGTGATCTCTTCCCATTGGTTTGTGATTATGGCGGGGCTACGGGACTTGGACGCTCATACCGTACAATACAGTATATCCCTAACGTCAATGGACCATAGTTCGTAACACGTTCTATAGCTGTAGATCTAACATGTTCATTTTTGTCTGTATATACTTTTTTTTATTAATTGCTCATTCTACGGGACCTCATTACCGCTGTGTATATTTTAACTAGTGTATTGAGGCACTCCAGCATTGCCTGATTCTTGCAAAACCTATGCCATCGCTCGCTCTGTAGCTGTGGGCTTCCGTGAGACGCTGGGTCACGAGAGGCATCCATTTGGTGAACCCGCTCTGTGATTGAGTCTGGCCTGCTACAGTACTGTATGTGTACTGTACAGTGTATAGAGCTCACTTATCCCAATAGCCGCTGTGTATTTTAGACAGCGTAATGAGACGCTCCTGCAGCTATGTCTTGTTTTATGTAAAACCTGTGTGCACACGTCTATTGAATGTGACGATATATTACAAAAGATTTTTTTTTTAAATTAATAGAGTGTCAGGAAAAAAATAAACGTGCATTCGTACTTTGGGAATCAAACCCGAAACTCAGCATGGGAAGCAGCACACTTCACCACTCGGACACAACGCCTCATGATTGATAAACAAGCTCATGTGTAAATGTGAAAAGGAAATTACCCAAAGGTAGTTTACTGCGGCGCTAGATGGGGAGGTTCAACACAGCAGCTGACTCAGAGGTTGGTAAATAAACATACAGAACAACGCTAAAATGGTCACAGATGAGATGAGATGATCCGTGCATAACACATAATTTCTTAAAACACTTTAAAAAATGCAGGTTTAACAACCTTTAAAATATTATATATGTAAATTGATACATTAAAAAAATATTTAAAAAAAAATATTTGACAAGCATCTATTGCTTAAATACTGCTCCTGTGTAGGTGGACGGACACAGATTAAGTTAATAAAGTTCTATGACCTCTTCCAACATAAATAGTCCCCTTAATCCTCCTTGGACCTCATCATTCAATGGATAATGGAGTTTGCATATTTACCACAGTCACAAAAAATTTAAAAAGTGTCAGGAAAAATAAACGTGCATTCGCACTTTGGGAATCAAACCCGGGACTCTTAGCATGGGAAGCGGCACACTTCACCACTCGGACACAACGCCTCATGATAGATAAACAAGCTCATGTGTAAATGTACTGTAAGCAGTGATCCCTTCCCATTGGTTTTTGTTTATGCCGTTACGAGACTTGCATGCTCATACTGTACAATACATATACCTACTTTACTGTCAATGAACTACATTATTCCTTTAACACATTAGTTGCATCTATAAACTATTTTAATATATTGCTTTGTCTACGGGATTTGGACGCTCACATACAGTAACACGGCAATGGACAAGTGTTTTAACACGATCATTTGTGTCTGTATAAACTATTTTTCTATTTTTTTTATTGACTCTCTCCGTCTGATCATTGGTCTGTGTGTACAGTACACAGTACATTAACATTACAGTCATCACTGACCATTTGCCAGAGCTTGTAGATCAATCCGCTGCTATTTGCACTAAAGTACTGTATTAGTGGAGCATTAGCCACCCAGTGGTGGATATGTGTATTGCATGCTGAGTATGTAGTCGTGCCTCAACGCGCCTATCTGTGCATAAACTCAGTAACCTAAGATATCGCCTAGGTGCGACTAAACCTCCGTTTAGGCGGAGAAATGGCAAAGATGAGGGGGGCTCCATCTGTACAAGCTGGTTTCCGGAATAGAGTTAACCAACAGCATTCTACTAATTTCTTTCGCTAAAATCATACTTGCCTAATCTCCCGAAATTGCCGATAGGCTCCTGAAAAGTAGGCAATTCTTACGCAACTTGCGGCACCACCCGCACCCCCACGCTTTCCTCCGTAGCTGCCTGCACTTTTCCGCACTGAGAGGAACAGTTGGCAGGGTGATAACGCGATCTGCGGTGATTTGCGCCATAGTCCAATCGATTTCTAATTAATTAAGGCGGGATATGATTGGATAAGGTATTATTTCTGAGGGCCAGATTCAGTTAGGCTTTATAGTTTTACTCCTGGAGTTTGTAGATTACAAGCCCTTTTCCTCACATGGTAAATCCACAATTTACACGCATTAACCCATATAGTCTGGATTAATGGGCAAAACTGTGGGCTAACTCCTTTCCGGCAGCTACAAGCCCTAATTGCAGAAATTTTCTGGCCAACTTTAGGAAGGGATGAATAGAAATCTGTGTTAAAGACAGCCTGCGGCCTTATCACGGTCTGTAATTAAATAGCCCTGAGCATTGCTTCGAAGATAATTGAAACTTCGATGTTAATTGAATACAGTCCTGAATGTGTATCTACTATCTACTAGCAGAAGATCAAATACCTGCAAAAAAAAATATATATATGTAAAATTCTAATATCAGGACCAAAATTTGGTAACATGATGCTGCAAATTTGGGGTTCAGAATGATATACCGATAGATGGTATGCCGGCTGTCAGTATACCGACAGCAGCATCCCGTCCATCATAATCCCGACAGCCCCCCATTTAGCCTCCTGACACTCATCTTTTCCCTTACCTAACCCTCCCTTGTGGGTTCCTAACCCTATCCCTCCCTAGTGGTGACTAAGCCTAACCCTTCCCGCTAGGTTCTTAACCTTCCCTTTCCCACTGCCTAAACCTAACCTTCCCCGTAAGGTGCCTAACTCTAACCTCCCTTTCTGTGTGCCTAACCCTCCTTCCCTGCTCCCTAACCCTAACGTTCCCGTGCCTGCATCCTAAGTCTAACCCCGCTTCTCCTGCCTAAACCTAAGACCACCCCACCCCCACCCCCCATGGCAGGACGACAGCACGTCTCGCTGTCAGGATGATCGGGATGTCAGCTGTCAGTATTTTGATGCCGGCGTCCCGTTTGGCGTTGATACTGTATTATGCCGGGATTGCGTCCTCAGTCGGGATCCCAGCGTCGGTATATTGACCGCCGGGATCCCATTTGTCGGGAAAGTAACTGCTTCCCAAATCCAAACCTGCATTTGATAGATCATGTATAAATTTAAACCTTGATCAGAGCTTTCTCTATAAGAGTCAAAGGCACGCAGTTTGTTTAGATATGTTTCACGAGCAACAGATTCTGAGATGGTAGTGATAAGTGCTCTTCTTCCCCCCCATTTATATTTAGCTATTATCCTTCCCTTAGGCTCTCACAGGACTGAGCACATACACGGACTTTTCCCTCTACTGTACCTACCCCTCAAATGAGTAGCTGAGGAGAGGCATGTTGGTGGGCAGAAGGCATTTTGAGAATCTTGCCTCTGCCATTCCTTGGATGGTCCTGTCTGAGATAAAGTTTTTGCCCCAACTCTTGGGAGTAACAGTCCTGCTTGTGTGTGCAATTTATTTTTGTCTTTTATAGTAGCGAAATTCTGACTATGTAATTTGTAAAATGTAAATGAACCTTTCTGTGGCATAACAATTTTCATATTTATTATTATTATTATTATTATTATTATTATTTTCTACTGATATTTAAATTCAAGTGCAGCTGCTATTTGGCAGCAAAACAATAAAAAAACAACACTGCTTCCTGAGTGGGTAAACTCCGACCTGGAGTAAGCACATAAACAGCACTCAATGACACCTAGGTTGATGATGTTTTATATATACTATATATATTCTTTTGGTGTTTGGAATACTGGAGTGCCATATAGTATATGAGCAGGATAGTCCACTTGTTACATGTATAGGTGCCTTTCCTGGATATTGGATCCAAATGGATGACTTGTATCTTCATTATACCATCCCATTCTATATTGTACTCATAAGAGAATAATACCTTAAACATTTGTACAGCTAGTATTCCTGAATATACTAACCAAATATACTGTATACTGTACTTTTCTTTAGATTTTTATTATCTTTAGTTATACTGTTAAGTTGTTTTCGTTTCTGCTAGGTAATATAGAAGAAATAGGTTCCCTAAAAAGAAAAGTTATCTGACTTTGCTGAAACTTTTCTCAAATTACTGCTGCCCTTTTACATTCTTATTGAAGTTCTCTTGTAATATTAATGGTCACCCCTGACAACTGTAGACAGAGCCTGGCAGTTTCAATAAAAAACAGAAACATTTTCGTCTTTTCATTGACACTTTTATTGAAGTTTTCAAGCGGAGGATGGGAGAATTGTACACATTATTTATGAACGCAATCATATGATAAAAAAAAAGTAATAAATGTGCAAAATTGAATAGTTTAATAGTAAAAGTAACATAGCTGCCAATACTGTCATTTAATGAGACATTCTATAGCAGCAGATCAAGCTTGTCACGCATGATGTAGTCACGATGGACATTAGTACAGTAGAATGTTTATTGCAATATTACATTTTTTGTGATTTTAAATACGCATCTTCAATAAATATTCATTATAATTCCCAGAGAATAAATCGGCTATGTTGCATCAAATATAGAGGATGAGTGAAATTGTACTGTCAATCAATATAATCAATTAAATGGAGGGAGAGGTATAAATAGGAGACACTAAAATTACCAAATAGCTCTTGTCAAAACTGTAATCAGATATAGTTAATCTATTAGTCTATCCCCATGCCATAAATAGAAAAAAGATCTATACGTGTGTCCCTGCGCTTTCTTATTTAAACATGTATCAAGTGAAAAATAGCCACAGTGAAATGCAATCAAGGTGAAATCACACAACTAAAAATTAACGCAAATACTGAGCTTTTAAAATTTGAAGTCGTGATCCAACATCTGATTCAGGATTTCTCATAAATGACAGTGAGGATCTGATAAATCCTTTAGGTTGGAGACAAGACAAAAGATAAAAAATAGCAAGTAAAACATCCTCTATTGGCACAAACAGCAACGCTTCATATATAGTAACATAGTAACATAGTATCTAAGGTTGAAAAAAGACAATTGTCCATCGAGTTCAACCTATTTGTGGTCTCCTATGCACGATTATTTTGTATAAAATTTTGACTGAAGTTGATGACTGCCGTTACATTTTACCCCTCTTTTTTGTAATAACCATATTGCGTGACTATGCCCCGTAACCCTGGATATCATTATCCATTAGGAATTTATCTAACCCATTCTTAAAGGTGTTGACTGAGTCGGCCGTTACAACTCCCTCAGGCAGGGAATTCAAAACACGTATCGTCCTTACCGTAAAAAAGCCTTTACGCCGTATTGTGCGGAATCTCCTCTCCTCTAACCTGAGCGAGTGTCCACGAGTTCTCTGTGTTGATCTAACCAAAAACAGGTCCTGCGCAAGATCTGTATATTGTCCCCTTATATATTTGTAAATGTTGATCATGTCCCCTCTTAATCTCCTCTTTTCCAGTGTAAACATGCCTAGTCTTGCAAGCCTTTCCTCGTATTCCAGCATCTCCATACCCTTAATTAGTTTGGTCGCCCGCCTCTGAACCTTTTCTAGCTCCAGGATATCCTTTTTGTAGTAAGGTGCCCAGAATTGTACACAGTGTTCAAGGTGTGGCCTCACAAGTGATTTATATAACGGGAGTTTAATACTCTCGTCCCTAGCATCAATTCCCCGTTTTATGCATGCTAATATCTTATTAGCCTTCTTTGCTGCAGTCCTACTTTGGGTACTACTGCTTAGTTTGCTGTCTATGAGGACACCTAAGTCCTTTTCCAGTACAGAATCCCCTAATTTTACCCCCATTAGTAGGTAGGTGTTATTTTTGTTCTTGTTACCAAATATCTCACATAGGGAGTAATTCAGACCTGATTGCTCGCTAGCAGTTTTTTGCAGCGCTGCGATCAGATATTCGCCGCCTACAGGGGAGTGTATTTTAGCTGTGCAAGTGTGCGAACACATGTGCAGCCAAGCTGTACAAATAAACTTTGTGCAGTTTCTGAGTTGGACTTACTCAGCAGCTTGATACATGTTTAAACAAGAAAGCGCAGGGACACTCGTATAGATCTTTTTTTCTATTTATGCTACTTCGGGTATTGCATGAACACCTATTTTATATGTTTCCCAGCTGAATATCTTGGGTTTATCAGCGCACTATTTTAGCAATCTTTTTCTATTTTTATCCCCACGCCATACCAGTTTGCACCTTTGTCCTACGTCTCCATATACTTGAACCAAAGAGAAAATAAGTATTCCTGTGTTAGGATTATTAATTTATTTATAAATATAAATACTTCAAGTCACCCACCGTGTAGATGAGTGACAACGTCTCCATCCCAGCCACATCCTTGCACCCGCCACTGTCCTACATCCCGCTCCACCTCCTCATTCAACGCCGTTCTTGTTATATTTTACCCCCTCATCTGTCATGTATAGCCATTTGAGGGGGGTTCGTTTGCCGAGTCCCATTGTGCAAGTCAAAGACATGACAAATTTAGCCAATTTATATATATATATATATATATACACACATATATGCATTTCTGAAAAATGTCACCTAGATGGTCCCCACCATACCAACACCCTGTTACACCCAGCTCCCTTACAGTTGAAGGCAGTTGGTCCGAACTCTGTCCCCTACCCCCCAGTGTCAGTAATGGTATTGCAGATATGTCCACATACACCTTTCCAATATCCTGCCATATATGGCACGGCTTGGCATGCCAAAGACTCAGAGATTTAGCCATACTTTGTGATTTTTCTTAATTTGATATTTAATATGCTACTTACATACTCTATCATGGCAAACAAAAATTTTAAAATTCATCTACTCGCTGCTCATAGAAAAAAGCTCAGCCATGCTATGAAAAAAATAGAAAAGGTGTATGTGGACACATCTGTACCTGAGAGTTATGATATCTACTGAGCATGTCAAAGGCAGGACAGACTTAGCCAATTACTGTATATATGATGAGGATGATAAGATCAAGTGAGTTTATTTATTTTTATTAACATTTATTTATATAATCGACATTCTGCAAGTCGACAACCTAACTACAGCCCATACCGCTGAGTCGGTGCGGCCCGGAAAAATCCTGTAACGGAATGAGTGTGGAGGTGAGATGCTGAGCAGAGGGGTCGAGTTGGGAAATATTTTTAGTCGAGTAAAGATGTATGTTGATTTTTGAAACATTTTATGTTAGTGAAGAATTTTGTATATGGTTGGGTAAAATACAGGCAAACAATGTAAGGACAGATAGAGTGGAGGAGCATATCAGCCTTGCCATCGCTGCATTCAAACTTGAAGATTGTAGGCGTGAAAGTCTGTTATGTGGCAGACCAGTGAGGAGGCTGTTGCAATAGTCAAAGCAGGAGATCATGAGTTCATGAAGTAATGTTTTTGCAGTTTCAGATATCTGCATATTTTGGTTGAATTTTGCATTGAAAAATATACATCTAAAGTCAAATAGCAATATACTTATTTACAATTGTTTACGTATTGCAAAAGGCATTCACCTGATTTTTTTATGTACCTTATGCTTTGAAAGTCATTACTATCATTATAGAGTGCAGAGGTGGAACTACCATTGGTGCAGCAGGTGCATTGCATCAGGGCCCCTGGGGATTAAGGGGCCCACTGCTGCCCAGACCAGCAATGTGTTTTCCCCTGGGCCACCGCACAACCACTTGAGCAAATTCAGATGACTGGCTCAGCAAAGAGAGTAGGGTGGGCACCACTACCTGAGGAAACCTTACCTCAGGGACGTGGGGTTGACCTTGTGTGTGTTCAGCAGCATCAGTTTGCCATCTGAGCCGGACTGATTGGAAAGTCCTTCCGCCTATCATCTCTGATTATCACAGATGTGTACCGCTTTAAAGGTGCATACACACTGGGCATTTTTGCCCAGCGTGTATGCACAGCGATGATCGCTGACATCGCTGGCCTGAAAAGCGCTCAGTGCATACACACTGATTGCTTTTCTCCCCTGCCCAGCAATGTCAGCGGGGGTGAACGGCTTTCCAAAGCAGGACGCTATGGAAAGCCGCTAACCCCGCCGTTCATCTACTGGTAATACCAGTAGATGAACTGCGGCTGCCAGCTATGAAGCGGGAGCGCGCATCAGCGCTCACCGCTCATCTCTTGTGCGTACACGCTGGGTGGCTTTGAGCTGAAGTGAAAAAAGTAAAATATATAGACCCACTAAATAGTCACAGCTGCTGGAAGGGGTTTGTCAGACCTCCAGAAGGTTAAATAGATAAAGCAAAAGTACCAGCGCTAAGAGTCGTTTATCCAAAATATTGATAAGAAACAATTGGATCAGTTAATCAGTGTCTTTATTTTACTTTTTTAAATATAAAATAATATTAAAACATTACTAAAACCGTAATAGAGACTAAATAGTCGATAACAGCATATGAATAAAAAATAATGAGGAAAACATTAGTTAATCCTGAATGGCTCTAAAGTGGTCAGAATAGTAGATTTTGCTGATAGGAACAATACCATTAATTTAAAAGATCCCGGACTTAAGTGGAAATCCGCTCCTCCTCAGATAGCAGTATAAAGCACAGTCAGCTGGTAATACCCTAAATATACCTCATCCACAGTTCCACGAGAAGATGACTCTTAGTATTCGTCTGTGTAGGTGATTGAAGGGGTTTCCATAGTTTGCTGGAAGTACTCAACACAGGAGGTATCTGCGTTTTTTTTTGTATTCCAATGGAAAAGCAAAAGTCCTTATCCAGATCGATATTAAGTGGTAAGAATTGTTTCTTATCAATATTTTGGTTAAACGACTCTTAAGGTCCATACACACTTAACGATATAATGAGCGACGTCGCTCATTTTCCCCCTCCTTGAGCGACGTCGCTCATTTTATCGTTAAGTGTGTATGCCGCCAGCGACGACCGATGCGCGGCCCCGCGGGTCGGCAACGATCGTCGCTGTCGGTAGGGCATGCATGAAGGATGTGGACTGTCGTCCACGACCTTCATGCAGGGCTGGCGGGGGCGTGACGTCACTGAGCGATATGAGCTGTCATATCGCTCAGTGCATACAGGCGGCCGCCGACCGGCCGGCCCGGGAGGGGGAAACGTTAGACGATGTCGCTCACAGAGCGACATCGTCTAATGTGTATGGGCCTTTAGCGCTGGTACTTTTGCTTTGAGCTGAAAGCAGCTCAACACACCAAAAGTGAGCTGCTTTCAGCTCAAAATCACCCAGTGTGTATGGGCTTTAAAAGCAGCTCACAGACAGTGTAAGTGGAGCTGTCAGAGCTTGCTTGACCAAGTGCCAAACTGAGGACAGCTCAGGGAACAATTCTGTTTCCACTGTTGGAAGCGTTTTGTGTGCAGGTGTTGATATTGCAGAGCTATATAGGCACATTCCCCTGGATTACTCAAACTATGAACAGTCCAGTTACTTAACAAGTGGTGTCAGCTTATTGATAGCAGGTACAGCCATATCCACTGTTACATGTACACTGGTGATGGAGCGGAGCTGGAGCAGAGTGGGGTTTCATATAGCTCACCAAATGGTTAATGTCTACTTCAAATGGATAGCTGTGCAGGGATGCTGGAACAGCTTTATGGCAGGTGTTGACCATGTCTCTCATAGGAACTAAGTAGGAGACTTCTGTCTCCCACCATGTCACTATACAGTCTTATACAGAAAAGAAATAAGATGGCCCCTGCACATTCTCAGTAGTGATCTTGGTGGCCATCTTGGGATAGGGCATGAGGCCTCCCTGGAGGACAGGAAGACTAGAGTCTGTGCAGAAGAACTCTCTTCTTTCAACATTAACCCCCACCAAGGAACATCCACTCTGTTCTCTACACAGCACAGGACTGTGTGCAAGACTGTGTGATTGTACTCCTGTCACCCACTGACTCTCCCTGTGACCTGTCCCTGTCACTCTCTGCCTCTCTGCCACCCACTGCTTCTCCCTGTCATCCTCTCCTTGTTACCCACTGGAATGTGGCATATTATAAACTTGGGGTGGTCAGAGGAGGGGGGCTCAAAGTATATTTTTGCACCTGAGCCCACCACTCACACGTTTCGCCACTGATTGAATTATGCAATGCTAAAAACAAATATTGTATGCACATAGCTGATCAGTCATTCTGCTGCGTGATCAGACTGACAATTTGAAATGCCTAAGTTTAAAGGAACTCGTTAGCAACATGTACAGAATATAAAACTAGCAAAGGGCTGTAACTACTGATAGACAAGACTAGGTGGTCGCTTGGAGGGTCAGTAGTTAGGGGGTGCCTTAAACACTGAACGAGTGGCGTAATGTCTTGATGACCAAATGCCTTTACAGTGTCTCCGTGTGGAGCTCTGGATGGAGATGTGGACTAAAAGAAGACGTCAGCTTCTAACCTATGTCGACTTCTGCTCCACAATGTCAGTGACTTGCTGTGAGTAGGTCGTCTGGCATCGAAAACATCCATTGGAACATTTCTGTGCGTGACATAAATGTCATCATCTTGGCAGCATGCTGGTCTCAACTGTGCAATAGATAAGCTAAAATAAATGTATGTTTAGCCTCTGTTAAAACAATCCACTGCTGTAAATGTCAACAATGGAATACAATATGTTTTGTTAATAAACTGTGCATAATAATTATTGCCTTTTTTTTGGATATTCAGGAAGACTGGGTACAATACAGTAATAACTTACTGGAAATGATTATATATAATCAACAGACTTACAGTAAGTACATTTATACTGTAAGACTAGGAAACACATGGCTTCATTATCATTTTATGTAATGTCATTTCATATGTCATATTCTCTTCAATATACAATACAATGTATAGCTGGAGTGTAACTGGACAAGTGATTGTATAAACCTACAGATGTGTCCTCATACACTATTGCCACAATCATGCCAAACAGCCCTTCTAGTGGCGCCAAGTCTCATGCAATGCCACAAAACCTCTTAACAAGACTGAACTGATTAATTGAATATACAACAGTTGCACAGCTGTATAGGAATGAGTCTGAGGGGTATATTTACTAAAGTGCAGGTTTATAGAAGAGGAGATGCTGCCTATAGCAACCAGTTAGTTTCTAGCTATTATCTTCTAGAAGGTGCTAGATA
The DNA here is from genome assembly GCF_028390025.1 of Pseudophryne corroboree. Taxonomy (NCBI): domain Eukaryota; kingdom Metazoa; phylum Chordata; class Amphibia; order Anura; family Myobatrachidae; genus Pseudophryne; species Pseudophryne corroboree. The sequence goes on from NC_086448.1 coordinate 285,826,630, forward strand.
AATGCTAAGTAAAATCGGATTGGTTGCTATGAGCAACATCTCCATTTCTATAAACCCACACTTTAGTAAATATATCCTTGAATCTGTATACAGAGTGCTACAATGCAGCAGCTTTTTCTCATGCCAAGTTCCGGTATGCTTCATCTGCAACTTTGTACATACAGTATTTAAAACTAATTAATCTGTGGTTAAAATCGCAGCCCGGCATCTCTGGGACAGATTGAGTGGCGTTTAGCTGCATCCAGGGGCGGATTGGGAGGCCAGCAGACCATGCCATATCCTAGTTGGCTGGTCTGCTACCTCCTCAGTGGGCTGTCTTTTCCCTCCTCCGTGTCGGCTGCCATGATCGGAGTTCAGCTCTGATTGGACAGCATTTAGAAACGGCCCCCTGGAGTCCAGCCTGTGCAACCGCTGAGTCCCTGTCTCCGTGAGCTGAGCACTGTGAGCAGCACTTCCTTGAACTACAAGCCCTGCCCCCTGCCTAACATTGGCCCTCATTCCAAGTTGTTCGCTCGCTAGCTGCTTTTAGTAGCTTTGCACACGCTAAGCCGCCGCCTACTGGGAGTGAATCTTAGCTTTGCAGAATTGCGAACGAAAGATTCGCATAATTGCAAATAGAAATTTCTTTGCAGTTTCTGAGTAGCTCGGGACTTACTCTGCCACTGCGATCAGTTCAGTCAGTTTCGTTCCTGGTTTGACGTCACAAACACACCCAGCGTTCGCTCAGACACTCCCCCGTTTCTCCAGCCACTCCCACGTTTTTCCCAGAAACGGCAGCGTTTTTCCACACACACCCATAAAACGGCCAGTTTCCGCCCAGAAACACCCACTTCCTGTCAATCACACTCCGATCACCAGAACGATGAAAAATCCTCGTTATGCCGTGAGTAAAATACCTAACTTTTTAGCAAATTTACTTGGCGCAGACGCACTGCGAACATTGCGCATGCGCAGTAAGCGACTAATCGCAATATAGCGAAACTCGGCAATGAGCGAACAACTCGGAATGAGGGCCATTGTGCAGGGATGTGAATGACAGGCTACAGAGACAGGAAGAGAACCTAAGGTACTGTAATAGAGAACTAAGAGTAAGACAATGCAAGAAACATGCAGTACAGTAAGGGATGAGGGAAAGTAAAGAGAGGAATGTGGGTCAAGGATGAGTAGAGTGAAAGAAAAGGTAAGGCTGAGACAGCATAGAAAAGTAGGTGATTGAGAGAGAAAAGAAGAGTAAGAAGCTCTATGTGAGAGATTAGAAAAGACATTTACAGTATGTTTTGTGAGAAATAAGAAAGGAAAATGTGAGATATGATAGAGAAAAAAAGGAAGACTTAGGAAATGAGACTAAAGGGACTAAAGGGAAAGGTGAAGCTTCAAAGTGTGTGGTGTGATATGGATGGACGGGGACCTGCGTGCAGTGTGATATGAAGGAGGAACGGGGGCCTGCGTGTGGTGTGATATGAAGGAGGAACGGGGACCTGTGTGCAGTGTGATATGAAGGAGGAACGGGGGCCTGCGTGTGGTGTGATATGAAGGAGGAGCGGGGACCTGCGTGCAGTGTGATATGAAGGAGGGACGGGGACCTGCGTGCAGTGTGATATGGAGGACTAAAGGGCACCGGCGTGCAGTGTGATATTGAGTGAAGGGGACCTGCGTGCGGTTTGATATGGAGGAGGTTCGGGGACCTGCATGCAGTCTGATATGTCGGAGGGACGGGGACCTGCTTGCAGTATGATATGAAGGAGGACCTGCGTGCGGTGTGATATGGAGGAAGAACGGGGACCTGCGTGCAGTGTGATATGAAGGAGGAACGGGGGCCTGCGTGTGGTGTGATATGAAGGAGGAGCGGGGACCTGCGTGCAGTGTGATATGAAGGAGGGACGGGGACCTGCGTGCAGTGTGATATGGAGGAGTAAAGGGCACCAGCGTGCAGTGTGATATTGAGTGAAGGGGACCTGCGTGCGGTATGATATGGAGGAGGTTCGGGGACCTGCATGCAGTCTGATATGTCGGAGGGACGGGGACCTGCCTGCGGTATGATATGAAGGAGGACCTGCGTGCGGTGTGATATGGAGGAAGAACGGGGACCTGCATGCAGTGTGATATGAAGGAGGAACAAGGACCTGTGTGCCGTGTGATATGGAGGAGGGACGGGGCCTGCGTGCGGTGTGATATGGAGCGATAGGGACCTGCGTGCGGTGTGATATGGAGCAATGAGGACCTGTGTGCGGTGTTATATAGTGTATGTGTACGAAAGCATGAAAAAAAGAAAATTGATGGAAATTAAAAATTAAGAGAGAAGTGGAAAAAGTAAAGGATGAAGAGTAAAGATAATGAGAATAATATAGATATAAAAAGAAAATAAAGGAGTGAGTGTATAATAAGCAAGTGGAACAAGAGTAAATTAGTGTAGGGCATGACTAATGGAAAAAGTGTAGGAGCAGCGGTGGTGGCACAAGTTAGGCCACAGTGGCAGCTGTGCAGGCTAAGGAATTTAGTAAGACTAAGTAAGACCGACATTGGCGTCGACGGGGAACAGCATTCGGCAAGTGCATACACATCTTTGTAGAAAAAATGGGGGGGGAGGGGGCACCAATGGCCCTCATTCCGAGTTGTTTGCTCGCTAGCTGCTTTTAGCAGCATTGCACACGCTAAGCCGCCGCCTACTGGGAGTGAATCTTAGCTTTGCAGAATTGCGAACGAAAGATTTGCATAATTGCGAATAGAAATTTCTTAGCAGTTTCTGAGTAGCTCGACACTTACTCTGCCACTGCGATCAGTTCAGTCAGTTTCGTTCCTGGTTTGACGTCACAAACACACCCAGCGTTCGCCCAGACACTCCCCCGTTTCTCCAGCCACTCCCGCGTTTTTCCCAGAAACAGCAGCGTTTTTCCGCACCCACCCATAAAACGGCCAGTTTCCGCCCAGAAACACCCACTTCCTGTCAATCACACTCCGATCACCAGAACGATGAAAAATCCTCGTTATGCCGTGAGTAAAATACCTAACTTTTGAGTAAAATAACTAAGCGCATGCGCTCTGCGAACATTGCGCATGCGCAGTAAACGACTAATCGCAATATAGCGAAACTCGGCAACGAGCGAACAACTCGGAATGAGGGCCAATGTTCTTTCTTTATTTACAGTTCATGATATACAGTAATATACTGCAGCACGTTTGGTGTGATGTTCCCCATAAAGTCACTCCAGCTGCTTACTACTAACATATCTTTGCCAGACAGAATTTTTCATTTCTATTTTTGGTAATTGCTATTTTCTATTTATTGCGCCTGTGTACTTTTTGTAATGGGCGAGATGAGCAGATAGAAGGGGAATTACATTATTTAAATACAATATTATTTAAATATACAGCATTATGGGCCTGATCTTAGTCTGATGATGTAGGATGCAGGAGAGGGTCTTTTTCGCAGATAAATCCTGATGATGGTCGTACAGAGGGGGTCATTCCGAGTTGATTGTAGCTGTGCTAAATTTAGCACAGCTACGATCATTCACACTGACATGCGGGGGGACGCCCAGCACAGTGCTAGTCCGCCCCGCATATCAGTGCCGGCCTTCCCCCCGCAGAAGTGTAAAGGCATCGCACAGCGGCGATGCCTTTGTACTTCAAGAGTAGCTCCCGGCCAGCGCAGCTTTAGCGTGCTGGCCGAGTGCTACTCACCGCTCCCCGGCCCGCAGCGGCTGCGTGTGACGTCACGCAGCCGCTGCGGCCCGTCCCCCGTTCGGTCAGGCCACACCTGCATTGGCCGGACCGCTCCCACGAAACACAAACGCCGCCGTTCCGCCCCCTCCCGCCCAGCGACCTCCTCTGCCTGTCAGTCAGGCAGAGGCGATCGCAGCCCTGCTATGGCCTTCGGCCATCTGGCATGCACCGGCGCACTACGGCGCCGAGGCATGCGCAGTAGAGACCCGTTCGCTCGGCTGCGACAAACAGCAACGAGCGAACGGGTCAGAATGCCCCCCAGAGTGCAGTACATTCTGTACACACGCACAAAGAATTGCATTAGAAATGTGTTGGGCATTCCTGTGTTGTTACAGGGGGTTGGCTAATCAGACTCAGATGTAGCATAGAATTTTGCGGACGTGTTGCTGAAAGTGGCTGTGTGTAGAAACGCTGAAACAATCACATTGTAGTCCTCACATACTCAGATGGATCATCTGCACCTAGCAGATGGTGCGGCTGATAGTGCACCAAGATGTATTGTAGCATCTGTAGACACTGACAGTGGGTGTCTCGGTCCTTGCACATGTGGACGCACAGCTGTACACCAGGGAAGGCTATATGGCATTAGCATGAAGTTGCAGACCCAACTGCAGCAAAAGATGCAAGGAAGGCCGTGTCAGGCTCTATGAGGAGGGAGTATCCCGCCCACCTCGACAGACCCTACCGCCTCAACAGACCCGGCCTCCGTTAGGGCTGCTTCCAGAAGTTTCCCGGGCTGGTTTTTCCATCCCAATCCGCCCCTGGCTGCATTTGTGGTGTGAAAACACAGACGTAAAGAAAAGTTACTATGCTACACCGCTCGGCACGGTTCACTCGCCCCGCATGACGTATTGTGCCATGGTGCATGAGGACACATCTGTAAACGCCACAAGTCACATTTTATGCTGAAATCCCCTATACCGTATGTGACCGGACAGTCCCGTTCCCAGTACACAGAATGGATGCTTAGGTCACACGGAACCTAGCCACATAGGGGATTCCCGCTTACCGTCAGTAACCACCTGTTACTGACTCCACCCACTGTGCTGTGGGCGGGTTTATGCTGCCACCACCAAACTCCTAACCTGCCGTGGCGTTTGGAACCACGGTTCTGCTCTGTATGTGCCGGCACGCTGCCTTACCACACCTGTGTGGTATTGACGAATCCCCACTAGTCCTCTACCGGTAGCTGGCGGAAGGCGGAACTTGGAGACGCTGGTTCACCCTGAACAGCCGGTGAACGGGGATAGGTTTCGCATTGCCCTGTAGGTCACAAGATGACGCAATCTTCTTGAGGCAGATGATGTTTTAATGCCAACAAATAGTTCTGAAAAGAACTTCAGCAATACAGCGAGATGTTTACAGCAGAATGAAGATCTGTAACAAATGTTTGCAGTGATGTGCGCAATAAAACTTGGAGTGCAGCTAAATCAGGTGCAAATAGAGGTGTACCCCACACTTCAAAGAATAAAAGTTTTCACACATAAAATAAGCGCTCACCAAATACCATGCAAAAGTATATTCAACTAATATGAAATGCATTCACCCTTAATTGAATGATAATCCTCATAGGATGATGGATGGAGGATAGAAATTCACTCTAGGAGGTCCTTATATCGAAACCAAATGATCGAATTGAGTAAACGATATCCCAGAGAGACCTGAAAGATAAGTGCCTCTTTCCCCAATATGAATGGGAATGAAATACAAGGCACCATTAAACACGGACCATAGTGTAGTACTTCAGATAAAAACACGCACCAATTTAATGCACAGATAAAACTTACAAGAAGTTAAAAAAACAAGAGCATATCATATAAGACTCCACAGGATAACACAGATGGTATATCACCCAGAGGTTCCTTGCAGCCACAGCAGATGATGGTGGAAGATGTGCACAATCTCTCCAAGTGTCTAATGGCTCTTGCTTTTAATTTGTGACTGACCCTGGGACGTTTGGACACAATCACCTTTGGTGTTTGCCCTGCATGCCATTAGACACTTGGAGAGATTGTGCACATCTGTGTTATCCTGTGGAGTCTTATATGATATGCTCTTGTTTTTTTAACTTCTTGTAAGTTTTATCTGTGCATTAAATTGGTGCGTGTTTTTATCTGAAGTACTACACTATGGTCCGTGTTTAATGGTGCCTTGTATTTCATTCCCATTCATATTGGGGAAAGAGGCACTTATCTTTCAGGTCTCTCTGGGATATCGTTTACTCAATTCGATCATTTGGTTTCAATATAAGGACCTCCTAGAGTGAATTTCTATCCTCCATCCATCATCCTATGAGGATTATCATTCAATTAAGGGTGAATGCATTTCATATTAGTTGAATATACTTTTGCATGGTATTTGGTGAGCGCTTATTTCATGTGTGAAAACTTTTTCTACATTTAGCAGAATGAAGATGGTACAATACACCCTGGAGGCTCACAGGCCTCTTTTTATACAGTAACATCACAAACCACAGTCCTTTCCATCCAATCAGGATATCTTACAAAATATAAATAAATTACATTTTCAAAGGTTACAAGTTCTTTAAACAATTTCCTCTTTCCTGTCCCACAGATGTTTGTTATCAGTTTAACATTCACTATTGATAAATTTCTCACATAGCTTCAAATACGGTTTGTATTTTATTTCCCAAACAAATGTTATTCCTATCTGCATCTACCATTCAGTATTCATATATCAATGAAACCAGCTACATAAATAAATACAGGTTCTCAACCCAATCTGACACTCACAGCCACTACCTGCCGTGCATTGTCCAACATCAAAAGGGTTTTTGTCGTTCACACCTCTCTGCTAGGACAGGGCCATTAGCATGCCACTTCCTATTTTCAGAAGATAGGAGATGCTTATTCAGACAGATATAGTAGGTGCATTTTCTCTTACGTCCTAGAGGATGCTGGGGACTCCGTAAGGACCATGGGGAATAGACGGGCTTCACAGGAGACATGGGCACTAAAAAGAACTTTAGGTATGGGTGTGCACTGGCTCCTCCCTCTATGCCCCTCCTCCAGACCTCAGTTTAATACTGTGCCCAGAGGAGACTGGGTGCACTACAGGGAGCTCTCCTGAGCTTCCTGAAAAGAAAGTATTTTGTTAGGTTTTTTATTTTCAGGGAGACCTGCTGGCAACAGACTCCCTGCATCGTGGGACTGAGGAGAGAGAAGCAGACCTACTTAAATGCTAGGCTCTGCTTCTTAGGCTACTGGACACCATTAGCTCCAGAGGGAGTCAGAACGCAGGTCTTCCCTAGCGGTTCGTCCCGGAGCCGCGCCGCCGTCCTCCTCGCAGAGCTGGAAGATAGAAGCCGGGTGAGTATAGGAAGGCAGAAGACTTCAGAGGCGGCAGAAGACTTCAGATCTTCACTGAGGTAATGTGCATCGGTAACGCTGCACGCCATTGCTCCCACTCAGAGCACACACAGCGCACACTGTTGGTGCAGGGCGCGCGGGGGGGGGGGGGGGGGCGCCCTGGGCAGCAATGTATTCCTCTAGGACTGGCTGTAAGTAAATATACACTTATTTGTGTGTTTTGGTATCCCCGCCAGTTTGTTCAAAGAGCGGGACCGAAGCCCGCCACTGAGGGGCGGGGCTTCTCCCTCAGCACTCACCAGCGCCATTTTCTCCACAAGCACACGCTGAGAAGCTGGCTCCCCGGACTCTCCCCTGCTGATCACTGGTGACAGAGAGTTTTAGAGAAGGGGGGGCACATAATTTGGCGCAGTGAATATACGAATAGCGCTGTATCTGGGTAATTTTTTTGTCCAGGGTTATTGGCGCTGGGTGTGTGCTGGCATACTCTCTCTCTGTCTCTCCAAAGGGCCTTGTGGGAAAACTGTCTCCAGATAGAGTCTTCCCTGAGTGTGTGGTGTGTCAGTACGTGCGTGTTGGCATGTCTGAAGCGGAAGGCTCTCCTAGGGATGAAGTGGAGCGCATGAGTGTGGTGTCTCCGTCGGCAACGCCGACACATGACTGGATGGAAATGTGGAATATTTTAAATGCAAATGTGAATTTATTGCACAAACGTTTGGATAAAAAGCAGAGTCCAGGGACAGTACAGAGGGTCATACCCTGCCTTTCCCTATGTCACAGGGGCCTTCGGGGTCTCAAAAACGCCCACTTTCTCCGGTAGTTGACACTGATATCGACACAGATTCTGAATCCAGTATCGATTATGATGATGCGAGGTTGCAGCCAAAATTGGCAAAGAGTATTCATTATATAATTATTGCTATAAAGGATGTGCTGAATATTATAGATGACCCCGCGGTGCCTAATCCTAAGATCCACATGTTTAAAGAAAAGAAGCCTGAGGTTACTTTTCTCTGACGTCCTAGTGGATGCTGGGAACTCCGTAAGGACCACGGGGAATAGACGGGCTCCGCAGGAGACTGGGCACTCTAAAAGAAAGATTAGGTACTATCTGGTGTGCACTGGCTCCTCCCTCTATGCCCCTCCTCCAGACCTCAGTTAGATTTCTGTGCCCGGCCGAGCTGGATGCACACTAGGGGCTCTCCTGAGCTCCTAGAAAGTAAGTATATGTTAGGTTTTTTATTTTACAGTGAGACCTGCTGGCAACAGGCTCACTGCAACGAGGGACTAAGGGGAGAAGAAGCGAACCTACCTGCTTGCAGCTAGCTTGGGCTTCTTAGGCTACTGGACACCATTAGCTCCAGAGGGATCGACCGCAGGACCCGTCCTTGGTGTTCGTTCCCGGAGCCGCGCCGCCGTCCCCCTTACAGAGCCAGAAGCATGAAGATGGTCCGGAAAATCGGCGGCAGAAGACTTCAGTCTTCACCAAGGTAGCGCACAGCACTGCAGCTGTGCGCCATTGCTCCTCATACACACTTCACACTCCGGTCACTGAAGGTGCAGGGCGCTGGGGGGGGGGCGCCCTGAGCAGCAATAAAAACACCTTGGCTGGCAAAATAATCACAATATATAGCCCCAGAGGCTATATATGTGATAATTACCCCTGCCAGAATCCATAAAAAAGCGGGAGAAAAGTCCGCGAAAAAGGGGAGGAGCTATCTCCCTCGGCACACTGGCGCCATTTTCTCTTCACAGTGTAGCTGGAAGACAGCTCCCCAGGCTCTCCCCTGTAGTCTTCAGGCTCAAAGGGTTAAAAAGAGAGGGGGGGCACTAAATTTAGGCGCAATATTGTTTATACAAGCAGCTATTGGGGAAAATTCACTCAGTGATAGTGTTTATCCCTACATTATATAGCGCTCTGGTGTGTGCTGGCATACTCTCTCTCTCTGTCTCCCCAAAGGGCTGTGTGGGGTCCTGTCCTCAGTCAGAGCATTCCCTGTGTGTGTGCGGTGTGTCGGTACGGCTGTGTCGACATGTTTGATGAGGAGGCTTATGTGGAGGCGGAGCAGATGCCGATAAATGGGATGTCGCCCCCTGTGGGCCGACACCAGAGTGGATGGATAGGTGGAAGGTATTAACCGACAGTGTCAACTCCTTACATAAAAGGCTGGATGACGTAACAGCTATGGGACAGCCGGCTTCTCAGCCCGCGCCTGCCCAGGCGTCTCAAAGGCCATCAGGGGCTCAAAAAAGCCCGCTCCCTCTGATGGCAGACACAGATGTCGACGCGGAGTCTGACTCCAGTGTCGACAAGGTTGAGACATATACACAATCCACTACACTAGGAACATCCGTTACATGATCCCGGCAATAAAAAATGTGTTACACATTTCTGACATTAACCCAAGTACCACTAAAAAAAAAAAAAAAAGGGTTTTATGTTTGGGGAGAAAAAGCAGGCAGTGTTTTGTTCCCCCATCAAATGAGTGAATGAAGTGTGAAAAAGCGTGGGTTCCCCCGATAAGAAACTGGTAATTTCTAAAAAGTTACTGATGGCGTACCTTTTCCCGCCAGAGGATAAGTTACGCTGGGAGATATCCCCTAGGGTGGATAAGGCGCTCACACGTTTGTCAAAAAAGGTGGCACTGCCGTCTTAGGATACGGCCACTTTGAAGGTACCTGCTGATAAAAAGCAGGAGGCTATCCTGAAGTCTGTATTTACACACTCAGGTTCTAGACTGAGACCTGCAGATAGTGCTGCTGCAGCGTGGTCTGTAACCCTGTCAAACAGGGATACTATTTTGCGAACATAAGACGTCGTCTTATATATGAGGGATGCACAGAGGGATATTTTGCCGGCTGGCATCCTGAATTAATGCAATGTACATTCTGTCAGGAGGGTATTAGAGACCCGACACTGGACAGGTGATGCTGACTTTAAAAGGCACATAGAGCCTTATAAGGGTGAGGAATTGTTTGGGGATGGTCTCTGGGACCTCGTATCCACAGCAACAGCTAGGAAGAAAAATTTTTACCTCAGGTTTCCTCACAGCCTAAGAAAGCACTGTATTATCAGGTACAGTCCTTTTGGCTTCAGAACAGCAAGCGGGTCAAAGGCGCTTCCTTTCTGCACAGAGACGAGGGAAGAGGGAAAAAGCTGTACCAGTCAGCCAGTTCCCAGAATCAAAATTCTTCCCCCGCTTCCTCTGAGTCCACCGCATGACGCGGGGTCTCCACAGGCGTAGCCAGGTACGGTGGGGGGCCGCCTCAAAAATTTCAGCGATCAGTGGGCTCGCTCACAGGTGGATCCCTGGATCCTTCAAGTAGTATCTCAGGGGTACAGGCTGGAATTCGTGGCGTCTCCCCCCCGCCGTTTCCTCAAATCTGCCTTGCCGACAACTCCCTCAGGCAGGGAGGCTGTGCTAGAGGCAATTCACAAGCTGTATTCCCAGCAGGTGATAGTCAAGGTGCCCCTACTTCAACAAGGACGGGGTACTATTCCACACTGTTTGTGGTACCGAAACCGGACAGTTCGGTGAGACCCATTTTAAATTTGAAGTCCTTGAACACATACATAAAAAAATTCAAGTTCAAGATGGAATCGCTCAGGGCGGTTATTGCAAGCCTGGAGGAGGGGGATTACATGGTATCCCTGGACATCAAGGATGCTTACCTACATGTCCCCATTTACCATCCTCACCAGGAGTACCTCTGATTGTGGTACAGGATTGCCATTACCAATTCCAAACACTGCCGTTTGGACTGTCCACGGCACCGAGGGTCTTTACCAAGGTAATGGCAGAAATGATGATACTCCTTCGAAAAAAGGGAGTTTTAATTATCCCGTACTTGGACGATCTCCTTATAAAGGCGAGGTCCAAGGAGCAGTTGTTGGTCGGAGTAGCACTATCTCGGGAAGTGCTACAACAGCACGGATGGATTCTATACATTCCAAAGTCACAGCTGGTTCCTACCACACGCCTACTGTTCCTGGGGATGGTTCTGGACACAGAACAGAAAAAAGTGTTTCTCCCGCAGGAGAAAGCCAAGGAGCTGTCATCTCTAGTCAGAGACCTCCTGAAACCAAAACAGGTATCGGTGCATCACTGCACACGAGTCCTGGGAAAAATGGTAGCTTCTTACGAAGCAAAATTCCATTCGGCAGGTTCCATGCAAGAATCTTTCAGTGGGACCTCTTGGACAAGTGGTCGGGATCGCATCTTCAGATGCATCGGCTGATAACCCTGTCTCCAAGGACCAGGGTATCTCTGCTGTGGTGGCTGCAGAGTGCTCATCTTCAAGAGGGCCGCAGATTCGGCATACAGGACTGGGTCCTGGTAACCACGGATGCCAGCCTTCGAGGCTGGGGGGCAGTCACACAGGGAAGAAATTTCCAAGGACTTTGGTCAAGTCAGGAGTCGTCCCTACACATAAATATTCTGGAACTGAGGGCCATTTACAATGCCCTAAGTCTGGCAAGGCCTCTGCTTCAAAACCAGCCGGTACTGATCCAATCAGACAACATTACGGCAGTCGCCCATGTAAACCGACAGGGCGGCACAAGAAGCAGGATGGCGATGGCAGAAGCCACAAGGATTCTCCGGAAAATCACGTCTTAGCACTGTCAGCAGTGTTCATTCCGGGAGTGGACAACTGGGAAGCAGACTTCCTCAGCAGACACGACCGACACCCGGGAGGGTGGGGACTTCATCCAGAAGTCTTCCAACTGTTGGTAAACCGTTGGGAAAGGCCACAGGTGGACATGATGGCGTCCCGCCTAAACAAAAAAACTAGATATTGCGCCAGGTCAAGGGACCCTCAGGCAATAGCTGTGGACGCTCTAGTGACACCGTGGGTGTACCAGTCGGTTTATGTATTCCCTCCTCTGCCTCTCATACCAAAGGTATTGAGAATAATAAGAAAACGAGGAGTAAGAACGATACTCGTAGTTCCGGATGGGCCAAGAAGAGCTTGGTACCCAGAACTTCAAGAAATAATATCAGAGGACCCATGGCCTCTACTGCTCAGACAGGATCTGCTACAGCAGGGGCCCTGTCTGTTCCAAGACTTACCGCGGCTGCGTTGGACGGCATGGCGGTTGAATTCCGAATCCTAAAGCAAAAGGGCATTCCGGAGGAAGTCATTCCTACGCTGATAAAAGCCAAGAAAGAAGTAACCGAAAACCATTATCACCGTATTTGGCGAAAATATGTTGCGTGGTGTGAGGCCAGGAAGGCCCCAACAAAGGAATTTCAGCTTGGTCGTTTTCTGCACTTCCTACAGTCAGGAGTGACTATGGACCTAAATTTGGGTTCCATTAAGGTCCAGATTTCGGCTCTGTCGATTTTCTTCCAGAAAGAACTGGCTTCACTGCCTGGAGTTCAGACATTTGTAAAGGGAGTGCTACATATTCAGCCCCTTTTTTGGGCCTTCTGTGGCACCTTGGGATCTCAACGTGGTGTTGAGTTTCTTAAAATCACATTGGTTTGAGCCACTTAAAACTGTGGATTTGAAATATCTCACGTGGAAAGTGGTCATGTTATTGGCCTTGGCTTCGGCCAGGCGTGTGTCAGAATTGGCGGCTTTGTCATGTAAAAGCCCTTATCTGATTTTCCATATGGATAGGGCAGAATTGAGGACTCGTCCCCAGTTTCTCCCTAAGGTGGTATCAGCTTTTCACTTGAACCAACCTATTGTAGTGCCTGCGGCTACTAGGGACTTGGAAGATTCCAAGTTACTGGACGTAGTCAGGGCCTTAAAAATTTATATTTCCAGGACGGCTGGAGTCAGGAAAACTGACTCGCTTTTTATCCTGTAGGCACCCAACAAAATAGGTGCTCCTGCTTCTAAGCAGACTATTGCTCGCTGGATTTGTAGCACAATTCAGCTGGAGCATTCTGCGGCTGGATTGCCGCATCCTAAATCAGCAACAGCCCATTCCACGAGGAAAGTGGGCTCATCTTGGGCGGCTGCCCGAGGGGTCTCGGCTTTACAACTTTGCCGAGCTGCAACTTGGTCAGGGGCAAACACGTTTGCTAAATTCTACAAATTTGATACCCTGGCTGAGGAGGACCTTGAGTTCTCTCATTCGGTGCTGCAGAGTCATCCACACTCTCCCGCCCGTTTGGGAGCTTTGGTATAATCCCCATGGTCCTTACGGAGTTCCCAGCATCCACTAGGACGTCAGAGAAAATAAGATTTTACTCACCGGTAAATCTATTTCTCGTAGTCCGTAGTGGATGCTGGGCGCCCATCCCAAGTGCGGATTGTCTGCAATACTTGTATATAGTTATGACCTAACTAAAGGGTTATTGTTGAGCCATCTGTTGAGAGGCTCAGTTATATTTCATACTGTTAACTGGGTATAGTATCACGAGTTATACGGTGTGATTGGTGTGGCTGGTATGAGTCTTACCCGGGATTCAAAATCCTTCCTTATTGTGTCAGCTCTTCCGGGCACAGTATCCTAACTGAGGTCTGGAGGAGGGGCATAGAGGGAGGAGCCAGTGCACACCAGATAGTATCTAATCTTTCTTTTAGAGTGCCCAGTCTCCTGCAGAGCCCGTCTATTCCCCATGGTCCTTACGGAGTTCCCAGCATCCACTACGGACTACGAGAAATAGATTTACCAGTGAGTAAAATCTTATTTTCCACCTTCTTTTGAATTAAATTAGTTATTTGAAAGTGCTTGGGAAACTCCAGACAAGAAACTGCAGATTCCCAAAAGGATTCTTATGGCGTATCCTTTCCCGATCAAGGACAGGATACGGTGGGAATCCTCCCCAAGGGTGGACAAGGCGTTGACGCGCCTTTCCAAAAAGGTGGCGCTGCCGTCTCAGGATACCGCTGCCCTCAGGGATCCTGCGGATCGCAAGCAGGAAACTACCTTGAAGTCAATTTACACTCATACCGGTACCTTACTCAGGCTGGCAATAGCGTCAGCCTGGGTTTGTAGCGCTGTTATAGCGTGGACCGATACCTTATCTACTGATATGGATACAATGGATAAGGAAACTATTTTATTGACCCTGGGCCATATTAAGGATGCGGTCCTTTATATGAGAGAGGCTCAGAGGGATGTAGGCATACTGGGGTCCAGAGCGAATGCTATGCGATTTCTGCCAGGCGAGCACTGTGGACCCGACAGTGGACGGGTGATGCCGATTCAAAACGGCATATGGAGGTTTTACCTTACAAGGGTGAGGAATTGTTTGGGGAAGGTCTCGCAGACCTGGTTTCCACGGCTACTGCAGGTAAATCAACTTTTTTACCTTATGTTTCCTCACAGCCTAAGAAAGCGCCACATTATCAGATGCAGTCCTTTCGGTCGCATAAATCCAAGAGAACTCGGGGATCTTCCTTTCTTGCCAGAGGTAAGGGCAAGGGGAAAAAGCTGCCAACTACAGCCAGTTCCCAGGAACAAAGGTCCTCCCCGGCTTCTACTAAATCCACCGCATGACGCTGGGGCTCCGCGGGAGGAGTCTGCTCCTGTGGGGGCACGTCTTTGTCTGTTCAGCCAGGTCTGGGTTCACTCTCAGGTGGATCCCTGGGCAATAGACATTGTTTCCCAGGGGTACAAGCTGGAATTCGAAGAGGTGCCTCCTCGCCGGTTTTTCAAATCGGCACTGCCGACTTCTTCCCCAGAGAGGGAGGTAGTTCTGGCAGCAATTCAAAAGTTGTGCCTTCAACGAGTGGTGGTCAAAGTTCCCCCGCTTCAGCAGGGGATGGGCTATTACTCAACCCTGTTTGTGGTCCCGAAACCGGACGGTTCAGTCAGACCCATTCTGAATTTAAAATCCTTAAACCTATACTTGAAGAGGTTCAAGTTCAAGATGTAATCGCTCAGAGCGGTCATCGCAAGTCTGGAGGGGAGAGATTATATTGTGTCCCTGGACATAAAGGATGCATACCTTCATGTCCCCATTTATCAACCTCATCAGGCGTTCCTGAGATTTGTGGTGCAGGATTGTCATTACCAATTTCAGAAGTTGCCGTTTGGGCTTTCCACGGCCCCGAGGATTTTTACCAAATTAATGGCGGAGATGATGGTGCTCCTGTGCAAGCAGGGTGTCACAATTATCCCATACTTGGACGATCTTCTGATAAAAGCGAGATCGAGAGAACGATTGATGGACAACGTATCACTCTCCCTGAGGGTGTTGCAACAACACAGTTGGATCCTAAACCTACCAAAGTCACAGTTAGTTCCAACGACCCGATTGCCTTTCTTTCGCATGATTCTGGACACGGAACAAAAGAGGGTTTTTCTTCCAAAAGAAAAGGCCCAGGAACTTCAGAGCTTGGTCAAGGACCTGTTGAAGCTAGACAGGGTGTCGGTACATCACTGCACTCGAGTGCTGGGATAAATGGTGGCGTCTTACGAGGCCATTCCGTTCGGCAGGTTCCATGACAGGACTTTTCAGTGGGACCTTCTGGACAAGTGGTCCGGGTCACATCTACAGATTCATCAGATGATCCGCCTGTCCCCCAGGGCCAGAGTGTCTCTCCTGTGGTGGCTGCAGAGTACTCACCTTCTAGAGGGTCGCAGGTTCGGCATCCAGGACTGGGTTCTGGTGACCACGGACGCGAGCCTCCGAGGATGAGGAGCAGTCACCCAGGGAAGAAACTTCCAAGGTCTGTGGTCAAGCCAGGAGGCTTGTCTACACATCAACATTCTGGAATTAAGGGCCATATACATCGGCCTTCATCAGGCGCAGACCTTACTTCAAGGTCTACCGGTTCTGATTCAGTCAGACAGCATCACCGCAGTGGCTCATGTAAACCGCCAAGGCGGCACAAGGAGCAGAGTGGCAATGGCAAAGCATCAAAGATTCTTCGATGGGCGGAGAGTCATGTAAGCGCTCTGACAGCAGTCTTCATTCCGGGAGTGGACAACTGGGAAGCAGACTTCCTCAGCAGACACGATCTGCATCCAGGAGAGTGGGGACTTCATCAGGATGTCTTCGCAGAGATTGCAAGTCAGTGGGGACTGCCTCAAATAGACATTATGGCTTCACGTCTCAACAAGAAACTTCCGAGATATTGCGCCAGGTCAAGAGACCCTCAGGCGGTTGCAGTGGATGCACTGGTGACACCGTGGGTGTTTCAGTCGGTCTATGTGTTCCCTCCTCTTCCTCTCATCTCAAAAATACTGAGAATCAGAAGACGAAGAGGGGTTCAGGCAATTCTCATTGTTCCAGATTGGCCTCGAAGGACCTGGTATCCGGATCTGCAGGAAATGCTCACAGAAGATCCGTGGCCTCTTCCTCTCAGGGAAGACCTGTTACAACAAGGGCCCTGTTTGTTCCAGGACTTACAGCGACTGCGTTTGACGGCATGGCGGTTGAACGCAGGATCCTAGCGAAGAAGGGCATTCCGGAGGAGGTCATTCCTACTCTGATTAAGGCTAGGAAGGAGGTGACATCGAAACATTATCACCGTATATGGAGGAAGTATGTGTCTTGGTGTGAAGCCAAGACTGCTCCTCCGGAAGAATTCCATCTGGGCCGTTTTCTCCACTTCCTGCAAACTGGAGTGAATTTTGGCCTAAAGTTAGGCTCCATTAAGGTTCAGATTTCGGCCCTATCCATTTTCTTTCAAAAGGAATTGGCTTCTCTTCCAGAAGTCCAGACTTTCGTGAAGGGGGTGCTGCATATCCAGCCTCCTTTTGTGCCTCCGGTGGCACCATGGGACCTTAACGTGGTGTTACGGTTTCTTAAGTCTCACTGGTTTGAACCGCTTCAAACAGTTGAGTTGAAGTATCTCACTTGGAAAGTGGTCATGTTATTGGCCTTGGCTGCGGAGAGTGTCGGAGTTGGCGGCTTTGTCTCACAAAAGCCCTTATCTGATTTTCCATGTGGATAGAGCGGAGTTGCGGACTCGTCCTCAATTTTTGCCTAAGATGGATTCTTCTTTTCATATGAACCAAACTATTGTGGTGCCTGTGGCTACAAGGGACGTGGAGGATTCCGAGTTCCTGGATGTGGTCAGGGCATTGAAAATTTATGTGGCCAGAATGGCTCGGGTTAGGAAAACAGAGGCTCTGTTTATCCTGTATGTAGCCAACAAGGTTGGCGCTCCTGCGTCTAAGCAGACTATTGCTCGCTGGATCTGTAACACAATTCAGCAGGCTCATTCTACGGCTGGATTGCCGTTACCGAATTCGGTTAAGACCCATTCCACTAGGAAGGTGGGCTCTTCTTGGGCGGCTGCCCGGGGCGTCTCGGCATTACAACTTTGCCGAGCAGCAACTTGGTCGGGTTCAAACACTTTTGCAAAATTCTACAAGTTTTATACCCTGGCTGATGAGGATGTAATGTTTGCTCATTCGGTGCTGCAGAGTCATCCGCACTCTCCCGCCCGTTTTGGAGCTTTGGTATAATCCCCATGGTCCTTACGGAGTCCCCAGCATCCTCTAGGACGTAAGAGAAAATAAGATTTTAAACCTACCGGTAAATCTTTTTCTCGTAGTCCGTAGAGGATGCTGGGCGCCCGTCCCAGTGCGGACAACATCCTGCAAGACTTGTATATAGTTATTGCTTACATAAGGGTTATATTTTTCAGTTGGATCAGTTTTGGACTGATACTGGTTTAGTTTCATATTGTTGACTGGTTCGTATCTCCCATGTTTTACGGTGTGAATGGTGTGGCTGGTATGAATCTTGCCCTTGGATTTACAAAATCCTTTCCTTGTACTGTCCGTCTCCTCTGGGCACAGTTTCTCTAACTGAGGTCTGGAGGAGGGGCATAGAGGGAGGAGCCAGTGCACACCCATACCTAAAGTTCTTTTTAGTGCCCAAGTCTCCTGTGGAGCCCGTCTATTCCCCATGGTCCTTACGGAGTCCCCAGCATCCTCTACGGACTACGAGAAAAAGATTTACCGGTAGGTTTAAAATCTTATTTTTACACTTACTGGGAGGGCTAATTTAATTAAAATGATAGTTCATTTTATCACGTCCCTTAATTCTTTCTAAATCTTAAGGTGCATACACACAGTGCGATGTTTGCTTACGATTTTGAGTATGTGTGTGTACACAGCTTGCGTTACCGATGCGCGGTACCGTGGGGTAAGAATCACAATAAAAAATAGACTGTGTAGGCAAGGTAATTTTAGACTATATTGTGTACAATCTAGTTTCTAGTATAGTCAAAATTGTATATAGTTAAAATCGCAAGTAAAGATAGTCAAAATAGGTGGTTCTGGGCTCCGGGGAGATCAAGGGTGTTAGGGTCTCCTGCCCTGTGCTGCCACGTCGTCATGGCAACCGGGAGACAAGTACTAGCGGAGTAACCTGAGCGCAGCTGATACTCCGGTTCGGGTCTTTTGCTGTGCAGTGGTTATAGGCTCTGTGCACGGCAGGGGATCCGGTGCTGGTTTTTGTGCTCACAGTCTGTGAGGTCTGAGTGGGGCGTGGACAGCACCTGCTTTATAAGGCCTCTTTTCCAGGTTAAGCAGATGCTGCTGAATCTTTGTTGGTTAGTCAGTTCCTGAAAGTTAGCCAGTACTGTGTAGCTTTGTATTTGTTTGTTGCTTACTGCAAATAGGCCTGGGGATTTGGTATTACACTCTGCCAATCCAGACCTAGCAGTAAGACTGGAGTCAGCCGTTTAGCTTGCTGGGGTTCTGGTACTACTCTGTGAACTTAGCAAGTTTGCGGCTGTATTCTAAGACTTGCCTGTCTAATCCTGTCTCACTGTGCTAGGTGTCAGGGGTCAGTTTAGTGGCAGTAAACTGAACCTGTGCACTGCAAGTGAGAATTAGGATTGTGGAGACTCTCCTTGTGTCTATCATTCCATCTCTGACCAAGGAGTTTACTGCCACACCCGTTGGTAACCCTTTAGGGTTTTGCTGTTGCCCTTAGCAACAGCATTTCGGGTTCTCTATGTATTAAAACACAACATCTTGCTTTTCCCATCTGAGCATTTCTAATACAAGGGAGATACCCAGTTCCTTAGCCTCTGGGCTTCTCTGTTCACTTTGTGTGTATTTTGTTACCCTATCACCTTCTGTGTACGTTATGTCATATTCCCCAGTCTGTCTGTGAGTCCATTTGTTGTGCATAACAGTTCTGACACCAGTACTTTCCTGCAGGCACTGGTGTACATAACATATTCAGCAGCCTAATACTCCTGTTGAAATTTTGTGGGAATATGGAGCATACCCCTCAAAATACGTTGCAACAGGTGGTCGATCAGGTGCAGGTCCTGACTCGACAATTTAATGATCTGTCCATTAAAATGCACACCTCCCAGGCTGCTGGCGGAGCTCCCGCAGCAGCAGCACCTGCAGGGGTTAAGGAGCCGAAAGTAAATCTCCGGATCGTTTTTCTTGAGATCGCTCGCAGTTCTTTTGTTTCAAGGAGAGCTGCAAGCTATACTTCCGGCTTAGGCCTCAGTCTTCTGGGTCGGAGATTCAGCGGGTGGGCATAGTGATTTCCTTGCTACAAGGAGACCCACAGGTCTGGGCATATGGGTTGCAGCCTGACTGTCCGTCGCTTAAAAGTGTTGATGTTTTTTTTACGGCACTGGGCATGCCCAGAAAAGCCGGAAAACTTCAGGGCCTGAGGGTGATGGGAAATATCCTGTCAGGCCAGAAGTCAGAATTTCCCAAGAAGACTTTTATCATTCCGGTGACCTTGAAGATCCTCGGTCAAACTGTCAAGACTGAGGCCTTTGTGGACAGTGGGGCCGACGGGGTTTTTATGGACCGCCAATTCGCCCTGAAACACTCTGTTCCCTTAGTACCCTTGGCATCGGAAATTGAGATTTGTGGGTTAAACGGGGAACCATTATCCCAAGGTAAAATTACCTCTTGCACTAGCCAGATTTCTTTGTTTATTGGAGCCACACACTCTGAAAAATTGTCCTTTTATGTGACTGTCTGTACTTTTGCCCCATTGGTGTTGGGGTTACCCTGGTTAAGGGCCCACAATCCTCAATTTGACTGGGTCTCTGGGGAGATTCTTAGTTGGGGTACTGATTGTTTCAGGAGTTGCTTGAGCCTTCCAGTCAGGCTCTCGCAGCTAAGTTTGCCAGGGTGTTATGCAGATTTTGCGGACGTGTTCTCCAAAAAAGTTGCAGAGGTACTACCTCCCCATCGCCCCTATGACTGTGCCATTGATTTGTTGCCAAATGCTAAGCTTCCCAAGAGCAGGTTGTACTCCCTGTCACGTCCTGAGACTCAGGCTATGGCAGAGTACATTCAGGAGAACTTGGCTAAGGGATTTATCAGACCTTCACAGTCTCCAGTTGGGTCGGGGTTCTTCTTCGTGGGTAAAAAGGACGGTTCGTTGCGACCCTGCATCGACTTCAGGGAATTGAACCGTATCACGATTAAAAACTCATACCCACTGCCTCTCATTTCGGTCTTGTTTGACCAGCTTCGTACTGCCACCATTTTTTCTAAGATTGACCTACGCGGTGCGTACAATCTAATCCGAATAAGAGAGGGGGATGAATGGAAGACTGCCTTTAATACCCACTCAGGGCATTATGAATATTTGGTGATGCTTTTTGGGCTCTGTAATGCCCCGGCAGTCTTCCAGGATTTCATGAATGATGTGCTCAGGGAATATTTGGATAGATTCTTAGTTGTATACTTAGATGACATCCTAATCTTCTCCCATTCCCTGGAGGAACATCGGAAGCATGTACGCTTAGTCCTCCAGAAACTCAGAGACCACCGGCTTGGGGCGAAGCTGGAGAAGTGCGAATTTGAAGTTCAGCAAATCGCATTTCTAGGATATATTATCTCCCCAGAAGGTTTCCAAATGGAGGGTTCCAAGATACAGGCAGTCCTGGATTGGGTGCAACCCACTAGTTTGAAGGCGCTTCAGCGTTTCCTGGGCTTTGCGAATTTTTATAGACGATTTATCGCTGGATTTTCGTCTATAGTGGCGCCCTTGGTGGCACTCACTAAGAAAGGGGCGGATGTTGCTCACTGGTCTTGTGAGGCTAAAGCGGCTTTTGCCCGTCTCAAAAGGGCATTTCTTTCGGCCAAGGTGCTGCGACACCCAGATCCAGAGCGTCCTTTTGTGGTGGAGGTGGATGCCTCTGAGATGGGTATTGGGGCAGTGCTTTCTCAGATGGGAGTGTCTGATAATCGCCTTCATCCCTGTGCTTACTTTACCCGTAAATTTTCACCTGCCGAGATGAATTATGACGTGGGTAACCGGGAATTGTTGGCTATTAAGGATGCACTCGAGGAGTGGAGACACTGGCTTGAGGGGGCTAAGTTTGTGGTCTCAATTCTCACTGACCATAAGAATCTGGCATATTTAGAGTCAGCGAAGCGTCTCAATGCCAGGCAGGCACGATGGGCTTTGTTTTTTGCTCGCTTTAATTTTTTGATAACATATCGCCCTGGGTCAAAAAACATCAAGGCTGATGCGCTCTCGCGGAGTTTTGCTCCAATCCAGGAGACCACCGAGGAGCCGTTGCCCATTGTTTCCCCATCATGTATTAAAGTGGGCATTACCCAGGACCTCTTATCATTAGTCCTTAGAGCACAGGAGCAGGCTCCTCCAGACCTTCCGGTAGGTCTTTAGTTTGTGCCTCCTAGGTTAAGACAGCGAGTGTTCCTGGAATTCCATGCCAAGAAGTCGGCAGGTCACCCGGGTATTGCCAGAACTCGGGAGTTGCTATCTAGGGCGGTGTGGTGGCCCTCGGTGGCTAAGGATGTGGATCAGTGGGTTCGGGCATGTGACATCTGTGCCCGAAATAAGACTCCTAGAGGGGTTCCTGTTGGCCCATTACATCCACTCTCTATCCCATCTAAGCCATGGACCCACATTTCAATGGATTTTGTGGTGGACTTGCCCAAATCCTCGGGGATGACAGCCATCTGGGTTGTCGTTGACAGGTTTTCGAAGATGGCGCACTTCGTTCCACTGGTTGGGCTGCCATCGGCCAGACGCCTGTCTGAATTATTTATGCTGCATGTTGTGCGTCTCCACGGGTTGCCACTTGATGTGGTCTCTGACCGCGGATCCCAGTTTGTGGCCAAATTCTGGAGGGCATTTTGTTCCGATCTCCAGATTTCTGTCAGCTTGTCGTCAGGCTACCATCCGCAGTCTAATGGGCAGACTGAAAGGGTGAACCAGTCCTTGGAGCAGTTCCTCAGGTGTTATGTCTCCAAGTGTCAGACTGACTGGGTTGCTCATCTGTCCATGGCGTAGTTTGCCTATAACAACGCGGCTCACTCTGCTACAGGGATCTCTCCCTTCCTTTGTGTGTATGAGCATCATCCTAAGGCCAATTCTTTTGACCCCCTGGACTCCACGCCTGGTGGTTTCTCTGTGGTTTCGGTCCTTAGAGGTATTTGGCGGAAAGTGAAGAAAGCCCTTGTGTCTGTGTCATTAGTGACCAAAAGGGTTTTTGATAAGCGGAAAAGACGCTGCAGCTTCAAATTAGGAGACTTCGTCTGGTTGTCTACCAAGAATTTGAAGTTGAGACAGCCATCTCATAAGTTAGGCCCCCGGTTCATCGGCCCTTATAAGATCACCAGGGTTATCAATCCGGTGGCATTTCAGTTAGATCTGCCCCGTTCTTTGGGTATCAATAAAACATTTCATTGTTCCCTTTTAAAACAGGCGATTAGGAATCCTTCTTCTAGTTGAAGACCTTTTCCTCTTCTGATACGTGGCCAGAGGGAGTTTGTTGTTGAAAGGATTCTTGACTCCAAGGTGGTTCGGGGTCGGCTGTCATTTTTGGTGCACTGGAAGGGGTATGGCCCGGAGGAGCGGTCGTGGGTGCGCAGTTGTGATCTTCATGCCCCCAGACTGATACGCTCTTTCTTCTCGCAGTTCCCCGATAAACCCGGTGGTAGGGGTTCTTTGACCCCTCGTCAGAGGGGGGGTACTGTTAGGGTCTCCTGCCCTGTGCTGCCACGTCGTCATGGCAACCGGGAGACAAGTACTAGCGGAGTAACCTGAGCGCAGCTGATACTCCGGTTCGGGTCTTTTGCTGTGCAGTGGTTATAGGCTCTGTGCACGGCAGGGGATCCGGTGCTGGTTTTTGTGCTCACAGTCTGTGAGGTCTGAGTGGGGCGTGGACAGCACCTGCTTTATAAGGCCTCTTTCCAGGTTAAGCAGATGCTGCTGAATCTTTGTTGGTTAGTCAGTTCCTGAAAGTTAGCCAGTACTGTGTAGCTTTGTATTTGTTTGTTGCTTACTGCAAATAAGCCTGGGGATTTGGTATTACACTCTGCCAATCCAGACCTAGCAGTAAGACTGGAGTCAGTCGTTTAGCTTGCTGGCGTTCTGTTACTACTCTGTGAACTTAGCAAGTTTGCGGCTGTATTCTAAGACTTGCCTGTCTAATCCTGTCTCACTGTGCTAGGTGTCAGGGGTCAGTTTAGTGGCAGTAAACTGAACCTGTGCACTGCAAGTGAGAATTAGGATTGTGGAGACTCTCCTTGTGTCTATCATTCCATCTCTGACCAAGGAGTTTACTGCCACACCCGTTGGTAACCCTTTAGGGTTTTGCTGTTGCCCTTAGCAACAGCATTTCGGGTTCTCTATGTATTAAAACACAACATCTTGCTTTTCCCATCTGAGCATTTCTAATACAAGGGAGATACCCAGTTCCTTAGCCTCTGGGCTTCTCTGTTCACTTTGTGTGTATTTTGTTACCCTATCACCTTCTGTGTACGTTATGTCATATTCCCCAGTCTGTCTGTGAGTCCATTTGTTGTGCATAACAGTTCTGACACCAGTACTTTCCTGCAGGCACTGGTGTACATAACATATTCAGCAGCCTAATACTCCTGTTGAAATTTTGTGGGAATATGGAGCATACCCCTCAAAATACGTTGCAACAGGTGGTCGATCAGGTGCAGGTCCTGACTCGACAATTTAATGATCTGTCCATTAAAATGCACACCTCCCAGGCTGCTGGCGGAGCTCCCGCAGCAGCAGCACCTGCAGGGGTTAAGGAGCCGAAAGTAAATCTCCCGGATCGTTTTTCTGGAGATCGCTCGCAGTTCTTTTGTTTCAAGGAGAGCTGCAAGCTATACTTCCGGCTTAGGCCTCAGTCTTCTGGGTCGGAGATTCAGCGGGTGGGCATAGTGATTTCCTTGCTACAAGGAGACCCACAGGTCTGGGCATATGGGTTGCAGCCTGACTGTCCGTCGCTTAAAAGTGTTGATGTTTTTTTTACGGCACTGGGCATGTTGTATGATGACCCTGACAAGACGGCCTCAGCCGAGGCTCAGATTTCGATCCTTAAGCAAGGGCGAAGGCCAGTTGAGGTTTACTGTACGGAGTTTCGGAGGTTGGCCCATGATACCCAGTGGAATGACCCAGCCCTGAGACACCAGTACCGAAGAGGTCTTTCTAACCAGATAAAGGACCAACTGGTACAATATCCCTTGCCTGATAGCTTGGATCAGCTCATGCAGTTATCCATCCGGGTGGATAGACGGCTGAGAGAGCGTAGGCTTGAAAGGGAGACTGAGATTTCCTTCCTTCCCAAGGGAACCTCAGACTCTGAGGAATTTTCCGAGGAGCCTATGCAGATTGGGGCTACCCGCCTCTCCTCGCGTGAGAAGACGCGGAGGAGACAGCAGGGGTTGTGTTTGTACTGTGGGAATAAAGGTCATGTGGTAGTATCATGCCCAGAAAAGCCGGAAAACTTCAGGGCCTGAGGGTGATGGGAAATATCCTGTCAGGCCAGAAGTCAGAATTTCCCAAGAAGACTTTTATCATTCCGGTGACCTTGAAGATCCTCGGTCAAACTGTCAAGACTGAGGCCTTTGTGGACAGTGGGGCCGACGGGGTTTTTATGGACCGCCAATTCGCCCTGAAACACTCTGTTCCCTTAGTACCCTTGGCATCGGAAATTGAGATTTGTGGGTTAAACGGGGAACCATTATCCCAAGGTAAAATTACCTCTTGCACTAGCCAGATTTCTTTGTTTATTGGAGCCACACACTCTGAAAAATTGTCCTTTTATGTGACTGTCTGTACTTTTGCCCCATTGGTGTTGGGGTTACCCTGGTTAAGGGCCCACAATCCTCAATTTGACTGGGTCTCTGGGGAGATTCTTAGTTGGGGTACTGATTGTTTCAGGAGTTGCTTGAGCCTTCCAGTCAGGCTCTCGCAGCTAAGTTTGCCAGGATTGCCAGGGTGTTATGCAGATTTTGCGGACGTGTTCTCCAAAAAAGTTGCAGAGGTACTACCTCCCCATCGCCCCTATGACTGTGCCATTGATTTGTTGCCAAATGCTAAGCTTCCCAAGAGCAGGTTGTACTCCCTGTCACGTCCTGAGACTCAGGCTATGGCAGAGTACATTCAGGAGAACTTGGCTAAGGGATTTATCAGACCTTCACAGTCTCCAGTTGGGTCGGGGTTCTTCTTCATGGGTAAAAAGGACGGTTCGTTGCGACCCTGCATCGACTTCAGGGAATTGAACCGTATCACGATTAAAAACTCATACCCACTGCCTCTCATTTCGGTCTTGTTTGACCAGCTTCGTACTGCCACCATTTTTTCTAAGATTGACCTACGCGGTGCGTACAATCTAATCCGAATAAGAGAGGGGGATGAATGGAAGACTGCCTTTAATACCCACTCAGGGCATTATGAATATTTGGTGATGCTTTTTGGGCTCTGTAATGCCCCGGCAGTCTTCCAGGATTTCATGAATGATGTGCTCAGGGAATATTTGGATAGATTCTTAGTTGTATACTTAGATGACATCCTAATCTTCTCCCATTCCCTGGAGGAACATCGGAAGCATGTACGCTTAGTCCTCCAGAAACTCAGAGACCACCGGCTTGGGGCGAAGCTGGAGAAGTGCGAATTTGAAGTTCAGCAAATCGCATTTCTAGGATATATTATCTCCCCAGAAGGTTTCCAAATGGAGGGTTCCAAGGTACAGGCAGTCCTGGATTGGGTGCAACCCACTAGTTTGAAGGCGCTTCAGCGTTTCCTGGGCTTTGCGAATTTTTATAGACGATTTATCGCTGGATTTTCGTCTATAGTGGCGCCCTTGGTGGCACTCACTAAGAAAGGGGCGGATGTTGCTCACTGGTCTTGTGAGGCTAAAGCGGCTTTTGCCCGTCTCAAAAGGGCATTTGTTTCGGCCAAGGTGCTGCGACACCCAGATCCAGAGCGTCCTTTTGTGGTGGAGGTGGATGCCTCTGAGATGGGTATTGGGGCAGTGCTTTCTCAGATGGGAGTGTCTGATAATCGCCTTCATCCCTGTGCTTACTTTTCCCGTAAATTTTCGCCTGCTGAGATGAATTATGACGTGGGTAACCGGGAATTGTTAGCTATTAAGGATGCACTCGAGGAGTGGAGACACGGGCTTGAGGGGGCTAAGTTTGTGGTCTCAATTCTCACTGACCATAAGAATCTGGCATATTTAGAGTCAGCGAAGCGTCTCAATGCCAGGCAGGCACGATGGGCTTTGTTTTTTGCTCGCTTTAATTTTTTGATAACATATCGCCCTGGGTCAAAAAACATCAAGGCTGATGCGCTCTCGCGGAGTTTTGCTCCAATCCAGGAGACCACCGAGGAGCCATTGCCCATTGTTTCCCCATCATGTATTAAAGTGGGCATTACCCAGGACCTCTTATCATTAGTCCTTAGAGCACAGGAGCAGGCTCCTCCAGACCTTCCGGTAGGTCTTTTGTTTGTGCCTCCTAGGTTAAGACAGTGAGTGTTCCTGGAATTCCATGCCAAGAAGTCGGCAGGTCACCCGGGTATTGCCAGAACTCGGGAGTTGCTATCTAGGGCGGTGTGGTGGCCCTCGGTGGCTAAGGATGTGGATCAGTGGGTTCGGGCATGTGACATCTGTGCCCGAAATAAGACTCCTAGAGGGGTTCCTGTTGGCCCATTACATCCACTCTCTATCCCATCTAAGCCATGGACCCACATTTCAATGGATTTTGTGGTGGACTTGCCCAAATCCTCGCGGATGACAGCCATCTGGGTTGTCGTTGACAGGTTTTCGAAGATGGCGCACTTCGTTCCACTGGTTGGGCTGCCATCGGCCAGACGCCTGTCTGAATTATTTATGCTGCATGTTGTGCGTCTCCACGGGTTGCCACTTGATGTGGTCTCTGACCGCGGATCCCAGTTTGTGGCCAAATTCTGGAGGGCATTTTGTTCCGATCTCCAGATTTCTGTCAGCTTGTCGTCAGGCTACCATCCGCAGTCTAATGGGCAGACTGAAAGGGTGAACCAGTCCTTGGAGCAGTTCCTCAGGTGTTATGTCTCCAAGTGTCAGACTGACTGGGTTGCTCATCTGTCCATGGCGGAGTTTGCCTATAACAACGCGGCTCACTCTGCTACAGGGATCTCTCCCTTCCTTTGTGTGTATGGGCATCATCCTAAGGCCAATTCTTTTGACCCCCTGGACTCCACGCCTGGTGGTTCCTCTGTGGTTTCGGTCCTTAGAGGTATTTGGCGGAAAGTGAAGAAAGCCCTTGTGTCTGTGTCATTAGTGACCAAAAGGGTTTTTGATAAGCGGAAAAGACCCTGCAGCTTCAAATTAGGAGACTTCGTCTGGTTGTCTACCAAGAATTTGAAGTTGAGACAGCCATCTCATAAGTTAGGCCCCCGGTTCATCGGCCCTTATAAGATCACCAGGGTTATCAATCCGGTGGCATTTCAGTTAGATCTGCCCTGTTCTTTGGGTATCAATAAAACATTTCATTGTTCCCTTTTAAAACGGGCGATTAGGAATCCTTCTTCCAGTGGAAGACCTTCCCCTCTTCTGATACGTGGCCAGAGGGAGTTTGTTGTTGAAAGGATTCTTGACTCCAAGGTGGTTCGGGGTCGGCTGTCATTTTTGGTGCACTGGAAGGGGTATGGCCCGGAGGAGCGGTCGTGGGTGCGCAGTTGTGATCTTCATGCCCCCAGACTGATACGCTCTTTCTTCTCGCAGTTCCCCGATAAACCCGGTGGTAGGGGTTCTTTGACCCCTCGTCAGAGGGGGGGTACTGTTAGGGTCTCCTGCCCTGTGCTGCCACGTCGTCATGGCAACCGGGAGACAAGTACTAGCGGAGTAACCTGAGCGCAGCTGATACTCCGGTTCGGGTCTTTTGTTGTGCAGTGGTTATAGGCTCTGTGCACGGCAGGGGATCCGGTGCTGGTTTTTGTGCTCACAGTCTGTGAGGTCTGAGTGGGGCGTGGACAGCACCTGCTTTATAAGGCCTCTTTCCAGGTTAAGCAGATGCTGCTGAATCCTTGTTGGTTAGTCAGTTCCTGAAAGTTAGCCAGTACTGTGTAGCTTTGTATTTGTTTGTTGCTTACTGCAAATAGGCCTGGGGATTTGGTATTACACTCTGCCAATCCAGACCTAGCAGTAAGACTGGAGTCAGTCGTTTAGCTTGCTGGGGTTCTGTTACTACTCTGTGAACTTAGCAAGTTTGCGGCTGTATTCTAAGACTTGCCTGTCTAATCCTGTCTCACTGTGCTAGGTGTCAGGGGTCAGTTTAGTGGCAGTAAACTGAACCTGTGCACTGCAAGTGAGAATTAGGATTGTGGAGACTCTCCTTGTGTCTATCATTCCATCTCTGACCAAGGAGTTTACTGCCACACCCGTTGGTAACCCTTTAGGGTTTTGCTGTTGCCCTTAGCAACAGCATTTCGGGTTCTCTATGTATTAAAACACAACATCTTGCTTTTCCCATCTGAGCATTTCTAATACAAGGGAGATACCCAGTTCCTTAGCCTCTGGGCTTCTCTGTTCACTTTGTGTGTATTTTGTTACCCTATCACCTTCTGTGTACGTTATGTCATATTCCCCAGTCTGTCTGTGAGTCCATTTGTTGTGCATAACAGTTCTGACACCAGTACTTTCCTGCAGGCACTGGTGTACATAACAAAGGGAAATCGCAAAGTCAAAATCGGCACTTAGTCAATATCTCACTATGTATATGCACCTTAACAGTAGCAGCATGATTTCTTCTCTGATCTGGATAGACAGGAGGACACACATAAAGTTAGATATACTTACCAGATCTAAGACACCTGGAGGACTGGCTCTACCTCATTTTGAGTTCTTACTATGTGGCTCAATTGACACATCTACGATTATTTACAAGACAGTTTTATGGACTCCTTCCCAAGCATCTTGGTATTTCAAGCGACCCCTGGTCCCTGCTAGGTGACACTTTTACCCATAGGAATTTCCCTCTTTTCATACAGGCCATTAAAATATGGTAGGAGGTTCATATATTATTAAACTTCCAAGACATTGACCCATATAGTGTACTTCACTATGGGGCTCTCACCAGTTATCTGAACTTTCCTCCCTCCACATGAGAAAGGTGTGGGGAATTAAAGAGGTTATTTCAATAAGTCACTTGTACCAAAATGGAGTTTTAATTATTTTTTTTCAGCTTGTTAACAAACTTAATCTCTCCACTATGTATTTTTTTAGATTCCTACAGATCGGTCATGCCTTAAATATTCATTTATCCCAAGACCCCATATTATAATGCACTCTCTAATTCAAACTTTTCATTTACAGTTAAGCGTGCGCTCTCCTTCTATTCCTTCCTGATTTAATTTCATTATGACTCTGACTTACAACAGGTATGGGAACTAGAGATAGATAAAATGACTAAGGATGAATGGAGTAAGGCTCTTGCGTGTCCTAAATGGTCTACTGCTTCACTTGGGTTTAAGGAAATTCAATTATATTTTTTACAAAGAACTTACCTGACTCCAACTAGGCTGGTGACTTTCGTTGGGAGAGTTTCTGATACATGACCTAAATGTTAAAACACTTCAGGTACATATTGGCATTTATTATGGGAATGTTCAGAGGTGCACTCCTTTTGGGTTCAGGTGATACAAGCAATATCTGTCACAGGTATTCCCCCTTCCATTCTTCCACATCTGTGTGTTACGTTCTTGGTGCTCTGAACAACGAGGTGTAGTGTAGCAACTCCAAAGCACCAGAACGTGACGCTGAAATAATAGCCAGGTGTGATGGTAACCCCTAGCAACCTACCTCCGTTGTTTCACCCGCGTGGTCCGTTTACGCCTGCGAGACTGGTTTCTTGGGCCTAAGGCAGCCGCGTTTGAAGGGTGGATTAGGTCTGCCCAACTCCGATGCCCCCAGGTCTTAATGTAAGACAAGGCGTAAACCGAGACGGGATGATAACAAGGGGCCCTCTAACTAAACCAAACTGAGAGCTAGGGGCTACAAAGAGACCTAAAACTAAACGTATATGCGGCACAGCTGCCAGGATAAACAACAAAGGAAATGCTGTCCACACGCCGACACAATACTGTTGTGTACCGGCGGTGACAGCATATGCAGAACCTTTTGCAAAACACCAGTAACTAGAAACTAAAGAATACAGCAGCCTTGGTCGCTACTCACGGAACCGGTACAAATACTGGCAAACGGACAGGAACCCCCAATATAGCTGACACAGGCTCTCAGGACCGGAGGACAGGCAGAGTTCCAACGACTGAGCAGTGGACACCAAGGAACAGGATATGGAATCAGGATCAGGAGCAGACACCGGATCAGACACTGGACTCCTGGACAGGAATGCTTCAAGGCTAGACAGAAGCTAGACAGAAACTGCTAGAAAGAAGCTATCACCGGCGTCTGTGTAATGCACTGAGACAGAATATAACAGGCAGCCCTCCAATAGCTGCAGAGAACCTAATTAATTATGTTGTGCAGCTGCCCTGCTGCACAACTGACAGGTACAATTAACAGACAGGTAAGGCTAAACACATGGAAACAGGCTGCAATTACACAGACTCACCACTGGCAGCAAACAAGAGTCTTCTATACCAGAGCAAAGGGAAATCCTGGCCTGCAAGAGAACTATAACATAAAATACATGAACAGGAATGAACCACTGCTTGTGGTTCATAACAGTACCCTCTCCTTAAGGGTAGACACCGGACACCCCATGACACCCACGGGGAACAGAAACAGAAGTAAAACATAAAATACATAACCAAAATGCAAAACAGGAATGAGCCACTACCGTGGCTCATAACAGTACCCCTTTCCTTGAGGAGGGGTCAACGGACCCCAAAATTCAGACTTTCCAAAACAAAGGATACACTAAAAAACCTGACACAGGAACAAACAGACAATGACAAGAAACAGAAACAAGCTGTGGCAACAGCTTGTAACAGTGCCCCCCCCCCCCTTTGACGGTGGCCACTGGACACAAGACAGGAAAAATATATTTTTTTTTATAACAAGGCAAGAGTCAGTAATAATTTCTTTTTCTTCTTTTTTTTACAGGTTCTTGAGGTCTGACCAAGGTAATTCCCCAAACATTGTCTGAACTGATGGCACCTTCCAGCAATGCTGGGTTCAATCCAGAGATTGGTTTCTTAACCTTGGGAGCTGAACTTTCAGGCAAAGTACTACTGCTAGAAGACAGAAAAGCACATCCTGCAGTCAAAACAATGGGCTGAGACTTTTGTGCCGAGTCTACAGTATACGGTGGACTCTCAGCAGATAAGACGGGTGACCTAGAGGAACCTGAACCAATTTCTTTGGAACCATATCTCTTAATAACTGCATCACTGAATTCCGGGGGATCCTGAAGAATGGGATCTTCAGTTTTCATTAAGTTGGACGCCCACTCAAAAGGCTCCCCTCTAAAGGAATATATCAGATAGAGCACAAGGTTCTCTGAAGTGATGCCCAGAAATGGTCTAGACAACATAATGATGTAATAGTGTTTGTAAAGCGCCAGAAATTGGACTAAGTCCCCATCAAAGACTATAGATGTTGAGATATCAACAGTCAGGATCTGACTTACTAGAGTGCTTTGCTAGGACCAGGTCACTACTGACCTTACTCGAGGCTGTGACCTTCGGGACCCCCTCTGGGGCAGTGGCCCTCGGAACCCCCTCTGGGGCAGTGGCCCTCGGAACCCCCTCTGGGGCAGTGGCCTTCGGGAACCCCTCTGGGGTCAGCACCTTGGATTCTTTTACTGGGACCGGGCCGTCAGCCTCCCTCTCTGGGACCGGGCCGTCAGCCTCCCTCTCTGGGACCGGGCCGTCAGCCTCCTTCTCCCAGGATTATGACCTCCGGGACTTTTAGTGAAGCTATAACCTTCAGAACCTCCACTAAAGCTATGCCTCTTGAGTCCTTTCCTGGGGAAGCGACCTCTAGACCTTTCTCTGGGGCTGTGTCTCTTGAGACCCCACTTGGGGATATTACTTCAAAAATCCCTTCTGGGGTTTTGCTTCTCGAGTTCCCATCTAGAACTATGGTTTTAGACACCTTTTCTAGGGTTGCGCTTTTCAAGTCCCTACCTGGGGTAACAGCTTCGGAGACCCCTTCTGGTATTGACACCTGACCTATTATATCCAATGTCCCTCTATGACCCAGAGCATCGGGTACCGCTCCAGGACTCTGGGCATCGGGTACCGCTCCAGGACCCCAGGCATCGGGCACCATTTCGGGACCCCGGGCATCGGGCACCGCTTCAGGACTCTGGGCTTCCACTACCGGGGTTTGCAACTCTGATTCAACAGGAAAGTCAAGAGAGGAGAGAAATATTCTCCTTTGGTTCCTGAATCTATAATGGGGCTCCCTAGCCCAAGGACCCCAATTATAGGACAGAGTGCTTTTTAGTGTGGGTTTTGTGACAAGTACCTCTGCCGCAGTGGAGACAGGAGTAGGTCTTAAATCCTGACTCAACTTGGCCAGAGGGTAGGACTTGTCGCCACACTTTGGCTTGCGCAACTTACAGGTCTGCAGATAATGGCCTAAACCCCCACAATATAGGCATAAATTTAAGTTTCTGCGACACAGACGCTCCTCTTCTGAGAGCCTGGGCCGCAGAAAACTTTTAAACTATTTCTCTCCAACCGAACCTGAAATTCTCTTGTCACCATATTGTGAGCAAGAGTCTCTTTATAGATAGATGTACTCTCAACAACTTCTGGCAAGATAAGCAAAATTTTGGTCAGAAGGTTTTGCAGTTGCTTTAAGGATTGCTGCAAAACTTCCAGACGCTCAGGTTTCAAAGCACTGAAAGCAGAGTTCAGGGCTGAGGGAGACGCCTGCAGGGCTTGCATTGTTGACATGGGAGGATTTCAAACTAGACAAGACAAGACTGGACTGGATTTTTAAACTAAAAAAGACAAGACTGGACTGGATTTTTAAACTAGACAAGACAAGACTGGATTTTTTTTAACACTGGACTGGGTTTTGCACACTGGACTGGGTTCTAGACAGGACTGGGCCAAAAAAGAAAAAACTACTATTTAGCTTTGTTTCTTTTTTGTTGTATGGCCGGTGATAATGTTACGTTCTTGGTGCTCTGAACAACGAGGTGTAGTGTAGCAACTCCAAAGCACCAGAACGTGACGCTGAAATAATGGCCAGGTGTGATGGTAACCCCTAGCAACCTACCTCCGTTGTTTCACCCGCGTGGTCAGTTTACGCCTGCGAGACTGTGGTTTCTTGGGCCTACGGCAGCCGCGTTTGAAGGGCGGATTAGGTCTGCCCAACTCCGATGCCCCCAGGTCTTAATGTGAGACAAGGCGTAAACCGAGATGGGATGATAACAAGGGGACCTCTAACTAAACCAAACTGAGAGCTAGGGGCTACAAAGAGACCTAAAACTAAACGTATATGCGGTACAGCTGCCAGGATAAACAACAAAGGAAATGCTGTCCACACGCCGACACAATACTGTTGTGTACCGGCGGTGACAGCATATGCAGAACCCTCTGCAAAACACCAGTAACTAGAAACTAAAGAATACAGCGGCCTTGGCCGACGGACGCTGCAAAGCCGCTACTCACGGAACCGGTACAAATACTGGCAAACGGACAGGAACCCCCAATATAGCTGACACAGGCTCTCAGGACCGGAGGACAGGCAGAGTTCCAACGACTGAGCAGTGGACACCAAGGAACAGGATACGGAATCAGGCTCATAACACTGTGTACGTTGGCTAAGTACTGCTGTAAGATATGACAAGTCTAGGTCTACTGCCATTTGATAAAAGCAGACTTCATCCTTTTTGTCTTAAGGGCATGTATTTGTAAGCCAAGAGCAGACAGTTTGGTCTTGATGTTTTGTATGATACCTTGAAGCTCAGCATGGGAAGCTTTTTTCACCTCCTTCCAACTCTGAATTTTGGAGGTCTGGCAGTGCTAGATTTAATATCAGGGTCTGACTTTTTCTTTCTGCTAAATATTAGTGCTATTTCTGCAGTATGTTTACATCCTTGTCTTAGAATAACTACTTTCCTTATTGACTAACATTGGGGAAACTGAGGTGTGCTTTATTTATTTTGAATCATTTGAGCATGCACTGCGTGTTTTGTAATTTGGTATGTGCTGGTGGCAGCTGCTCCTCTGTATCAGCATAGGCTGAACATGTGACACAGTGCTGTGATGTCACAGTGCAGTGCCACACTCCCAGCCTCCCTCTGCAATGAGGAGCAACAGCCAACAGGACCACAGACAGCTCTGAGACAAACGTCCCATATTTTCCTTCCTGTCTCCTCCTTGCTCATATAAGGTAAGATGTAGTTGGGGAAATGTGTATATAGGGCTCTAACTACTACTGTAGAACACAATCACTACACCTTGAGAACCATATGCAGCCCCACCCTGGGGATTATCGTAGGCGTGCTAGTTCCTACCCTCCAACATGATCCATTCCTCTAGGTACAAAATGCTCTGTTCCTGGTTTTTCTTGCCAGTGGCAGTTACAGAGGTGGGGATGCAGCACAGTCCAAAATTCAAACGGGAGCCACACCAACTGTCAGTGAGTCCTGGCCGGTGATGTTTGGCAGTGTTTGGGGCAGCAGTTGGTGTGGCTCCCCTGTTTGAATTTTGGACTGTGCTGCAGCCTCATCTCTGGAGCCACCATTGGAAGAAAGTCCAGGAACAGAGCATTTTGTACCTAATAGAATGAGTCATGTTGGAGGGTATGCTAGTAGTAATATAATTTGGATATCTGTATGCAGCTTTGTGTGGCAGTCATAAGTCCCAACTAATTGATAAATATGCCCCTTGATGTGTCTGATACAGTACAGTATGTATCCCCATATGGGATTATCCACCTTTAAGAGCCGCATACACTAGGACGATTTTAAACGATTTCATACAATTCCGATATATGCGTCTGATATATTGTATGAAATTGTGTACAATCGTATGTGTTTTAGATCGTATCCAATCTGATGCGCGTCCCAGTGGCTGTCGGATAGGATCCCCTAGGTCGTTGGTGCTGCACTAATGATATATCGGAATTGGATGGAATCAGCTGAAAAAAGTGTGTTATATCGCATGCGATGTATCACAGGGAAGTTTGACTGGTATTCTCAGGACACTCCCAGCCCCTGTAGCCCTCTATCCAGCCCATCAGATATATCTCAATTGAAAAGATAGAGTACAGTGGGGCAGCTATATTAAGCCCAGAGAAGTGACAAAGCAGTAATAAGTGGAAGGTGATAATTCACCAGCCAATCATTACGGGTTTGAAAAATGACTGTTAGGAGCTGATTGGCTGGTGCGTTATCACCTTCCACTTATCACTGCTTTGTCACTTCTCCGGGCTTAATACAGTTGCCCCAGTGTGATTAAACATTTGTGACCATATGCCCGTAAAGGGACAGCATTAAGTCATGGGACATGTTAATTTTGACCCTAAAGCACATTTACTTTAAATTTGTATATATTATATTTTAAATTTTCATATATCTTCATGTGTGATTTGTATTGCTTCTCCAACATCAAGAGCAAATTGAGTTTTGCTACTCAAAGAAAAAAGGGGAGAGCTTCCACACTGAAACTCAAACAATCGCTGTAAATGAATAATAAAAACCAACATATTTATTTATTTTATTTATTAACAGTTTCTTATATAGCGCAGCATATTCCGTTGCGCTTTACAATTAGCCCAACAGTAACAGAACAAAACTGGGTAAAAACAGACAGACATAGAGGTAGGAAGGCCCTGCTCGCAAGCTTACAATCTATAGGGAAATAGGCTTTGATACACAAGGATAGATGCTACCTTTTGCATAATGGTCCACCAGATTGCTAGGTTCTTAATGGGTTGTATGATATGATCAGCCAGCAATTTTTTCAAAAGGTCAGGAGGGTGTAAGAGTAAAGAAAGACAAAATATGTGAGGTTATGTGTACTGTACATAGAGGATGTAATTAGATAGGGAAGCATTGAAGGTTTATGCAGGTGGGTCTGGAATTTAATAGGCTTGTTTGAAGAGGTGAGTTTTCAGGGAACGTTTAAAGGTTTGAAGGCTAGAGGTGAGTCTCATTGTGCGTGGGAGGGCATTCCACAGAGTGGGTGAAACCCAGATAAAGTCCTGTAATTTTGAGTGAGAACAAGTAATACGTGTGGATGAGAGAGACAGATCTTGTGCAGAGCGAAGAGGTCGGTTAGGAAGATATCTTGAGATAAGTGAAGAGATGTATGTTGGTGCAGTTTGGTTAATAGCCTTGTATGTAAGTAAAAGTACTTAATATTTAATACGGTAGAATACAATGGAGGGACTGACAGAGCGGATCTGCAGATGATGAACGTCTAGCGAGGAAGATTAGCCTCACAATTGCATTCAAAATGGATTGTACTGGTGAGAGCCTATGTTTGGGAATACCAGTCAGGAAACTATTACAATAATCAATGCGGGAGATAATGAGAGCATGGATCAGAGTTTTTGCTGTGTCTTGTGTAAGATATAGTCGAATTTTGGATATGTTTCTTAGATGTATGTAACATGATTTTGATACAGATTGAATGTGGGGAACAAAGGTTAGTTCAGAGTCAAGAATGACACATAGGCAGCGAGCTTATTGGGTAGGGATGATTGCTGAGTTATCAACATTGATAGAGATATCAGGTTGAGAACTACTATTGGCCGGGGGAAATATAATTAATGCTGTTTTGGAAAGATTACGTTTGAGGTGGCGAGATGTCATCCAAGATGAAATGGCAGAAAGGCATTCAGTGACACGGCCCAATACAGATGGTGACAAATCTAGAGAGGATAGGTAGATTTGAGTATTATCTGCATACAGATTATACTGAAATCCGAAAGAGCTGATTAGTTTGCCAGAGATGTAGTATAGATAGAGAAAAGTAGAGGACCTTAGACTGAGCCTTGCGGTACTCCAACTGAGAGAGATAGCAAAAAGGAGGTGGAATCAGAGAAACGAACACTGAAGGAGCGATTAGATAAGTAGGATGAGAACCAAGAAAGGGCTGTGTCCTGAAGACATAAGGATTGTAGTGTATGTATGAGGAAAGAGTGGTCAACAGTGTCAAATGCAGCAGAGAGATCAAGGAGAATAAGTAGTGAGTAATGGCCTTTAGATTTAGCAGTCACCAGTTCATTCAATACCTTAGTCAGTGCTGTTTCTGTGGAGTGTTGGGCACTAAATCCTGACTGAAGTGGGTCCAGTAAGCTGTGTGAGTTAAGAAAGTGTGTGAAGCGATTGTAGGCAAGCCTCTCAAGTAGCTTGGAGGGGCATGGGAGCTGAGAGATGGGACGGTAGTTTGAGAGAGTGTTTAGGTCAGAATTTAGTTTTTTTCAGAATGGAAGTAATCACTGCATACTTGTACAGAGAAGGAAAGATACCAGTAGACAGAGAGAGAGATTACAGATTTTTTTTAAGGTTGGGATGAGCACAGGAGAGATATTTACTAATTTGTGAGGGTATAGAATCAAGAGGAGAGGTAGTAAATTGGCAGATGAGAAGAGTGCAGATACTTCATCTTCATTTGTGGGATCAAATGAAGAGAAGGTGTTAGAGGGCTCAGGAAGATAATTGAGCAGGTCACTGGCTGTGGAAGAGCAGACCATTTAATTTAGGATTTTATCAATCTTGTCCTTGAAATAGGACACAAGATCTTGCGCACTAATAGTGGCTGGTGGGTTGGGTGAGGGAGGGACAAGAAGTGTATTAAAAAGTCACTTGGGGTTAGAGGCTTGAGCAGAGATGAGAGATTGGAAATATATTTGTATGGCAGTGTCCAGAGCACTACGATCGGAGTGGTACACGGTCTTACTGTATATGTGAGAAAGTCACTTGAACTACGAGATTTATGCCACTGGCATTCTATTGTACGTGAGAGTTTTTGTAGGTGTCTTGTGTATTTAAAGTGCCACAATTCACATCTAATTCTACGTGGAGTATAATGGGTAGCCGGAGCCACTACCAGAAACTTTGTGGGTTGCCCAGGTGGGCAATAGATAGATGCAACACGCAGAGAGAAAGGAGTGAAAATCCTAATAGAATGTACTTCAAATGATGGGAATCTGGGTGATATTGTAAAGTTGGTGGTGCTCCCAAGTGTTTTGAGGTACTACAGTATATTTTAAGTTGAAAGAGCTAAAAGACTCTTTTTGGGCACTTTTCCTATAAATAATATGTATGTTAAAATAATACATAAAATAACTTTTATTTAAGGTCATTTTAAACAAAATACAAAAAATCCTGGGAACCAATACAAGATAACACAAAGATCAACAGAAATGAGTAAAAATCAATTAAACAAGTGACCAGGCTACAGATCAATAAGTGTCACATTGGATTATATATTATGGATAGGGAACTATCCTATGAGCCACTGTGACAGATGGTCAGATTGTATCAGTGGATGAAGGAGAATCCCTTCATCTAAGTATAAAAGGGCATCACTTATAGTGTTCACTCTAGGAGTGAAAAGGGGCAGGGCGCCGGACTCCGGGTGCACATGTGCGCGCGCGCTGCGAAGCCGAGTGCGCACCCGAAATGGGGGCGCGGGCACGCAAATTAGGGGGCGTGGCCACGCCTACGTCATTTTAGGGGGCGGTGCGGCCCACAGACGCTACTATAGAGAGCGTCTGTGGCCGGCGACGTCACTGTTGGGGGCGTGTCCAGCTCCTCCGTCGGTGCTGGGCTTCCCCCAGCCCTCTCCCAATGCGTGAATGGATGCCGCGCGCATGCGCACGGCATCTATACACGCCGGGAGGGCAGGAAGCGGGCGGCTGTTCTAGCAGGGCGCCGCAAAAGGGGCAGGGCGGGTTTTGCCTGCTAAAAAACGGGCAGGGCGCGGCGCCCTGCTAAAACAGCCTAGAGTGAACACTAACTTAGATGCAAAGTAATTGGTGAAAAAGTGGTCTTAACAGAAGGTTCACAAAGCTATACATTTAATCAGATCGCTATAGAATATCTGATGAGTTTGGGGAATCTTGTGTTTTATTCTTTGCTGGGTATTTTATTTATACACTGGCGTATTTGGGATGGAAAATATATAATATGGATACAACAGAAATAAAATTTCCTGTCCAATGCCAGTTTAGAGGTTTAGAGATATTTTACTATAATTGCATTAGATGGGGGATGCGTTTACTGATGTTTCCACATTATGACTGTCCAGACTCGGGTATGGCCAGCCAGCAGATGGGGCCCTACAGCAAATCTGTCACCAGGTATCAGCTTTTTTTATTATTATTATTATTGTCAGTTTCAGCAATAAAACAATATAAGAAAATTGTGTCAGTCAGAATTTGCACTTAAATAAAAGACAGGTCGCTCAATCACCTCCACATACTACCAAGAGAGATACAATAATACATGGATAATAGATTAATAATAAAACAAGCCTTTAATTGCCTGCCCACACCCATGAAGTGGTGCACAAATTTTATGGGTAGAACGCACAACATGAGTACAATGCACAGAAAACAGAATTTCTAGCTTTGAAGGCAAAAAGGTAACCCCTGTAAGCTGTCCTACCAGTAAATATAAACTCATATTTAATAATAAAAAAAAAATAATCATACTTTGGTTATTTCAATTATCATACAGGTTGAGTATCCCTTATCCAAAATGCTTGGGAGCAGAGGTATTTTGGAAATCAGATTTTTCCGTATTTTGGAATACTTGCATACCATAATGAGATATCATGGTGATGGGACCTAAATCTAAGCACAGAATGAATTTATGTTTCATATACATACATACATACATATACACACAGCCTGAAGGTCATTTTAGCCAATATTTTTTATAACTTTGTACATTAAACAAAGTGTGTCTACATTCACACAATTCATTTATGTTTCTTATACACCTTATACACACAGCCTGAAGGTCATTTAATACAATATTTTTACTAACTTTGTGTATTAAACAAAGTTTGTGTACATTGAGTCATCAAAAAACAAAGGTTTTACTATCTCATTCTCACTCAAAAAAGTCCGTATTTTGGAATATTCCGTATTTCGGAATATTTGGATATGGGATACTCAACCTGTATTATATTATAGTTGTAATTGGCAAATTTGGATTTAAAAATCTGATAATGAAAATAATAAAACTGGGATAGGAAGTAACCATTAATGTTGTTTTTAGGGGTGGCCTGACCTAAACTATTGGCCATCTAGAAAAGCTCTTTCTGAGACCATTGCAGATTTTCTTTTACTGTGACAACTGAGCGGCTTAGACACTCCACCTTGGATAGGACGCATGGTGCTTCTTAGTTGCAACATTTGTGGAATGTCAAAGGGGCTGTTTGGCAGACAGGTGTACTATTTAAGTCTGGGGCAGATGGAGTCAATCCCCCAAGAACATTTAGGCGACTGTTATAACCTGCTGCCAAACAACTGGATTTAAAGGCAATCCCACCAAATGTGCCAAGGGGACCCAGTTGTTTAACTACAGAATAGCATCAACAGACATCCGGCAGGCCTGGAAACCTCTTAGATAATAGGATTTTAGTACCTACCGGTAAATCCTTTTCTCCTAGTCCGTAGAGGATGCTGGGGACTCCAAAAGGACCATGGGGTATAGACGGGATACGCAGGAGCTTGGGCACACTGAAAAGACTTTGACTGGGTGTGAACTGGCTCCTCCCTCTATGCCCCTCCTCCAGACCTCAGTTATAGGAACTGTGCCCAGGAAAGACGGACATTTCGAGGAAAAGATTTTTGTTCAAACTAAGGGCTAGAACATACCAGCCCACACCACAACATACCGTACAACCGGAGTAACAGTAAACCAGATAACAGTATGAATTTAACTACAGCAACAAGCTGAAACAACAAATACACAACCTGTGTGTAAACCAATGCAACTAATAAGAATATACTGCAAGTAACCGTCCGCTCTGGGATGGGCACCCAGCATCCTCTACGGACTAGGAGAAAAGGATTTACCGGTAGGTACTAAAATCCTATTTTCTCTTACGTCCTAGAGAATGCTGGGGACTCCAAAAGGACCATGGGGTCTATACCAAAACTCCAACACGGGCGGGAGAGTGCGGACGACTCTGCAGCACCGATTGAGCAAACATGAGGTCCTCCTCAGCCAGGGTATCAAACTTGTAAAACTTAGCAAAGGTGTTTGAACCAGACCACGTAGCTGCTCGGCAAAGCTGAAGTGCTGAGACCCCTCGGGCAGCCGCCCAAGATGAGCCCACCTTCCTGGTAGAATGGGCCTTCACGGATTTCGGCACTGGTAGTCCAGCCGAAGAATGAGCTTGCTGAATCGTACTACAAATCCAGCGTGCAATAGTCTGCTTCGAAGCAGGATGACCAATCTTGTTGGAAGCATACAGGACAAACAGCGCCTCTGTTTTCCTAGCCACCGCCGTTCTGGCGACGTAGATCTTCAAAGCTCTCACACATCAAGAGACTTTGGAACTGCCACAGCATCTGTAGCCACAGGTACCACAATAGGTTGGTTTAAGTGAAACGAAGAAACCACATTCGGCAGTAATTGTTGACGAGTCCTCAATTCCGCTCTATCCGAATGGAAGATCAAGTACGGACTCTTGTGAGATAAGGCCGCCAACTCAGACACCCGCCTGGCAGATGCCAGAGCCAACAGCATGACCACCTTCCAAGTGAGAAACTTTAACTCAACCTTACGCAAAGGTTCAAACCAGGAAGACATAAGAAACTGTAAGACCACGTCAAGATCCCATGGTGCCACCGGGGGCACAAAAGTCTGAACCTCAGTGAGAACAGCCAATTCCTTCTGAAAGAAGATAGATAAAGCCGAAATCTGCACCTTGATGGAACCAAATTTCAGGCCGGCATCGACGCCTGCCTGCAAAAAATGGAGAAACCGACCCAAGTGAAATTCTTCCGCAGGAGCAGCTTTAGTCTCACACCACGAAACATACTTTTTCCAAATACGGTGATAATGTTTCGCCGTAACTTCCTTCCTCCCCTTAAGGAGAGTGGGAATGACCTCCCCGGGAATACCTTTTGGAGCTAAGATTTGGCGCTCAACTTCCATGCCGTCAAACGCAGCCGCGGTAAGTCTGAAAACACGCATGGTCCCTGCAACAACAGGTCCTCTCTTAGAGGGAGTGGCCAAGGATCTTCCACAAGTAATTCCTGAAGATCTGGATACCAGGCCCTTCTTGGCCAATCTGGAACGACAAGAATCGCTTGCACTCTTGCTCGTCGAATGATTCCCAGTACCTTTGGATGGAGAGGAAGCGGAGGGATCACATACACCGACTGAAACACCCACGGAGTTACCAGGGCGTCCACTGCACTGGCTTGGGGGTCCCTTGACCTGGAACAATACCTCGGAAGCTTCTTGTTGAGGCGAGACGCCATCATGTCGATCAGCGGAGTTCCCCAATGCTTCGTCACTTCTGCAAATACCTCTTGGTGAAAAGCCCACTCTCCCGGATGGAGATCGTGTCTGCTGAGGAAGTCTGCTTCCCAGTTGTCCACTCCCGGAAGGAAGACTGTTGACAGGGCGCTCACGTGCTGTTCCGCCCAGCGAAGGATTCTTGTGGCCTCCGCCATAGCTGCCCTGCTCCTTGTTCCGCCTTGACGGTTTATATGCACCACCGCTGTTATGTTGTCCGGCTGTATCAGGACAGGCCAACCCTGAAGAAGGCTTCTTGCTTGTAGCAGGCCGTTGTAAATGGCTCTTAACTCGAGAACATTTATGTGGAGACAAGATTCCTGGAGCGACCATTTTCCCTGGAAATTTCTTCCCTGGGCGACTGCGCCCCAGCCTCGGAGACTTGCATCTGTTGTCAACAGGACCCAATCCAGGATACCGAATCGGCGCCCTCCTAGGAGGTGAGAACTTTGTAGCCAGCACAGGAGAGAAATCCTGACCCTGGGAGATAGACTTATCTTCCGGTGCATGTGCAGGTGAGACCCGGACCACTTGCTCAGCAAATCCCACTGAAACACCCGGGCATGAAACCTGCCAAACAGAATGGCTTCGTACGCCACAACCATTTTCCCCAGAACCCGAGTACATTGATGAACCGACACACTTTTCGGCCTCAGAAGCTCCCTGACCATCGTCTGCAGTTCCAGAGCTTTGTCTTCCGGAAGAAACACCTTCCGTAAGCCCGTGTCCAGAATCATGCCCAGAAAGGGCAACCGAGTGGTCGGAATCAACTGAGACTTTGGGAAATTTAGCAGCCAACCGTGTTGTTGCAGAACAGACAGAGACAAATTCACATTTCTCAGCAACCGTTCCCTGGACCTCGCCTTTATCAGGAGATCGTCCAAGTACAGGATAATGGTAACCCCTTGCTTGCGAAGGAGAACCATCATTTCTGCCATGACTTTGGTGAAAATCCTCAGGGCCGTGGAAAGCCCAAACGGCAACGTCTGAAATTGGTAATGAGAATCCTGTACCGCAAACCTGAGGAAAGCTTGTTGCGAAGGATATATCGGGACATGTAAGTAGGCATCCTTTATGTCGACTGACGCCATAAAGTCCCCCCCCTTCTAGGCTGGAAATCACAGCTCGAAGAGATTCCATCTTGAACTTGAAAACCTTCAAGTATGGATTGAGGGACTTTAGGTTCAGAATCGGTCTGACCGAACCGTCCGGTTTCGGTACCACAAAGAGGCTCGAGTAGAACCCCTCCCCCCCCCCCCCCCCCCGTTGGGACGGGGGAATGGGAACAATGACCCTCTGTTGACACAACTTTTGTATTGCTGCCTTCACCACCTCCCTGTCCGGAAGAGACACTGGTAAGGCCGAAATGAAAAACCCGTGAGGGGGCACCTCCTGAAACTCCAGCTTGTATCCCTGAGATACTATATCTAATACCCAAGGATCCAGGCCTGATTGAACCCAGACCTGACTGAAGATCCGCAGACGGCCCCCCACCGGTCCGGACTGCCCCAGGGAAGCCCCAGCGTCATGCGGTGGACTTGGTAGAGGCAGGGGAGGACTTTTGGTCCTGGGCGCCTGATACTGCAGGCGACTTTCTTCCCCTTCCTCTACCCTTTGAAGTGAGG
Organism: Pseudophryne corroboree; assembly: GCF_028390025.1. Classification (NCBI taxonomy): domain Eukaryota; kingdom Metazoa; phylum Chordata; class Amphibia; order Anura; family Myobatrachidae; genus Pseudophryne; species Pseudophryne corroboree. The sequence goes on from NC_086448.1 coordinate 285,870,894, forward strand.
AAGGACGAGCCTTTTCCACGCTTGTATTTATTGGGACGAAAGGACTGCTTCTGCTGATGTGGTGTCTTTTTCTGTTGTGTGGGAACATAAGGAAGAAAAGATGACTTACCCGCCGTCACGGTAGACACCAGATCCGCCAAGCCGTCACCAAACAAGACATTACCTTTGAAGGGGAGAGCTTCCATAGCTCTCTTGGAGTCGGCATCAGCATAGCATTGATGAATCCACAGCGCTCTCCTAGCCAAGACCGCCATGGCATTGGCCCTTGATCCCAAGAGACCAACATCCCTCGCCGCATCCTTCAGGTAATCTGCAGCGTCCTTGATATAACCAAGAGTTAAAAGAACATTATCTTTATCAAGGGTATCCATATCATTAGCTAAATTCTCAGCCCATTTAGCAATAGCACTACTCACCCATACCGACGCCACAGCAGGCCTGAGCAATGCACCCGTATTAGCGAAAATGGACTTCAGAGACGTCTCCAGCTTGCGATCCGCCGGATCCTTGAGAGCTGCCGTGTCAGGGGACGGAAGCGCCACCTTCTTAGACAAACGGGATAGAGCCTTGTCGACATTTGGAGACAACTCCCATTTTTCCCTGTTGTCAGAGGGGAAAGGATACGCCATGTAAATTCTCTTGGGAATCTGCCACCTCTTATCCAGCGACTCCCAAGCCTTTTCGCAAAGAGTTCTAATTTCATGAGAGGGGGTAAACTTCACCTCAGGTTTTTTCTCTTTGAACAAGCAAATCCTTGTTTCCTGCACCGCAGGTTCGTCAGAAATATGTAAAACATCCTTTATAGCCACAATCATGTACTGAATACTCTTAACTAACCGTGGATGTAAAGCAGCCTCAGTGAAGTCGACATCGGAATCAGAATCCGTGTCGGTATCTGTATCTACCAACTGAGCAAAAGGCCGCTTTTGCGACCCTGATGGGATCTGCACCTGAGACAAAGCATCCTCCATGGATTTCCTCCATACCTGAGTCTGAGACTCCGATTTATCCAACCTTTTAGACAAAGAGGCCACATTTGTATTAAGCGTACTTAACATTGTAAGTAAATCAGGTTTCGGCTGCGCTGACAGGGCCAACTCCAGATCCACATCTGCTCCCCCAGCAACCTCCTCCGGGGAATAACACTCAGCCTCAGACATGCCGACACGGAGTATCGACACACCGACACACACACACACACCGCCTCAGCTAGGGGACAGACCCACAAGGAAGCCTAGATAGAGAAACACAGAGGGAGTATGCCAGCTCACACCCCAGCGCCCATATATCCCAGAACACAATATATGTTGAAAGCGCTACTATGGAAAACAATAATTATGCACCAACAACTGTGCCCCCCCCCCCCACCCCCGGATTAGCCCCCTGTTACTTGTAGTGGAGCTTGGAGGTCCCGGGTCAGCGTTCTCTGCAGCGGCTGGATGAGAGAAAATGGCGCTGGTGAGCTGTGCGGCTGAGCCCCACCCCTTCCCGGCTCGCTTCAGCCTGCTAAAATTTGAAAAATGGAAATGCCGGCGGGGGTCTGAAAAATGGTGTCGAGGCACCGAAAAGCCTTTTGCCAGCTTCCCAGACCCAGTATCATGCTGCCCAGGGCGCTCCCCCCCTCCCAGCGCTCTACACCCTGTGAGTGCCGTTGGTGAAGTGTGTGGGAGCATGGAGCGCAGCGCTACCACTGCGCTGTACCTCGTTACTGGAGTCTTCTGCCGTCACTGAAGTCTTCTGTCTTCAGCATACTCACCCGGCTTCTTTCTTCTGGCTTCTGTGAGGGGGGTGACGGCGCGGCTCCGGGAACAAGCAGCTAGGCGCACCAAGTGATCGAACCCTCTGGAGCTAATGGTGTCCAGTAGCCTAAGAAGCAGAGCCCTTAACTAAGTAGAAGTAGGTCTGACTTCTCTCCCCTCAGTCCCTCGATGCAGGGAGCCTGTAGCCAGCAGGTCTCCCTGAAAATAAAAAACCTAACAAAAGTCTTTCCTAGAGAAACTCAGGAGAGCTCCCCTAGTGAGTGTCCAGTCAGTCCTGGGCACAAAGTCTAACTGAGGTCTGGAGGAGGGGCATAGAGGGAGGAGCCAGTTCACACCCAAAGTCTTTTCAGTGTACCCAAGCTCCTGCGGATCCCGTCTATACCCCATGGTACTTTTGGAGTCCCCAGCATCCTCTAGGACGTAAGAGAAAGTATATTGGCATATCTATAATAGCTATATTATAGAGAGCCTAATTCACGAGTATAAGGAATTGCGAATCTCGATCCACACCCTAAACGCTGCAGCTTGTCAATCATGCTGCGGCTGACAGGGGGCTGTGAGTGATATTGCAAGACCCATTTTGCACATGCTCAGAACGGGTCTTGTGCCTGCGCAGCCTCACAACCATCGGATTTGTACGTTGACCATTGGGTTATGGGAAGTGCATGATCTCCTTGTTTCTAAAGAACAGTTAGGTCCCAGTGCCCCTAATTTGTGGATAGCCCATAATTTACTGAAAAACTATTGTAGACCCTCTATTTAATGAGCTGTGCTGGTGGTGCTTTCCAACTATTGGTGATTGTCATCAGCTGTGTAAGGCCCAAAGAGCACTGATGGAAATTAACTGAGATGGGTCTGCCCTTACATGCTACTGCTATGCTTGGTTGCCAAGCCATGCCGCACTACTGTTTTTGATAATGAAATTTAAGTTCGATTTCATCAGGTTTTTTTTTTATTTTAAACATATGAGTTGTAAACAGGTAGACCATCTGTTATTTACTAGATTCATTTGAATGCTCACATAAGTTGTTTTCTGCTAGTGACATATGGATTTTATTGATGTTTGAATCCTAACATTTATTTATATCGCTGAGAAAAAACATATTAGTTTTTAGACTGGATATCTAAGCATTATAAAATTAATATAAGAAATTGATTAAAAGTAAATAGTTTCATGGCAATTACTTCATGTTTTCTTGACGTCTCATAACCTTCTATTTATATACATACTGTACACTGGATAAAATGCCCTTGAGACATGTAGAAAAAGTCTTTAGAAAGGTAGATGAATGTGTAGAGAAGAAGGTGTTGTTTGCAGCAACCAATCATATTGAACGGCTTTATAAATGTGACAGAGAATAAACTATCATACATTTCTGTACATTCCTATCCCTGCCCAAACTACTTTGTGTTTCCCCAGTACCGCCACTTCTATCTCTCCCCTTTATAATTTAAACTCTCACGAGCAGAGCAGTTCCTCCTCTCGATTCATCCCTCCTCTGTATAACGAATGTAACTAAGCCATTATGAATATGTATACGCTTAGAATTGTATGTACAGTACACTTGTAGTTGTGGGTGTGTATGTATATATATATATATAAATTTATATATTTATTTGTATACTGTATTATGCATGTATCAGTGGTTCTCAAACTGTGGGGGTGCCTCAGGGCACTTGCAGGAGTGCCTTGGATTAGTGGTCCAGGGCCAATTAAAATTATTTATGGTCAATGTAATAGGCAAAACCAGTGCTGGTGGCTGCCAATCGTAAAATATGTGGATAAACAGAAGCAAATCTTGTCCCTTACCACACAATTGAACCTAAGGATGACATATAAACATAAATTTATTTAATTTAATATTTCTCTCTAATTTTCTCAATAAAAAACTTTGCTCTGAGGTGCGGTGAAAACAGTTCTGATACTTTAGGGCGCTGTGATTCAAAACATTTTGGGAACCACTGGCATATATACTGTATTATGCATCCCATCACAGAGAGCATAATTGAAATCTACATTTACTTCAAGATATTCTTATTAGTTTTAGTGCTTCTTAGAATAAGATTCACTCTGCAAAGATTCCTTACCTAATTGGTGGCAGGCTAACTGTGAAATAATATTTTGTGGCTGTCATATTTACCTCATACTTGCCTACCTGACCCACTCCATGAGGGAGAAAATGCTCTGTTCCTGGACTCTCCCGGTAATGTATGATTGCCATCACCTGTGGTGAAACACCTTTCTTATCAATTAACTAGCTCACCACAGGTGATGGCAATCATACATTACCAGGAAAGTCCAGGAACAGAGCATTTTCTCCAGGGTCAGGTAGGCAAGTATGATTTACCTGACTGTAAGTTCTATTTTACAGAATTAGCAAATGAATGCAGCAAACACAGCTTGCACACATAATTCCTTGCAAGACAGGACTGGTGTGAATAAGTAAGTGTCCCAAACACTATCAACAAAGGCACAGACAACCATACATTAACACTTTGCATGGTGTAATCATAACTGTCCTCTGATTATATATTATTTCTGTTAACATGTAGAGCCACTTCTCATATACTGAACACTTGTATAGGTGGTGCCAAGTCAGCATGCTACCAGCAGGTATCTACTAATTATTGATATAGAGACGGAAAAGTTCAATACTATAATATGTTTGGAAGAATCAGTACTCAATAGTGTGCATATATTTTATATAGAAGTTATGCGCTTATCTGGTTGGTAGATTACTTCAGAGCTCACTATTACCCCTTTCAGACAAGCAGAAATGTCCCAGGTTATTGCACGTGAACGTTCATCAGCCTGGGATTTTGCCTAGTCTGAAAGGGTCCTAAAAGAATATCCCAGGTCGCGACCTTGGTTGAAGCCGGAATTGACCCAGGATGTGTGCAGTGTGAACGGGTAAGCCAGGTCACGGCGACCCAGCACCCATTCTCTGCATAGAAGGAGGCGGCGCATGGAGATATTCCTAGGTTGGTGACGTCACTGCTGATGCTACACGAGGCATGATTATCTCCAAGCGCCGCCTCCTGTAGCGTCTGCAGTGACGACACCAACACAGTAATATGCCGGGTCGGACCGCAAGTCTGAAAGGGGTCTCAAGCTGAGTCGTACTCGGTAAGCACCTGCGTACAGATTCCTGAGTGTGACCCGAAATCTGAAAGGGGTATTACAGATATTGGGCATGTACTTGGAATTCTTCCTATAAAATGGTAATGGAATCAGTCAGTAGTGTAGTACATAAAATCACCATACAATATATGGATTATATGTTATGTTGAATAAGGGATTATGGGGGTTATTTAGGTTTGTTAGCAAACAAAAAAAGTTAGCAATTGGGCAAAATCATGTTGTACTGCAGGTGGGGCAGATGTAACATATGCAGAGAGATTTAGATTTGGGTGGGTTATATTGTTTCTGTGCATGGTAAATACTGGCTGCTTAATTTCTACACTGCAATTTAGTTTTCAGTTTAAATACACCCCACCCAAATCTCTCTGCACATGTTACATCTGCCCCATCTGCAGTGCAGCATGGTTTTCCCAATTGCTAACTTTTTTGGTTTTCTAACAAACCTGAATGAGGCCCTATATGCAGTCATGCTTAGCTTTTTCACAGGAGCAAGCAGAAAGTGCAACTACTGTATTTACTTTATTGCTATGCCAGGCAATGTGCTTATTTCCTGCGCATCATGTATCCTTTTAAGTTTAGTGGATGAAATGATGGGTCTTTTTGACACATGTTGTAAATAGGACTATATGCATACCTCCCAATATTCAGAGAACTCTACAGTGGGAAGGACGGTGTGTCAGTGGCATGTTGGGAACTTGGCGATAATCCTGGTGAGCGTTATAATCAGAAAAGCCCCATTATTTATTCCACACATTGTAGAATACCTTCCATGCCCTGTACATTGGGATGAAACTCCCAATCACAAAACAATGGGATAGTAAACCAAGATGAGGATAGTCCAGCCAAAAGCGGGACAGTTGGGAGGTACTGTATGCATACTTTACATATTAGAGAGCCCTACGCCTAACATAATAAAACTGTGACAAGTTCTATTATTAATCAAATCATAAAAGCACACATATAAGCAGACGCACTGTTCTAACTTGTTACACACAATGAGAAATTGTAATATAGATAAATATAATTGTAGCATAGATAAAATAATGGGTCGCTGAAGTCACATTAGTATCCCCTAACCTCTCTTTTTGGGATGGGTACGGGATGCCGGCGGGCAGAATACCAGCGTTGGCATCCTGACTGCTTGAAATCCCTACATGGGAAGTGGAGGTAAATATCCCTAATCCTAACCCCCCCCCCCCGCCGCCAACCCACCCTCCCCGCAGCCTAATCCTGACCCTCCTCCTGCAGCCTATCCCTAAACCTCCCTCCACAGCCTATCCCTAATCTTCCCGGTATACTTATGTTCGGAATTCTGGCTGTTGGGATTCCGGCGTCGGCATTCTGACGGTTGTCGGGATTCCGGCGCCAGTATTCTAAGTGCCGGTATCCCAACTACATCCCCTCTTTATTATATTATTATATAAGAAATCACAGAACTCAGAGAGATTATAACAAATTCAAATCAACAGCTCAAATGCTAATTTGTGATGCCTAATTTTGTGCAAAAGCACAAGTGGGCCAAGATGGCGTCATCTGTGGGGGTGTAAATGTGTGAGTTGTGTTGTTTACAAGTAATCTCAGCTGACTGTAGTGTAAATGCATAAGTGCACCCTTAGAATACACAGGCAAAAAACAAGAATTAGGTGCACGTTTGTCAAAGAGACAAGAGCCCTGTTACCTACAAAACTGGTGTTCTCACCAGTTAGACGGCTTGTTATTTATTTCTTTGCCTGATACGTAAAAGATGATAAATGTTATTGCTGGACATAAGAGATGCCATGACAAATTTCGATCTGTGGTAGTTTTAGGGGGTGCATCTACTGTAAGTGTGTAGGGGTGTGGCCACGCAATGGGGGTAATTCCAAGTTGATCGCAGCAGGAAATTTTTTCGCAGTTGGGCAAAACCATATGCACTGCAGGGGGGGCAGATATAACATTTGCAGAGAGAGTTAGATTTTGGTGGGTTATTTTGTTTCTGTGCAGGGTAAATACTGGCTGCTTTATTTTTACACTGCAATTTAGATTGCAGATTGAACTCACCACACCCAAATCTAAAGGGGGGTACTCACGGAGCGATATTCTAAGCAATCTGACTAGATTGCTTAGAATATCAGCCTGATCGCTCCGTGAGTACCCCTTACAGCGATAGCGATGCGCAGCCCCGCGCAACGCTATCGCTGCTGCTAGATTGGCCTGCATGCAGGCCAATCTAGCGGGTCGCTCACTTCACCCGCTAGGTGAAGTGAGCGGCCCCCCGTCTCCCTCCACACGCTCAGCACAGATCGCGCTGTGCTGAGCGGCGGGAGAGATGTGTGCTGAGCGGTTCGCTCAGCACACATCTCTCATGCATCGGCCCGTGGGTACTGGGCTAAACTCTCTCTGCAAATGTTATATCTGCCCCCTGCAGTGCACATGGTTTTGCCCAACTGCTAAAAAATTTCCTGCTGCGATCAACTTGGAATTACCCCCAATGTTGTGAATTTTGGGCTCACTGTGCTGCTGGAGTGGACATGGCTGCAGTGTTTTGAGGTTGTTACTAGGCCTCGTTTGATGTCTTTTCCTTCATCATGCCGCTCTTACTGGCCATAACCCTGCCAGCAGTCAATTTCATTGGTTCCTCTTTGCATGGAAAGCCTATTTAACAACTTTCTGCTACAATGTTGATTCTATAATGATGGCGATAATAGAATAGAATCCTTAAAATATAATTTTTTTTCAAATACATTTCTCATACGTCGTAGAGGATGCTGGGGTCATCATAGAACCATGGGGTATAGACGGGATCCGCAGGAGACATGGGCACTTTAAGACTTTGAAAGGGTGTGAACTGGCTCCTCCCTCTATGCCCCTCCTCCAGACTCCAGTTATATGAACTGTGCCCAGTGAGACTGGACGCACTACAGGGAGCTCTACCGAGTTTCTCTGAAAAATACTTTTTTGTTAGGTGGTTTTTATGTTCAGGGAGGCTGCTGGCAACAGTCTTCCTGCTTCGTGGGACTTAGGGGAGAGAAGTATGACCCACTTCCAGTGAGTTCAAGGGCTCTGCTTCTGGCTACAGGACGCCATTAGCTCCTGAGGGTGCTAATCGCTGGGTACACCTAGATCAGGGGTGGGGAACCTGCGGCCCTCCAGCTGTTGCTGAACTACACATCCCAGCATGCCCCGCAGCTGTTCTAGCATGGCCAAATAGCAAAACTGTAGCAGGGCATGCTGGTATGTGTAGAGTTCCTCAAGTAGACATGATGGCATCTCGTCTCAACAAGAAGCTTCAGAGATATTGTTCCAGGTCAAGGGAACCTCAAGCAATTGCAGTGGATGCACTGGTGACACCGTGGGTGTTTCAGTCGGTGTATGTATTCCCTCCACTTCCCTCATTCCAAAGGTTCTAAAGATCATAAGAAGAACAAAGATCCGGGCGATCCTCATTGTCCCAGACTGGCCAAGGAGGGCTTGGTATCCAGATCTACAGGAATTACTCATAGGATATCCCTGGCCTCTTCCTCTGCGCGAGGACCTATTACAACATGGGCCGTGCGTGTAACAGGACTTACCGTGGCTACGTTTGACGGCATGGCGGTTGAGCGCAAAATCCTAGCCCGTAAGGTTATTCCCAGTGAAGTCATTCCCACACTTATTCAGGCCAGAAAAGGGGTAACGTCTAAACATTACCACCGTATTTGGAGAAAATATGTTTCTTCGTGTGAATCCAAGGGGGCTCCTACGGAAGAGTTTCGGCTAGGACATTTTCTCTATTTTCTACAAGCAGGTGTGGATGCTGGCCCAAAATTGGGCTCAATTAAGGTACAGATTTCAGCCTTATCGGTTTTCTTTCAGAAACAATTGGCATCCCTTCCAGAAGTTCAGACTTTCGTGAAAGGCGTGTTGCACATCCAACCTCTGTTTGTGCCTCCAGTGGCACCATGGGATCTTAATGTGGTGTTGCAGTTCCTTCAATCACATTGGTTTGAAGTTGAACCTTTACGGACGGTGGAGTTGAAATTCCTCACTTTGAAAGTGGTCATCCTGTGGGCCTTGGCATCTGCAAGGCGGGTGTCTGAGTTAGCGGCCCTGTCTCACAGGAGCTCTTATTTGATCTTCCATGAAGATAGAGCTGAATTGAGGACACGTCAACAATTTCTTCCGAAGATGGTTTCCTCTTTCCACATGAACCAACCTATTGTGGTGCCTGTGGCTACTGACGCCTTCCCTGAGTCAAAATCTCTGGATGTGGTCAGAGCTTTGAAGATTTATGTCGCCAGAATGGCTCAGATTAGGAAAACAGAGTCTCTGTTTGTCCTGTATGCTCCCAACAAGGTTGGGTGTCCTGCTTCCTAGCAGACCATTGCACGCTGGATCTGTTACACGATTCAGCATGCTCATTCCATGGCTGGATTGCCGTTACCGGAATCGGTGAAGGCCCATTCTACTAGAAAGGTGGGCTCATCCTGGGCGGCTGCACGGGGGGTCTCGGCATTGCAACTTTGCCGAGCAGCTACTTGGTCGGGGTCAAACACATTTGCAAAGTTGTACAAGTTTGACACCTTGGCTGATGAAGACCTTAAGTTTGGTCAATCGGTGCTGCAGAGTCATCCGCACTCTCCCGCCCGTTCTAGAGCTTTGGTATAACCCCATGGTTCTATGATGACCCCAGCATACTCTAGGACGTATGAGAAAATAGGATTTTAATACCTACCGGTAAATACTTTTCTCTTAGTCCGTAGAGGATGCTGGGCGCCCGTCCCAGTGCGTGCTGTATCTGCAGATATTAGTTGTGGTTACACACATGTTGTGTTACGTTACTGTCAGCATGTTGCTGCAATTGTTCATGCTGTTGGCTTTTGTTCTGTTGAATGCCACATTCTGCGGCATGCTTGAGGTGTGAGCTGGTATGAATCTCACCTTAGTTTAACAATAAATCCTTTCCTCACAATGTCCGTCTCCCTGGGCACAGTTCCTATAACTGGAGTCTGGAGGAGGGGCATAGATGGAGGAGCCAGTTCACACCCTTTCAAAGTCTTAAAGTGTCCATGCTCCTGCGGATCCCGTCTATACCCCATGGTTCTATGATGACCCAAGCATCCTATACGGACTAAGAGAAAAAGATTTACCGGTAGGTATTAAAATCCTATTTTAAGTTTAAGCAATCTGACGTATGTGCACAAATAAGGGAACTTGTCGGTGAAGCAAAAACTCGTGTTTATTTTGGTAAATGCTGGCATTAAGAGATGTTAGGTTTATGTCTGGATATCTGGAAAAGGTTCCCCAGACTGGGACTCTACTGACCTGCAAATTGATTTAAGGCTATAACATGAAGCTTAGGAGAAAATTTTGTTACAGTCCAGACTTTAAATATAATATTAAATTAAGTTAGTATCCACAAGCATATAAGTAGGTACTACCGACACCTACTTTCCGCCCCCTCACAATCCCTACAGTCAGCATGCCGACTAACAGGGACTGTTCCCTTAGTATTATTTAATTCAAATCTGGAATTTGTTCTTTATATTATAAGACTATAGTGGAGGTAAGAGATTGAGCTTTATACTGTACTTTTATTAGTACCTTCCGTTTGCTGTTTTATGGAAAAGTGCAGTTATACTCAATGGGACAGATGTATTAACCTGGAGACGGCATAAGGACGTGATAAACCAGTGATAAGTGCAAGATGATAAACACACCAGCCAATCAGCTTCCATATGTAAATTAACAGTTAGGAGCTGATTGGCTTTATCACTGTTTTATCACTTCCTTATGCCTTCTCCAGGTTAATACATCTACCCCAATGTTTGGGTCCTTCTCTGGGATGGGAGAGGTAAGGGCTTCCAGTTCACTGGGGTAGTAGAGAGGCTGTGTCTAGGCATCAAACAGCCAGTAAGGGTTGTATGAGAAGGGAGGAGTGTGGCCTCCCACCATCACTCAGTGCTCCTGTGCTAGACAACATTGCACCATGTTATATAATAGATCAACCCCTCCACCTTTTAGAAAATGTATTTAGTAGATAAGCTTTCAGCAGACTTACTAATTAAACCAATTGTTTTCTATTTAAACCAATTATTTTTTTTATTTTGCTATAAACATAGTAACAATTATGGAAATGGTGATGTTATTTATTATTATTATTATTATTATTATTATTAATATTATTATTATGCTCTGTACAGTGGTTTTATTTGAAATCTTCCTTCATAGCAGACAACTATCTTGTAATTTGAGATGGAGTATATTGATATTGGTTTTGAAATAATATACCACAGTTGCTATGGTAACACTTCCTAAACCCCCACTATTTCTTTTTTCTTTTTTAAATTCCTTACAGAGTAAGTTTGTTTTTTTTCCCCACTTTTTGATGACTTGCCAAATAATAAGCCAGATGCTTACAAACCCAATTGATCATCATAAATAGAATTCATCATTTTGAAATGTATCATTCTTAGGGTGTTTCTCCTGTAAGTTATTAATGCTGGTCAATGATATCACTGAATGTCAGTGGATTGGCTGTTTTTGAAGACATTCAAATATGTTAATAAAATGTTAAGAGATGCTACAACAAAAAAGGTTTTATTGGTCATGATGGCATAGAATTAGTTTCTGGTGTTTCTGTGCAATTGTGTTGGTGAATACTGTAATGCTGTTAGATGCTGCAGGATCGCATCTGTTCTAGAGCATCTTTCTGCCAAAGCCAGAGAAAGGAGAGCACAGACACATAGCTGCTCTCTTAATCCCCCTCCTTCTATACACGAAAAAGCTGCTTGTATATGTTCCTTTCATAGGAATAAAGAGGGTGCCTCTTGCATAGCTCAATCTTCCGCATCTCGCTCTGGAGGTAAGACATGAGTATCTATCATACCTTTATATCTACTAACCTACTTTATATCTGGTCATAATTCTGAAGTAGTAATAGTAGTGCACAATATATTTGATCTTTATTTATACTACTTGCTTATTTTTTTAGTAAATGCTTGGTTTTTACATGCAAGCTGCTTGCTTTATAATAATAATAATAATTATTATACTTTATTTATTGCTGCAATGATGTTATTGTTGTTTATAATTATAGTTTTGCATAGAATGGAAATAGGTGTATTTTATACTAGGTAGCACAGCAATGCCATATGCTGGTTGCTTGTGGATGCTGAAATGTCTTGATGAAAAGCTGTCTACATGAAATACTGTTTGTTTAATACTCAGACATTTGATTAACATTAAGCTTGGCTTTTGTAATCGTATTAGCATTTAAAGCGTGTTGCCTTGCAAAGGATATTGGGTGGTGAATGCTTGCCATCAAAGCTAATTAGTTTGAAAAAGGAAATAAAGTAAATAGTGCATATTCTGAAAATGCCTTATTATATTATCTCTCAGAATAATAAAACTTGTCTGACAGGTTGTATTGCGTGTCTGTGAAGGTACAAGATTTGCTTGGTGTGAATATGTATAGTATGTGGAAATGAACAGATAACACTGAAGATTACTGCATAGATTTATGAATTCTCATGCCGGCCTTGCTTCAGTGTGTAAATTAATTAAATAATAAGACACTTGATTAATACATCTTTTATGCCATTATAAATCTTGTATGCATGGAATGCTTCAGAGACCACAATTAACATAATAGAAAAAAAAAATCTACACTGTTTGAGCTTGTCCAAGACTGAATGGGAGAGCAATTTGTACTTTCTTGGACTTAATATTGGTTATTAGACATTCATTACTTGCAATCAGTATCTGCACATAACTTGGCAGCAATGGTAGGGGAGGATAGGCTTATTTTACCATAATGGTTTTATCCTAACAGAGGTATGTGCCAAGTCATGTCTTCAGGTGTTTTCATAAGCTTTAACAGGATGAAAATAGAATATATGTCTGTAGAATTAACGGGTTGGGTACGATATGTCAGCAGTCATAATGACAGCATTCATCATATCGACATGGTCATAATGTTGGCGTTGACCATGTTGACATTCATCAGTGATTGTCCCTGATGTACTAGCAATTACTTTGCTTATCCTGGAGGTTGCAGCGGCTTCTGGTGGCATCTTTCGGGTCCTGGGTTACACATGACTATCACTTCAAAGTCAGATCTCCTACGGTGGTCCTGAAAGTATTTTTACACTATCCCTAACTCCTAACCCTCCTTCTTTAGTGCCTAACTCTAACCTCCCCCTCGCATCCTAAACCTAACCTCCCATGCAACCTAAACCAAACCTTGCCCCTCAGCCTAACCCTAACCTTCCCCCGCAGCCTAACACTAACCTCCCCACGCAGCTGAACACTAACCTCCCCCCACAGCCTAATCCTAACCTCCCACAGGCTAACACTATCCTCCCTCAACTACCTAACTAACCTCCCTCAACAGGCTAACACTATCCTCCCTCCACAGCATAACCCTAACCTCCCTCAACAGGCTAACGATATCCTCCCTCCACAGCCTAACCATAACCTCCCCCCACAGGCTAACACTAAACCCCCCCCCCACCCTGCAGCTTAACCCTAACCTCCCTCCAAAGCCTTACCCTAACCTCCCTCCACAGTCTAACCATTGCCTCCTCCCACAGGCTAACACTAACTCCCCCTTCCCCCCCACAGTTTAACCCTAACCTCCCTCCACAGCATAACCCTAACCTCTCTCCACAGCCTAACCCTAACCTCCCTCCACAGCCTAACACTAACCTCCCCCCACAGATTAACATTCACCTTCCCCTGCAGCCTCATCCTACCCCCCCCCCCCCCGCAGCTAATCACTAACCTTTCCCCGCAGCCTCATCCTAACCTCCCCCACAGCCTAATCCTAACCTCCCGCCACAGCCTAACACTAACCTCCCCATGCAGCCTAACCCTAACCTCCCTCTTCAGCCTAACCCTAACCTATAGCAATAGATAAACACTAACCTTTCCCCGCAGCCTCATCCTAACCTCCCCCACAGCCTAATCCTAACCTCCCGCCACAGCCTAACACTAATCTCCCCCTGCAGCCTAATCCTAACCTCCCTCTGCAGCCTAACCCTAACCTATAGGAATAGATAAACACTAACCTTTCCCCGCAGCCTCATCCTAACCTCCCCCACAGCCTAATCCTAACCTCCCGCCACAGCCTAACACTAATCTCCCCCTGCAGCCTAATCCTAACCTCCCTCTGCAGCCTAACCCTAACCTATAGGAATAGATAAACACTAACCTTTCCCCGCAGCCTCATCCTAACCTCCCCCACAGCCTAATCCTAACCTCCCGCCACAGCCTAACACTAATCTCCCCCTGCAGCCTAACCCTAACCTCCCTCTGCAGCCTAACCCTAACCTATAGCAATAGATAAACACTAACCTTTCCCCGCAGCCTAACCCTAACCCCCACCATCCCCCATGGCCTATCCCTAATGTTGAAATCATAACTGTTACATTGTGCTGTCGACATTATGAACGTTAACATTATTATTGTCAAACTTTTGACTACATCCCAGCAAAGATGTTGTAGTATTATAAGAATTCTAATTGCCAAATGTTCTTTAAAAATAATTAGAAACTTCCACGTTGATCTATAAACAAATATATTTCTGGGAATATGGATGACAGTATTAATAAATATTGAGAATCCACCGCCTTTAAATTTCTATAATGCACCACATTACAATATGTTCAAATTGGACCCTATGTTATTGTAATGCTTTATTAAATGGTTCTTTGTTTCTGGTCTTTGCTATCTAAGGGAACTACAGTATTATAGCAAAAAATGAGGCTTGCCCCATAAGCTATCATCTCTATCCCTGCGTATTGCAGCTATAAAAAAATATTTTCAGTATGTTTTAACAAAAAGCTCTTGCCGGGACAGTGGCTGTGATAATAGCCTGTCCAGGCAGGAAGTCTGCAGTAAAGTGATAATAACGGCAATCATAGTTACCATATGAAGAAAACTACATTGCTAGTGTACGCTGACCATTGTGGCTTGCGGTAGTTGTATATCTCATACTTGACGACTTTATATTTCTCCTCTCTGAGAGAAGCAAGGAGAGGAGATGCAGCTGATCACTAAGGGGGCGGAGCTACGCTCTTCACCTCGTTAGGCCCTGTCCCAGTTGTGGGTTCATGGGGAAAGGGGTGTGGCTGAAGATCCACAATCTATCATTTTAGCCCTGCCTCCGTCTTACAGACCCTAAGGAGGAAGTATAACCTCCCAATTCTGCCCACCTCTCCACTTCATTGTGCAGAGCACTGCGTCACTATGGGGCTGTACACACCCACCATTCTTGTGTTAATCTTTGCAGTACTTTGTCCAACTCTCTATTACCAGCACTTTTTCTTATAGGTCACTTTAAGGCAAAATGCAAATAAGCTGTTGGTGAAGTTTGTCTTCTGGGCATATGTCATTCGTGTCTGATCTCATGTTTAACTAGATACCGTTACTCTACACTGCAGTTTAAGTATGCCACATTTATGACAATAAATCATTTCAGGAACATAAATGGGGATCAATATGAATTTTGAAATTCAATATATTGTGAATGTTGTATAAAAAAACTTTAATGCTTTTAACTTGATGTTAGTTATCCACTAGGCTATAATCATGTTTGCCGACTTTATGGCTGCTCCCTGTGGGAGGGAGCAGCCAGGTCACACAACAGGGGTGTGTGGTTCAGAAATAGGTGGGTGGTCTAGGGGGCGGGGAGACACAATTGCATCATCGTGGACACGCTGTCCACTTAACAATGCCCACAATACCGTCTCTGTAAAGTGGGGGGCGGAGCTACAATGTTGCAATTCAGCACGAATCGCATAATCACCCTGCCCACTTTTCCTTTGTGAGCAGTGGAAAGTAGAGGGTTCGGGGCATGAGTGAGGGGTACGGACAGGGGTGAGCAGGATGCTGGAGGCTTGCCCACTTTTCCGGGTGGCCGGGAGTGCCACACGATTTTCGAGAACCTCCTGGCAATTCTGGTGGTGTAGGCAAGCATGGAAATAGGCTGGGCTGCTGTCACTATAACAGGGAATCTATAGTGTATGCAGAGGTCCCCCGTCACACATCCTGTTCAGAACTGGGATTTATTCATTAGCTGTAAAAAAATTCAGGCCCCCTACCCTAGAAAAGACAGGCCTGTGGTAAAAGTACATGAATTGTACATGGAATGTACTGTTATTAAAGTAATAATTATTTTGAACCTTCCCAAATGATGAGTCTTACTGAACTTACTCTGCAGATGTGATTGGTTTTATAAGCACCCAGCTGAAGACTGATACTCAAAAAATGGAAGCATTTATTAAATTGTGGTAGAAAACTGCATACAGTTCTAAACAGTTTCATAATGGTTATTTCTGAATAAATTAAGTCATAACAGCTGCTTTTGTGTGGGAGACTGTGAGATAAAAACGAGGGTGAAAAAAATCATAATACTTTCCACCGCAAACAGGTCAGATCACAGCATATTTGCATCTGTATTGCAGTAGTATTTCTGTACCGGGTCTCCCTGTAACTGTTCTGCTTACCACGGATCGACAGAATGGTGGTGTTGGACACATTAGTCACAAACCATGAATCCAGAAAATTGTGTATAGGAATTGTGTCTGGGCACACTGCTGTTTTTCTGGAATAAGCTTTGGACGCTGGGTCTGATCGTGGAGCTGTTGACATTTTAATTTTGGCCCAGAACAGGTTCAGAAATGCTGTTCCTCCTAATTATGTAATAATTACTGATGAAAACTAGCACTGAATAGGACCAATTGTGTGGCACAAATAATAAAAAATGCATCTTATTAAATCTATAATATTGAGAAGCACATGAGAGATTTCATGTTATATAAATGAAGTAAGTTATATTGAAGTGAGGTGGTTAGGTTTAGCATTGTTGTAGAATATTACTGTAAACGTTTGTGTATGCAGATCTATCGGTACTTATAACTGACCCTCATTATTTGTTTTACGTCAGTCTCCAGCAGTTTGCAATAGAAATATTTATGTGTGTTGGCAAATATACTAAATGCATACTCTCAAGTACTGCAGAATGAAATCTCGATGACTCTAGAAGAGTGACAGATAGGTTAAACTGTAGGTTTAAACGGGTTGGGTATGCGTGACCAGACGCCAGGATCCCAGCATTGAGGTGGCTGGCAGGGGGAGGGGGGGCAAGCGCTATAAGCCTTTTGAGGGCTCGCTGCGCTCGCCATGCAGGTTCTATTCCCACTCTATGGATGTCGTGGACACCCACAAGTGAGAATAGTCCCTGTTGGTCGGCATGCTGACCACGGTATTGTGAGAGGGCGGGATCCAGGAGTCGGTATTTTGACCGGCGGTCTCATAACTGTATCCCGGTTTAAACAAAGGGTATACGAACCATCCTGTAAACGTTTAATTACCGGTTGATCTCTTGTAATCAATCATACAATCAGTCATCATCATCAATGTTTATTTTGTAGGAAACTACATAAACCATAGTGCTACACAGTTATCATACAGGTGTTACATAACAGGAAGCACTACACTTTGGGGATTTTTTTGTCCTCTTTTATTTTCAAAACGTCCCTCTCTCTGTAGTGAAAACAAGTGCGGTGTTTCTGACAATGACCTTACAGAAGTTTACCTATAAGGTCAGGGAAGTGTGGATGACTCTGAGATCACAAAGCAGGTCAGCCAGTAGGGTCAGTGCAAGATGGCTGCATACAGTACTTCCCAATGTTCATGGAACAGCAGTGGCTGCTCCAGAGGTGGGCTTCAGCATAGTCCAAAAATCAAATAGGGAAGCCAACACCAGCTGCCATTCCACACGCTGCCAGCTATGGCCAGCTGGGACTCACTGGCAGTTAGTATGGCTTCGCTCTTTGAATTTCAGACTGCGCTGCAGCCCCACATCTGGAGCCCTCACTGGCTCCCAGTCCCTCTGTCCAGTGAATATGGGGTCTATGTACTAAGCCTTGTAGAGAGATTAAGGGGTGTATTCAATTGTAGTCGGAAACTGCTGTCTTGTCGGAAAGATGGTAGTTTCGACTTTTTTAGGTCGGAAACTGTTCCGACTTATTAAAATTCCCCTGCTTTTTTTCCGATAAGTCGGCAATTCCCACTTGTCGGAAAACACGTGGATTGGCGGATTAGCCACGGATCCACGTGTTTTGCGACCAAATCGACAGGTTTTAGCCCCGTTTCCGACAATGTCAATCCGAGTTTAAAAAAGTTCATGAAATACTGAGATGTCGGATCCTTTCCTAAGTGGATGTTTATCTCTCTTCAATGCTTAGTACATAGACCCCCATATTTGGAGCAGATACTGTAAACCATCTTTCAAACAATCACTGTACATGTTTTTTGAACATGACAAACTAGACCTTGTTAATAATGTTAATTATTCATGTACCCTATTCTAGGTGGTACCATTGTCATATGCCTAGATCGTCAGGTTGGTCAGGGAAGTGAAATGGGAGAACTTTAATTTATAAAACATTTTTAACATTGCTCCATTCATCTTGAAAGTGTCTTATTATGTTAATTTTTGTTTTCCAGTAAATTACAGGTAGTTTTGGAGTGATGCAGCCAGTGGCACAGTGTATGTGCTTTACTGAGTTACTCTCTGATTGGGAGGGATGCAGATTTTTTTGTTCTCAGATACAGTAAATTTAGATTTAGTTTTCTTTACCTTTTGTCCTGCATTTCTATCACGGATCTGCCCCCAAAACAACCCTCAATAGCCAATTAAACAGTGGTTTCAATATGTTTTATGTTCTTGAAAAACAAAAGTACGGATGCCAGCTACTTGGAAGCAGCAGTATAGTAATACAGCAAGAGGCGTCTCATGTAAGTAGACATCTCCTGCTTGCATTAGTGATCCGTACTGTGGACCTAATTCAGTAAGGATTGCAATTTCTGCTAATCAGCAGAATTTGCAATCCTTTGGATCTCATGCTGGGGGCTGCCCATCGCTGGGCAAGGGTGCCCAGCATGCTGACCGGCGCCTCCCCTGTTCAACAGGCAGAAATTGCGAACACATCGCAATTTCTACTTGTTAGCAGATACTGAAGAAGCCTCCTGCCGGTGCAGGAGGCCTGCTGCAATGTTCTCGTTTGCGGCGGCACGTCACGCAGCCCCCCGTGGTCATGCCCCCGACATGCCCCCATTTGGCCGCCTCCAACCCCCATTTGCGCCGCCCTGTGAACGCCTTTGCCTGATTGACAGGCAGAGGTGATCGCATATTCTGCGCTCCTCCCTCCCCCACAGAAAGTGCGGGCACATGCACAGGACGGGGGCTGCGCATGCGCCCGTGGGGCTATTGTAATAATCCCGGTTGGATCGCGGTTTGCGATCCAACCTGAATTAGCCCCTGTATCCGAGGACACAGCATCTGATAACTTGGTACACCCTCAGCAGGCTACAAACAGTTCAGGAAATCTCCATCTTCCTGGCCTCAGCATTCTCCCAAACTGGTGGTAACGTGCCTCTTTTTCGGGAAAGAGCTGCCATCATTGCCCCCTCCCTGCCCCCAAGTAGCTGCAGACTGTTAATCTACTGACGTCGTCAGCAGTTGTGCGTCCGACGCAGGATACCTACTGCACATGCGCACTACAGGTCCTGTGCATGCGCAAAGTAGGGAACACCTGTACTTTGCACTATGGGCCTAATTTAGATGTGGTTGTTCTTGAGTGTTGCTATATTTTGCCGTTCACAATTTGCGACTATATGCTAATATAGGCAGAAGCTAACCTGAGTATAAGGACTTACAATGGCTGTCTCTTTTCCGTCCAACGACGTACAACTGCTGAAACATCGGTACCATGTTCGTATATTGGGTCATCCCGCAGATTGTGACAGGACTAGTTGCTCTCCTGAGACACTCTTCAGTAGCAAGTAAGACACAACTGATAATTTATGCACTGCTAGAAAAGGCCGTCTGAATGTCCATGACACGCCTGCATTTACATGACCACTCGTCGTTACCACCCCTAAACGCTGACTTCCTGTCACTCACTTTGTGGCTAATCTCTTGCAACCACCATGACAATTCAATAGCTGCGTGTGCACACTGCGGCTTAGACGCATGCACAATATGAAAACATTGACCAATTTGTATACAATAGTCACTTTGTGACCATATCTTAATTAGGCTCTATGTGCCTTCAGTTCTGATAGGATCAGAATTTGTCCCACTGTTCTTAGTTTGCAAAAAAAAAGAACAAGTAACTGTGCACCTTGGCAAAACCATGTGGCACTGCAGAAGAGGCAGATTTACAATGTGCAGAGAGATTTAGATATGAGAGGTGTGTGTTCAATCTAAATTGCAGTGTAATAATAAAGCTGACCAACAATGGCAGGCTACATGCAAAAAGCAGCCAGTATTTACCCTGCATGCAATAATAAAAAAAAAAAGGGCTGGGCTGGAACAGGGTTCTATGCTGCCCTGTGCCAGCCCCGCCCTTTAAACCTGTGATCTCATAACATAACGCCTTGGGGTCGGGGCCGTCGTCTCTAGGGAAGTACATCACTTCCCAGCACACTCCAAATTCTCTCGCTCTTAGTTTTTTCTGTTGGTTTTGCTAATTTTTTTTACCTCTTTTCAGTATTACAGCACGTTATTATTATTGGCTTCTGGTTCTGCTGAGCACTTGGTATATCCTCTTTGCCTTGCCTGTTGGCAAACGCTATGGTTTGCTATGCCCAGAGCCAGCCCTGTACATAAGCAACTTACTAATTATTAGCAATTTTACCACACCTCCCCATATTGTTGAACTCGGAATTGATTCACAGGATATAACTTTGCCATAGTGGGCACCTGCCTCTTGCGCATGTGGCACATATAACACTGGACTATATATATATAATTATTTGATCTTTTCTAGCTGGAAATGAATCCTTTTTTTATAGTAAAGTATTACTTATCTCACACTTTCTTCTAGAAAAGCAGTATCCCAATTATCAGATTATTCATGACGCTGATATTTATAGTGTACTGTACGTGACTGTATATAAACTCCCAGGCATTTGTGGAGGAAAAATATTTAATGCTGATAAAGCTTTCTGTAAAAGTCTAGACTAACAAGCAATACAATTAATAAATATGGCCCTGCAGTAGCATGCCAGTTTTATAGCACACGTGCATGGCGTAATGCCAGGTTTTAATTCTTTATCAAGCTGTGCTGCAAAGTAGCTTCCTGATTTAAAGTGAATATTACTCATGGATTAATGTGGTATACTATATTTTTTGTCTTTTTTTCTAGACATCTTATGAGACATAAATGATTCAAGGAGAGCATTCTGTATTTTACTAAATAACTATTCTCATGCTCTGATTTATGCATGTAGCAAATCTATCATTTATTCAGTAAGGAAGATGGTGGTAATATTTTGTATTATAATCAGGACTGTATCACATGGTCCTTGCAACCCCTGGAGATTACCTAGTAATATTAGTAAATGAGCCTAGAACAGTACAGGATCTACAGGATCTCCAGTCATGGGGGTACATTTACTAACATTCGTAATTTCCGAAAATAGGTCAAAGTTCAATCACGAATGACATCGACAGTGTAAAACTGCAACTTTTTGAATTTATTACGATGGATTTACTAAGCTGTCGTATTCGTGTTTTTCTTTTCTTCCGATGTCGATGTCATTCGTTTTTTTTTACCTAATTTTACGGCAGTGATTAGCAAAACACTGCCGTTTTTTTTTACAATCAATCTCGGCCGGATCTGTGTGATCCGTGCTGGGGTTCTTTTATTTTTTTATTTTTAATTAAACAATGTAAAATCCCCCAAAAAAATGCGTGGGGTCCCCCCTCCTAAGCATAACCAGCCTCGGGCTCTTTGAGCCGATCCTGGTTGCAGAAATATGGGAAAAAAAATGACAGGGGTTCCCCCATATTTAAGCAACCAGCATCGGGCTCTGCGCCTGGTCCTGGTCCCAAAAATACGGGGGACAAAAAGAGTAGGGGTCCCCCGTATTTTTAAAACCAGCACCGGGCTCCACTAGCTGGACAGATAATGCCACAGCCGGGGGTCACTTTTATATAGTGCCCTGCGGCCGTGGCATCAAAAATCCAACTAGTCACCCCTGGCCGGGGTACCCTGGGGGAGTGGAAACCCCTTCAATCAAGGGGTCCCCCCCCCCCAGCCACCCAAGGGCCAGGGGTGAAGCCCGAGGCTGTCCCCCCCCATCCAATGGGCTGCGGATGGGAGGGCTGATAGCCTTTGTTGTAAAATAAAAGATATTGTTTTTAGTAGCAGTACTACAAGTCCCAGCAAGCCTCCCCCGCATGCTGGTACTTGGAGAACCACAAGTACCAGCATGCGGCGGAAAAACGGGCCCGCTGGTACCTGTAGTACTACCACTAAAAAAATACCCAAAAAAACACAAGACACACACACCGTGAAAGTATAATTTTATTACATACATACACACATACATACATACTTACCTTATGTTCCCACGCAGGTCGGTCCTCTTCTCCAGTAGAATCCAAGGGGTACCTGTTGAAGAAATTCTACTCACCAGATCCAGTGGTCCAGGCTCCTCGGCAAATCCAGGGATAATCCACGTACTTGAATAAAACAAAAAAACGGTTGCCCGACCACGAACTGAAAGGTGACCCATGTTTGCACATGGGTCACCTTTCCACGAATGCCAGAAACCCACTTTGCCTTCTGGCTAAGTGGGTTTCTTCAGCCAATCAGGGAGTGCCACGTTGTAGCACTCTCCTGATCAGCTGTGTGGTCCTGTCCTCACTGACAGGCAGCACGCGGCAGTGTTACAATGTAGCGCCTATGCGCTACATTGTAACCAATGCTGGGAACTTTCTGCTCAGCGGTGACGTCACTTTAGGTCAACCGCAGGGCACAAAGTTCCCATCATTGGTTACAATGTAGCGCATAGGCGCTACATTGTAACACTGCCGTGTGCCGCCTGTCAGTGAGGACAGGAGCACACAGCTGATCAGGAGAGTGCTACAACGTGGCACTCCCTGATTGGCTGAAGAAACCCACTTAGCCAGAAGGCAAAGTGGGTTTCTGGCATTCGTGGAAAGGTGACCCATGTGCAAACATGGGTCACCTTTCAGTTCGTGGTCGGGCAACCGTTTTTTTGTTTTATTCAAGTACGTGGATTATCCCTGGATTTGCCGAGGAGCCTGGACCACTGGATCTGGTGAGTAGAATTTCTTCAACAGGTACCCCTTGGATTCTACTGGAGAAGAGGACCGACCTGCGTGGGAACATAAGGTAAGTATGTATGTATGTGTGTATGTATGTAATAAAATTATACTTTCACGGTGTGTGTGTCTTGTGTTTTTTTGGGTATTTTTTTAGTGGTAGTACTACAGGTACCAGCGGGCCCGTTTTTCCGCCGCATGCTGGTACTTGTGGTTCTCCAAGTACCAGCATGCGGGGGAGGCTTGCTGGGACTTGTAGTACTGCTACTAAAAACAATATCTTTTATTTTACAACAAAGGCTATCAGCCCTCCCATCCGCAGCCCATTGGATGGGGGGGGGGACAGCCTCGGGCTTCACCCCTGGCCCTTGGGTGGCTGGGGGGGGGGGACCCCTTGATTGAAGGGGTTCCCACTCCCCCAGGGTACCCCGGCCAGGGGTGACTAGTTGGATTTTTGATGCCACGGCCGCAGGGCGCTGTATAAAAGTGACCCCCGGCTGTGGCATTATCTGTCCAGCTAGTGGAGCCCGGTGCTGGTTTTAAAAATACGGGGGACCCCTACTCTTTTTGTCCCCCGTATTTTTGGGACCAGGACCAGGCGCAGAGCCCGATGCTGGTTGCTTAAATATGGGGGAACCCCTGTCATTTTTTTCCCCATATTTCTGCAACCAGGATCGGCTCAAAGAGCCCGAGGCTGGTTATGCTTAGGAGGGGGGACCCCACGCAATTTTTTTTTAAAAAATAAGCACTTTCCCACCCCTTCCCACTGATATACATGCACGGATCTCATGGATCCGTGCATGCCTATCCAATCACGAATAAAAAAAAAAGGTCTGGTTTTTTTTAGCACTTTTTTAAGAGTTGTAATTTTTCACGGCAGTGTTTGTTCTTTTTTGGCTTTGCACTTCTTAGTAAATGACCGAGATTCATACTTAAACAGCCGCGTTTTGACCGATGGTGTATTCATTCGTAATTTTTTACCTGAACTTGCAAAAAATTACGAATGCCCTCATCACTGCCGTGATTAGTGTTTAGTAAATGACCGAGATTAACCGAGATGACACTTTGAAGAAAAAACGGCATCTCGGTCAAAATCGGGAGCTTAGTAAATATACCCCATGGTTCCTTATTTCTGAAAAGGATAGAAAATACCTTGTTTTTACGTAGTTGTTTCACCAGATGATTATAAAATGGTCCGAGTAAAAATGACCAAACCTACATCAAGCCTTAGGGGTTTATTCAATTAGGGTTGAATCCATTCCGACATGCATTTGTCGGAATGGATCCGACAACCCCTATTCAAATCTCATCTCAATTCGACTTTTAAAACGTCGAATTGAGATGAGGGACCCAGAGGAGGAGAGGGGGGGGGGGAAGCTGCGGGGAGACCAGCGGGGACAGCCGCGGGCAGACGGAGGAGATCAGCCATACAGTAGCGCTGCAGGAGGATGTCACACAGCCGCCCGACCTCACGGCAGCGTCCACCTGGCTCCAGCATGCGTGACCTCACTTGCTGGAGCCAGGTGGTTGCTGCCGTGAGCGGCGCGGCTGTGAGACATCCTGCTGCAGCGCTGTGCTGTAGGGCTGATCTCTCCTGTCTGCCCGCGGCTGTCCCCCGTCTCCCTGCGGCTCCCTCCCCCCCCCCCCCCTCCTCCTCTGGGTCCCACATCTCAATCCGACATTTTTTTATTTCGGACTGAGATGGTCGAAAAGGGGGCCAAAATCGACACAAGCACGTGGATCGGCAGCTATTCTGCCGATCCACGTGCTTTTCGACAAGTCGAATTCCTCGACTTGTCGAATATATTGAATAGGTTGGAACCCCTTCCGACCTAAAAAAAAGTAGAAAACTGCCGTCTTTTCGACAGACGGCAGCTTTCGACGTCAATTGAATATACCCCCTAATCTCAGTCCTACTGTTAGGACCTCATCTAAAAATCTAAAAATTCATAAATCTTTTAAAATTGTCCTAATTCTTACAAATATACACATTGGCTCCAGAATGAATCAGGAGGATGCACCTTATTTTTAAAAGATATTACATTTTTCAAATACAAAAAAAATCGTATTATTTATTATTATTTTTGGCCAGTACGGATGGTGTAATGGTTAGCGTTACTGCCTCACAGCACTGAGGTCATGGGTTCGATTTCCACTGTGGCCCTAACTGTGCGGAGTTTGTATATTCTCCCTGTAGTTGCGTGGGTTTCCTCTGGGTACTCCGATTTCCTCCCACAATCCAAAAATATACTGGTAGGTTAATTGGTTCCCAACAAAATTAACCCTAGCGTGAATGCGTGTGCATGTACATGTGATGGGAAATATAGAGTGTGGGACTGATGTGAATGACCAAATATTCTCTGTAAAGCGCTGCGGTATATGTGTGCGCTATATAAATAACTGGTAATAAATAAATTAAATTATTTATTTTTAAGGCACCACACAGTTTGTGTAGCACCATACAATATACAGGTACTATATACAGGTACGGTAACAGTTAATATGGACATATCAATAGTACATTAGATGTAATCTGATATAACTTTGGAACACAAGAAGCAAATGTCCGAGAAACGACAGTATTATTGACATGGATGGGGTGACGTTTAAGATACTTTCTATAAACAGACATGAGATGGTGAAGTATAAGGAGGGGAAGGCGGGCACTCAATAACACTGTGCCCAATGAAGAGTAATTACTCAAAGTCACAGTAATTGAAGGAGGCAAGGAGCACTGGAAGCAAGGATAGTGTAATAGAAGAACAAGATGGTGGAGGGCCCTGCCCATGAGAGCTTACATGCACTAAACTTTATCAGCCCAGGCTGGTGGCACTATAGCATGGGGTACATTTAGTTTGGCGTACCTAAACCAGCCAGCACGGGGTTGCAATCCCTAGGAGAATCGGGTCCACAAAAAGAAAAACCACACAGCTCTGGTGCAGGTTATTAAATATTTCTCTGACGTCCTAGTGGATGCTGGGAACTCCGTAAGGACCATGGGGAATAGACGGGCTCTGCAGGAGACTGGGCACTCTAAAGAAAAGATTAGGTACTATCTGGTGTGCACTGGCTCCTCCCTCTATGCCCCTCCTCCAGACCTCAGTTAGAATCTGTGCCCGGCCAGAGCTGGGTGCTCCTTGTGGGCTCTCCTGAGCTTACTAGTAAAGAAAGTATTTATTAGGTTTTTTATTTTCAGTGAACTTCTGCTGGCAACAGACTCACTGCTACGTGGGACTAAGGGGAGAGAAGCAAACCTACCTGCTTGCAGCTAGCTTGTGCTTCTTAGGCTACTGGACACCAGTAGCTCCAGAGGGTTCGAACACAGGCACCTGTCCTCGATCGTCCGTTCCCGGAGCCGCGCCGCCGTCCCCCTCGCAGAGCCAAAAGAACAGAAGCGTGAAGATGACGAAATCGGCGGCTGAAGACTCCTGTCTTCATTAAGGTAGCGCACAGCACCGCAGCTGTGCGCCATTGCTCCCAGCACACTTACACACTCCGGTCACTGTAGGGTGCAGGGCGCTGGGGGGGGCGCCCTGGGCTGCAATTGAAGTACCTTTTGGCATAAAAATACATATATACAGTCTGGCACTGTATATATGTAAAAACCCCCGCTATTTTTTTACACAGAAAGCGGGACAGAAGCCCGCCACTGAGGGGGCGGGGCCTTCTTCCTCAGCACACCAGCGCCATTTTCTCTTCACAGCTCCGCTGGAAGCAGCTCTCCAGGCTCTCCCCTGCAGGATCCAGGTACAAGACGGGTTAAAAAGAGAGGGGGGGCACATAAATTTAGGCGCAAATAAGACATATAAAGCAGCTATTGGGTAAATCACTTATTATCAGTGAAAATCCCTGTGTTATATAGCGCTGTGTTGTGTGCTGGCATACTCTCTCTCTGTCTCCCCAAAGGACTTTGTGGGGTCCTGCCCTCAGTCTGAGCATTCCCTGTGTGTGTGCGGTGTGTCGGTACGGCTGTGTCGACATGTTTGATGAGGAAGGTTACGTGGAGGCGGAGCAAGGGCAGATAAGTGTGGTGTCGCCCCCGTCGGGGCCGACACCTGATTGGATGGATATGTGGAAGGTCTTA
Source organism: Pseudophryne corroboree (assembly GCF_028390025.1). NCBI lineage: Eukaryota > Metazoa > Chordata > Amphibia > Anura > Myobatrachidae > Pseudophryne > Pseudophryne corroboree. Next base: position 285,897,986 of record NC_086448.1, read on the forward strand.
AATGGCAATGTAAACTCCTTACATAAAAGGTTTGATGACGCTGCAGCCTTGGGACAGCCGGGGTCTCAGCCCGCGCCTGCCCAGGCGACTCAGAAACCGTCAGGGGCTCATAAACGCCCTCTATCTGAGATGGTTGACACAGATGTCGACATGGAGTCCGACTCCAGTGTCGACGATGATGAGGCCCATTTACAGTCTAAAATGACCAAGGCCATCCGATACATGATTATTGCAATGAAAGATGTATTACACATTTCTGAGATTAACCCTGTTAATACCAAGAGGGTTTATATGTTTGGGGAGAAAAAGCAGCCAGTGACTTTTCCCCCATCTGATGAATTAAATGAATTGTGTGAAGAAGCGTGGAGTTCCCCTGATAAGAAATTAGTGATTTCTAAGAGGTTACTGATGGCGTACCCTTTCCCGCCAACGGACAGGTTACGTTGGGAAGCATCCCCTAGGGTGGACAAGGCGCTGACACGCTTATCTAAAAAGGTGGCCCTGCCGTCTCAGGATACGGCCGCCCTAAAGGAGCCTGCGGATAGAAAGCAGGAAGCTATCCTAAAGTCAGTGTATACACACTCTGGTACTCTACTGAGACCTGCTATTGCTTCAGCCTGGATGTGTAGTGCTGTAGCAACGTGGACAGATACTCTGTTAGACGACATAGATTCCCTCGACAGAGATACTGTTTTGCTAACCCTGGGCCATATCAAAGACGTCGTCTTATATATGTGGGATGCTCAGAGGGACATTTGCCTGCTGGGCTCTAGAATTAATGCTATGTCCATTTCTGCCAGGAGGGTCTTATGGACTCGGCAATGGACAGGAGATGCTGATTCTAAAAAACACATGGAGGTTTTGCCTTATAAGGGTGAGGAATTGTTTGGGGACGGTCTGTCGGACCTCGTGTCTACAGCGACAGCTGGAAAGTCGATTTTCTTGCCTCAGGTTTCCTCACAGCCTAAGAAAGCACCGTATTATCAAATGCAGTCCTTTCGTTCCCAGAAAGGCAAGAGGGTCAGGGGCGCATCCTTTCTTGCCAGAGGCAGGGGTAGAGGTAAGAAGCTGCACCATGCAGCCAGTTCCCAGGAACAAAAGTCCTCCCCTGCTTCCACTAAGTCCACCGCATGACGTTGGGGCTCCACAGGCGGAGCCAGGTGCGGTGGGGGCGCGTCTCTAAAACTTCAGCAACCAGTGGGTTCGCTCACAGGTGGATCTCTGGGCTATACAAATTGTATCTCAGGGATACAAGCTGGAATTCGAAACGACTCCCCCCCGCCGTTACCTCAAATCAGCCTTGCCAGCTTCCCCCATGGAAAGGGGGGTAGTACTGGCGGCAATTCACAAGCTGTACCTCCAGCAAGTGATTATCAGGGTCCCCCTCCTTCAACAGGGAAGGGGTTACTATTCCACAATGTTTGTGGTACCGAAACCGGACGATTCGGTGAGACCCATTCTGAATTTAAAATCCTTGAACACTTATATAAAGAAATTCAAGTTCAAAATGGAATCGCTCAGAGCGGTTATTGCAAGCCTGGAAGAGGGGGATTTTATGGTGTCGCTGGACATCACAGAGGCTTACTTGCATGTCCCCATTTACCCACCTCACCAGGAGTACCTCAGGTTTGTGGTACAGGACTGTCATTATCAGTTCCAGACGTTGCCGTTTGGCCTGTCCACGGCACCGAGAATATTTACCAAGGTAATGGCCGAAATGATGATACTCCTTCGGTAGAAGGGAGTTATAATTATCCCGTGCTTGGACGATCTCCTCATAAAGGCGAGGTCCAGGGAGCAGTTGTTGATCAGCGTAGCACTCTCTCAGGAAGTGTTGCAACAGCACGGCTGGATTCTGAATGTTCCAAAGTCGCAGCTGATTCCTACGACGCGTCTGCTTTTCCTGGGCATGATTCTGGACACAGAACAGAAGAAGGTGTTTCTCCCGGTGGAGAAGGCCCAGGAATTAGCATCTCTGGTCAGGGACCTCCTGAAACCAAAACAGGTATCGGTGCATCACTGCACGCGAGTCCTGGGAAAGATGGTGGCTTCATGCAAAGCCATTCCCTTCGGCAGGTTCCATGCGAGGATCTTTCAGTGGGATCTGTTGGACAAGTGGTCCGGATCGCATCTTCAGATGCATCGGCTGATCACCCTGTCCCCAAGGGCCAGGGTGTCTCTTCTGTGGTGGCTGCAGAGTGCTCACCTTCTCGAGGGCCGCAGGTTCGGCATACAGGACTGGGTCCTGGTGACCACGGATGCAAGCCTCCGAGGATGGGGGGCAGTCACTCAGGGAAGAAACTTCCAAGGGCTGTGGTCAAGTCTGGAGACCTCTCTACACATAAATATACTGGAACTAAGGGCCATTTAGAACGCCCTGAGTCAAGCAGAGCCCCTGCTTCGAAACCGGCCAGTCCTGATTCAGTCAAACAACATCATGGCGGTCGCCCATGTAAACCGCCAGGGCGGCACAAGAAGCAGGATGGCAATGGCGGAAGCCACAAAGATTCTTCGGTGGGCGGAGAATCACGTGCAAGCACTGTCAGCAGTGTTCATTCCGGGAGTGGACAACTGAGAAGCAGACTTCCTCAGCAGACACGACCTCCACCCGTGAGAGTGGGGACTTCATCAAGAAGTCTTCACACAGATTGCAAAGCGATAGGAACTGCCACAGGTGGACATGATGGCGTCCCGCCTCAACAAAAAGCTAAAAAGATATTGCGCCAGGTCAAGGGACCCTCAGGCGATAGCTGTGGACGCCCTAGTGACACCGTGGGTGTACCAGTCGGTATATGTGTTTCCTCCTCTTCCTCTCATACCCAAGGTACTGAGAATAGTAAGAAAAAGAGGAATAAAAACAATACTCATTGTTCCGGATTGGCCAAGAAGGACTTGGTACCCGGAACTGCAAGAAATGCGCACAGAGGACCCATGGCCTCTGCCTCTCAGACAGGACCTGCTGCAACAAGGGCCCTGTCTGTTCCAAGACTTACCGCGGCTGCGTTTGACGGCATGTCGGTTGAACGCCGGATCCTAGCGGAAAAAGGCATTCCGGATGAAGTTATTCCTACGCTGATAAAGGCTAGGAAAGACGTGACAGCAAAGCATTATCACCGTATATGGCGAAAATATGTGGCTTGGTGTGAGGCCAGGAAGGCCCCTACAGAGGAATTCCAGCTGGGTCGTTTCCTGCACTTCCTACAGTCAGGGGTGACTATGGGCCTAAAATTGGGGTCCATAAAGGTCCAGATTTCGGCCCTATCCATTTTCTTTCAAAAAGAACTGGCTTCACTGCCTGAGGTTCAGACGTTTGTTAAGGGAGTGCTGCATATTCAGCCCCCTTTTGTGCCACCAGTGGCACCCAGGGATCTTAACGTTGTGTTGGATTTCCTGAAATCCCACTGGTTTGAGCCACTTAGGACCGTGGAACTAAAGTATCTTACGTGGAAAGTGGTCATGCTGTTGGCCTTAGCATCGGCTAGGCGTGTGTCGGAATTGGCGGCTTTGTCATGTAAAAGCCCATATCTGATCTTCCATGTGGACAGGGCAGAATTGAGGACTCGTCCTCAATTTCTCCCAAAGGTGGTATCATCGTTTCATTTGAACCAACCTATTGTGGTGCCTGCGGCTACTCAGGACTTGGAGGACTCCAAGTTACTGGACGTAGTCAGGGCTTTGAAAATATATGTTTCCAGAATGGCTGGAGTCAGGAAGACTGACTCGCTGTTTATCCTGCATGCACCCAACAAGCTGGGTGCTCCTGCTTCAAAGCAAACTATTGCGCGCTGGATCTGTAGCACGATTCAGCTAGCTCATTCTGCGGCTGGATTGCCGCATCCAAAATCAGTAAAAGCCCATTCCACAAGGAAGGTGGGCTCTTCTTGGGCGGCTGCCCGAGGGGTCTCGGCTTTACAGCTTTGCCGAGCGGCTACTTGGTCGGGTTCAAACACATTTGCAAAGTTCTACAAGTTTGATACCCTGGCTGAGGAGGACCTTGTGTTTGCTCATTCGGTGCTGCAGAGTCATCCACACTCTCCCGCCCGTTTGGGAGCTTTGGTATAATCCCCATGGTCCTTACGGAGTTCCCAGCATCCACTAGGACGTCAGAGAAAATAAGAATTTACTCACCGGTAATTCTATTTCTCGTAGTCCGTAGTGGATGCTGGGCGCCCGTCCCAAGTGCGGACTTTCTGCAATACGTGTATATAGTTATTGCTTAAATAAGGGTTATTGTTATGAGCCATCCGTTGAGTGAGGCTCAGTTGTTGTTCATACTGTTAACTGGGTAAGGTTATCACAAGTTGTACGGTGTGATTGGTGTGGCTGGTATGAGTCTTACCCTGGATTCAAATTTCCTTTCCTTGTAATGTCAGCTCTTCTGGGCACAGTTTCCCTAACTGAGGTCTGGAGGAGGGGCATAGAGGGAGGAGCCAGTGCACACCAGATAGTACCTAATCTTTTCTTTAGAGTGCCCAGTCTCCTGCGGAGCCCGTCTATTCCCCATGGTCCTTACGGAGTTCCCAGCATCCACTACGGACTACGAGAAATAGAATTACCGGTGAGTAAATTCTTATTTGTTCACTGTTGTTGCACAGGTCCACAATGGCATAGCCAATTTAAATGGCTACCAGACCATGCTGGCACTTGGACTATTACAAGTGCCAACATGCCCTTGCATTCAGGGCCCACTGAAACCTGTAGTGCACATGTGAAAAAAATATTGTGACAAATTCCTTTATTAAATAAACACTGCCCCCACACATGCTCAATTAATACTTTATTAATCACTCCATATGTAGAGGGTAAGGGTCCTTTTCATTCCATGCAGGCATCCCAGGAATTTGATGCAAAAAATTATACTGTACACATGCCGCACACTGCTATCCCTAATAGGCCCCATCACAAATTACATTTCACTTCTGTTGAACACCAAAGGAATGGGTGGAAGAGCTCTGATTGGTTAGAGCATGGGAACATCTGTGCTCTTACCAATCAGAGCAAGGATTCTCTTGAGACTCCAATCTCAAGTGTTTTCTTAACAAATTTACAGCTCACGTGCTAAATACATATTATTACCTAAAGCTTAACTATAACTGTTTTCTTTGGTAGTTAACAGGCAATTTCCCAACAACAAATGTAATAGCAATTTAAATTCAGACCAATTACTCTGCCTAATTGGATGAGTTACAATCCAGGCAAAACATGATAATATTCACCCAGACTGATGGCCCTAACGACCTTTCACTTGCTGAATCTATTGTATGCATGAATTCACTAATGATTCACACTGTGTATTGTCTAATTAAGAGGGAAAAAACCAATGCACCACCATGTAAAGGAAAATTAATCATTACATCACATTTGTGACATGTAGAGGGTGAGGATGGTAATTACTGTATGTGCAGTAAATGGTCATAGCCGTCTGGATATTGAGAGGCACTTTCCTGCTACATTTCTAAATGTTTGTGTTGGAAGTGATCAGCATATTTATATACAATGCATTTAAATGGTAGTTATTTTCTTTTCTTTCTTTCTTTTTTTCATTTTTCTAAATAATATATTCCATGTATTTTTTTTTCTGAATACTATAAAATATATTCTTATACAATACCTTTATATTAAATTTAAAATTAAAATGTATCATGCTACATAAACACTTTAAAGGGGGTATCCAGTTAGTAGCACTCTTTTTTATACCGATAAAAATGGACTGATAGCTAGATTTTTGACCAATGGTCATTATCGGGCTATCCAAAAAATGTCCCATTTTCAGGTAATAACACATGTATCCGGACCGGATAAGTATCCGGACCAATGTTTTATCGTGGAAATACTGGACTGTTATCACGTATTATGCTTTGCAAAATCCCCAATAAGTGCCAGCATCGGGGGTTAATTGCATAGACCCCGGGTAAATCCATTATCCGCGATAAATTACAGCGGATAATTGGATACCCTCCTAAATCCATTACAACTTATTTTTATTATTCTTATTATTGTTATAACTATTATTATTATTATTATTACCACTACTACTATTGTGTTGCATATTTTAAAGTTTACTGCATTCTACCAATGCTTTTATGGATACTAGAGTAGTTACAATCTTACTGTCCCCATGTCACTCAACAGTCAGCATAATCAAATCCTATGTGGGTTTACTTAAACACATTTAACTATAATAGTACTATATAGTATTAAATAAGTCACAATATAAATCTTATTACTTAGTTTAAGAAGGATTTTGTCCTTGTCCCTAATATGATCTAATTAATGATATTTTGCTATTGTCTTTTGTTCTCTGTTTTCTGACATTGACATTCAGAGTTTACTGTAGTTGCTGTAGCAACAGCCCATTTAGGAACTATGGGGCAGATGTATTAACCTGGAGGAGGCATAAGGAAGTGATAAACCAGTGATATGTGCAAGGTGATAAACACACCAGCCAATCAGTTCCAATATGTAAATTAACAGTTAGGATCTGATTGGCTGGTGCCTTTAGCACCTTACACATATCACTGGTTTATCACTTCCTTATGCCTTCTCCAGGTTAATACATCTGCCCCTTTGATCACTATCATTATGGGTTCCACTTAAGAACAATTGATAAGAACTGTTGTACTCACTAAAGGGATAACATCCATTTAGGTCTTGGCAAACAGCGGTAAGCTTTGTTTATGACTTTACCGCTTACACCATCTATAGACGGTTTTAGCGGTACAGTCCCTTTTGCCGGTAACAGCAAAGCCTTTCTGACTTCAGCTAAGTCATCCAGGCATTGCTGAGTCCATGTTGGATTGAAGCATAAAAAACATGCAAAGACGGCTGTCATGCAGGTGCATTGGTCATCAACCTGTCGTCGCCATAAGACTACCACAGGAAACCACAGAGGAGGAAGACAACTACTGGCAGCATTTTCATAAGTATCACAGTGGTACTAAATTAAATATTTTCCAGGAATTAGATTCACTGTTAAATGGAACCCTCTGTCGCTAACTTAAAACGCCATATCTACTTCTGGAGTGTTCATAACAATCTATATGTCAAAATGTTTTGTTGTGTGAAATGGAGTTACAGCTGTTTAGGTACTAACGTGTAATGGTATTGGCAACATAATTTTTCCCTGTACTCATTTCATAAATTAATACCTTAAGACATCTACATTTACAAGGGCATGAGGTATATAAATAGACATAAGGGGGGTATGAGGCATATATATATAGGCATAAGGTGGCTCTGTGGCATATAAATGAGCATCAAAGAGTTCTGGGCTAGCATATAGAGACATCAGGCGGCACCAAAGCAAATAAAGGGGCATAACAGGGCTCTTAATTAGATTTGTTAGATAATAGCCAAAAATCTTACAAATATCTACAAAACTGTAACCCCACTGTGGTTTTAGCCATGCCCCTGTATGCGTATCTGAAAATTAAAGGTTGTTAACCCCAAATGTCATACACCTGTGACTATTTGGTTACTGGCTCATTTTAGATAATGTCCCCATGTAGATATTTATTGAAAATATTTGACTGAATGATTGATTGATTGATTGATTGATTGATTAATATACGTACAGTAATTAAATAATACATTTTTAAGTTATTGTTATTTTTTTTTGTGTGTGAGATCAGCAAAGCCTATGATTACTACGAAGTACTATGATTGTTTTATATTTATTGCATTGTTTTCATTTGAAAATTATTGGAGTAGGTTATATAAATCAATAATTTTGATCTGCATACGTTTGATGTAATGGCTTTGTAATTATTTTTTATGAGCATCATTTTTAGTTTAAACTTGTTTCAAACAGTCTTGTGTTTATTTTAGTTTTGTTTCAATGATCTAAATATTTGTTTTACTATTGTTTTTGCCTTATTTTTAGTTTTTGTTCTTCGGAATTACCAAGTACTTTTTATACCTGTCACAATGATTTATGTTCAAAACAAGCCAAAAAACACACACCTAATTTTTTGCCATGGTTTGCTGCTTTAGACCTGCTATATGTTAGTAGGAAGTTGTGAAAATAAAGGTGTGTAGGATACAAATGAAATTACACATCTGCACATTTTAATACACAAATGCTATTTAATTTCTGAATTTAACACTGAAATAAAATAAACATTGAAATGTATCTGTTGTGTTTGACATTATGTAACTGTTTTGTTCACAGGCTGTTAAGGACGCAGTCTTTGGAATGGTATTACAATAATGTGAAGAGTCGCTTTAAACGTTTTGGCAGTGCCAAAGTGCTGAAGAACTTGTACAGAAAACACAGGCTGGAGAGTGGAGCATGTGCAGAAATCGCAGGTATGGTAGCAGTATTCCTGGTATCTGTAATACACATTGATTTTGATCATCATCGGCTGACTTCCTTCCATTCCATAATCACTCTCTAGCTCTTATTTTCTGACATACCTCCTTACGATTAAGATGTTTACCCTTCTTCTGCCTACAATATATTACTCATACTGACAAGTTCTACAGTACTATGGCATAATGGTTAGCACTACTGCCTTCCAGCAATCATGAGTTGACTTCCTTACAAGGGCCATATCTGTGTAGAGTGGACAAACCAGTTCTCGAGATCTACCAACAGTTAATGTTTTCCAGACCACCTGTGGCATGAATGCACCACATGTGTGAAGATCTCAAGGACCGGTTTGGCCAGCCCTGGTATATATGTATGTTTCTCTAGCATCTATAAGGGATATTGGGGACAGATTAGTACGATGGGGTATAGCCGGATCCAAAGGAGCCAGTGCACTTTCAATTTCTTCAACTGGGTGTGCTAGCTCCTACCCTCTATGCCTCATCCTACAGCTCTGTTTAGAAAAAAATGCCCTCAGGAGAGGATGCACACTCTGCAAGCTCCAGAGTTTTTGTTCAAATTATTTTTAAAAGTCCAGCATACCTGCACCGTGGGAGTTAGGGGGGGACGGTCACTGGCCTCTTGATGGGCAGAGCCGCTTCCCCGCTGCAGGACCACCGTCCTGAGTGACTGTTTGCTCAGTGGGGCATGGCGCCTTGGCTGTCGCAGCCGCAGCATGCCGCACACCCCTAATGCTGCCTGAAGGTGATCATCGGTGGTGAGTACCAACCGGGGGCCCTGTTAGGGTGGTACCCCGGTTTTACTGTGTGGCTGAAAGTGCAAGTGTGGCGTACAGGTCCCTCCTGGGGGGGACCCGCTATAGCCCCTGCGTGAGATTGGCTAAATATAGTAAACCAAGCATTTATGTGAGGTTGTACATATTGGAAGACATGGCCAGTATAAATATACAGAAGTAGCTCCGACGCCATGGTGGGGGGCGGAGCTACAGGAGAGCGGGCTCAGTGGCATGTTGGCGCCTACCGATGCATAGCAGCAGCAGCCTCCACAGCTCCACCAAACAGTCTCTGGATCGCTGGTACCGGGTGAAGAGGGAGAGAGCCGCTATACTAGTGCACAGTAACATCTCTCTGAGGGATTTTATCGTATTACAGTCTCACTGTGTTTACACATAAAAACGCTGACAGCCTCACTGGGGCTGTGCAGCGCCGGGTGTGTTGGGGTCCTCTCTCCTGTGTCTCCTCTCACATGCAATAGGGCAGGCTTGCAATATATCAATATCTGGCTGTGTTGTATGTGTATTATACCTGTTTCTGCAGCGGGGTACACTGGGGTCCACAGGGATTACATCGGGGTGTAGAGTTTGATCTTGATCCGAGGCACCAACAGGCTAAAAGCTTTGACTGTTCCCAGGATGCTTAGCGCCACCTCCTCTATATCCCCGCCTCCAGGCACTGGGGCTCAGTTTGTAAGTTGGTGCATGCAGTGCAGGCAGCTAACAGGAAAGGCTGCGCTGGGCAGCCTTGAAAAGAGCTTTTCAGAAGACAGAAGACTTCAAGGGCCGCAGCATAGGCACTTACAAGTGCTATATGTCATTCTGACATATCATGCTGCGGCTCCCTCACCTGCCCTGCTATATACTCCCGCGCCCTGGTTGCCGGGTACTTAAAGCTGAGGGCTCCGGTTTCCACTGCTGCTCTGCCAGGTACTTTGTCTGCTTATTTTGTACTGTTTTGCCCTATGGTTACGCTTTCATTTTATGTCAGCTAAACAGGGTGATAATTCTATGGCTGATCCTGCAACATGCAGTGCTACTGCCATGGATGTCTACAGTGCTACTGCCATGGATGTCTCTGAGGAGAATATTGCAGCTGTGGGCTCATGCACTGGGGTTTTTATACCCCTCAGTCAGTCTACAGCAACGGGGGTGAATCATGACCCGCCGTGGGCTACATTTTCTAATTTACTGACTACGCTGGTATCTAGACTTGCGCCCCTTTCCTGTGCCATTACAGCCACATATTGTCCCTGCAGTTAATCCGCCATGGGCAGATACTCTGTCCTCTCAGTTACAGCAATTAAATCAGTCTTTGGCTAAGCAAAATCCTAACCCTCGCCCGCCTAAGACCAAGGGATCATCTAAGCGGGCTATTACTTCCTCACAATCCACACGTTTCCAATACTTCATCTGATGAAGATGGCACATATACTGACCCCTCAGACACTGATGCAGATGCTTCTGATGGGGAACCTATGACACTAGTGGATGTTCCTGACCTCTTGGAGGCTATCAGGCTGATTCTTCAAATTGATGATGACGAAGATCCTCCAGCTACCTCTAAGAAACCAGATAAGTTCAAGCGTCAGAAGGTTAATAAATTGATTTTGCCCCACTCTGACCACTTAGTTGACATACGTCAGGAATCCTGGGAGTCTCCAGGAAAGAAATTCTCCCTGTCTAAAAAGATGCTAGCTCGTTATCCCCTTACTGCAGAGGTAAGTAAAAACTGGGAAACACCGCCGCCGGCTGACTCACAAGTCACGCGTCTGGTGGTGTCCTCTGCTCTGCCTGTCACTACCGTCACCTCTCTGCAGGAACTGATGGATAAGCGTGTGGAGGGTTGCTTGAAGTCTATTTACACTCTTGCTGGAGCTGTGCACAGGCCTACTATTGCGGCCTCTTGGGCTGCTAAAGCTATTGAGGCCTGGGTTCAGGAAGTTGAAGCAGAACTACCGTCTAATTTTCCTGATAATGTTAGACAGTATCTTTCATACATTATTACAGCCTCTCATTGGAGGTTATCCCTTTTAAGGGAAACATACTTTTTGGGGAAGACCTCAATAAGATTGTTGTTGACTTAGCATCGGCTAAGTCAGCATGTCTACCTAGTACTACACCTTCGGCCCTGAAGGCTAAGAATACTTACTTTCGTTCCTTTCGACCTCCAGGTAAAGCAAAGGGTCAGGCGTACCCGAAACAAGCTCGCACTTCCAAACCCACTAAGCCCAAACCTAAACGTGCCTGGGCTGCCCATCAGCCTGCTTCCAAAACAGACAAGCCTGCCGCATGACGAGCCGGGCCTCCCTCTTGGGGATCCCAGGGTGGGATGCAGACTTCTACGGTTCGCTCAGGTATGGTCACAGACCACTGCAGACACCTGGGTAAGTGAAGTTGTCGCTCACGGATATGCCATCTCTTTCAAGAAACGTCCCCATCGCCACTTTTGCTTGACAAACGTCCCTACGGATCCGGTGAAAGCAAAAACTCTCCATCTGGTGGTGTAATCCCTCCTGGACATGGGAGTGATAGTGCCGGTGCCTCTGACTCAGAGAGGAAGGGGGTACTATTCAACGCTGTTCCTAGTTCCGGAGCTGAATGGATATTCCCGGCCGATTTTCAACCTCAAGTCTTTGAACAAGTTTGTGAAAGTTTCCAAATTCCGTATGGAAACTCTTCGCTCTATTGTTCTGGCTTTGGAGTCCAAGGACTATATGATATCCCTGGATATACAGGATGCTTACCTGCATATACCTATTGCAGTGTCGCATCAGCAATACCTGCGGTTTGCTATTGGCAGCCTCCATTTTCAATTCCAGGCCTTACCTTTTTGGTCTGACCACTGCTCCAAGAATGTTCACCAAGGTCATGGAGGTCATGACGGCTCTACTCCGCCGTCAGGGTATCAGGATCCTGCCGTATCTGGATGACTTGTTAATCCTGGCGAACTCTCCAGAGGTTCTCCTCTGTCATCTGGAACTGACGGTCCAATTCCTGAAAGCCCACGGGTGGCTCATCAACTGGAAGAAATCTTCCCTGGTCCCTGCTCAGAGTATGGTGCACCTGGGAGCACTATTGGACACCCACAATCAGCGGTTGTTTTTGTCTCAGGAGAAGGTCCTGAAACTTTAGGACAAGATAAGATGCTTCCTCACTCGCCCACGTGTGTCGATACACTCGGCGATGCAAGTACTAGGCCTCATGGTGTCGGCTTTTGACATGGTGGAGTATGCTCAATTTTATTCCCGCCCTCTGCAGAAGTTGATACTCTCCAAGTGGGATGGCCTGCCTCACCGGATTAGAACTCACATGGTCTCCTAGACTCCGGGGGTCCGCCTGTCACTAAGCTGGTGGCTACAGGACCAGCAATTGAGCAGGGGTCGTCCCTTCTGGATCTCCAACTGGGTCCTACTGAGGACGGATGCCAGTCTGCTGGGCTGGGACGCGGTGTTGGAGCAACACTCTCTTCAGGGTCGGTGGACCAGGGAGGAATCTCTCCTCCCAATAAACATTCTAGAATTGCGGGCAGTGTTTAATGCGTTGACTCTAGCCCTGCCTCTGGTACAGAACAGGCCTGTTCAAGTACAGTCAGACAATGCCACCACGGTGGCGTACATAAATCATCAAGGCGGCACTCGAAGCCGCATGGCAATGATAAAAGTGTCAAAAATCCTTTGTTGGGCGGAACGCCATCTGCCAGCCATATCGGCAGTGTTCATTTCGGGAGTCCTCAACTGGGAAGCGGACTTCCTCTGTTGTCAGGACGTAAACACCGGAGGGTGGAGTCTTCATCCAGAAGTCTTTCAACTCCTAGTTGACAAGTGGGGCCTACCAGATGTAGACCTAATGGCGTCTCGACACAATCACAAGGTTCCGGTCTTCGGAGGAAAGACAAGGGATCCTCAAGCAGCGTTCGTGGATGTACTGGCAATTCCATGAAACTTTCGGCTTCCGTACGTGTTCCCTCCGGTGTCACTTTTGGCCAGGGTGGTAAGGAAGTTCAAGCAAGAAGGAGGATTACTACTTCTAATCTTTCCAGCGTGGCCCAGATGGCATTGGTTCTCAGACCTGCAGGGTCTCTCGATGGAGCGTCCTCTTCTACTTCCACAACGCCCAGACCTCCTCGTTCAGGGCCCTTGTGTCTACTAGGATTTGGACTGGCTGGCTTTGACGGCGTGGCTCTTGAAGCTTCCGTACTGAGGGCCAAAGGATTTTCTGAGGCGGTCATTCAAACTATGTTAAAGGCCCGTAAGCCGGCGTCTGCTCAGATTTATCATAGGGTCTGGAATTATAAGTTCGCCTGGCGTGCGACTAACCATTATGACGCATACAAGTTCAGTACTGCCAAACTTTTGGCTTTCCTGCAACAGGGCCCGGACTTAGGCCTTCGTCTGGCCTCCCTCAAGGTTCATATTTCTGCCTTGTCGATATGGTTTCAGAGAAAAATTGTCCCGCCTGTGGCTCCTTGGGATTTGTCGGTTGTTCTGGACGCCTTACAAGAGTCTCCGTTTGAACCTATTGAGTCTGTGGACCTTAAGTGGCTTACTCTTAAGGTCTTGTTCTTGCTGGCTATTGCCTCTGCTAGACAGGTTTCAGACTTGGGTGTCTTGTCCTGTCGGTCACCCTTTCTTATTTTTCACCGTGACTGGGCGGTTATTAGAACCTGCCCTGGTTATTTGCCTAAGGTGGTGTCGTCTTTCCACCTTAACCAGGAGATTGTGGTTTCCGGCATTTATCTCTCCAGGTTTGTACTCCAAAGAGCGGTCTTTGGACGTGGTACGGGCTCTCCGTATTTATGTGAAGAGAACAGCTTCTCTTACGAAATCTGATTCCCTCTTTGTCCTTTTTGGTTTTCACAAACGTGGCTGGCCTGCTAATAAGCAGACCTTGGCCAGATGGATTAGAATGGTGATTGCACATGCTTATGTACAGGCTGGCCTTTCAGCTCCTGCTACCATCAAAGCCCATTCTACTCAGTCTCTTGGACCTTTTTGGGCAGCCCGCCGTGGAGCGACCCTTGAACAATTGTGCAAGGCAGCTACGTGGTCCTCAGTGAACACGTTCATAAGGTTCTATGCCTTCGATACTTATGCCTCCTTTGGACGCCGAGTTCTTGTGCCCACTACAGTGCATCTCCTCCCATGAGGACCTGCTTTAGGATATCCCCGATGTTATCCCTGTGGAACCCCAGTGTACCCCGCTGCAGAAAAGTAGATTTATGGTAAGACGTTACCTTTGTTAAATCTCTTTCTGCGAGGTAAACTGGGTACCACAGGGCGCCCACCCTGACGCACTTAGCTTCTTTGGGTTTGTATGGCATTAGCCGCTGGTACCTTCTCCTGTCGTTAGAATGTAGTGTATTTGGCTACTAACTGTTGTCGTCTCTCTTACCTGCTACTGCATTGGACTGGTTAACAAAACTGAGCTCCAGTGCCTGGAGGCGGGAATATATAGGTGGCGGCGCTAAGCATCCTGGTAAAAGTCAAAGCTTTTAGCCTGTTGGTGCCTCGGATCAAGATCCAACTCTACACCCCAATGTTATCCCTGTGGAACCCAGTGTACCTCTCAGAAAGATATTTAACAAAGGTAAGTTCTTACCATAAATCTCCTTTTTTCTGTTTCACAATGGTAAAACAGAAGTCATGCAGTGTATGTAATGCTAGATTCTCTCCTAGTTCATCTGGCTCAATATCATGTGAGCAGTGAGTCAGCCATCTCAGAATGCTGATTTCAATGTGGAGGAGAGTCCAGAGCCTTCCTGGTAGGGGGCTATCAAAAATATGTCTGATATGTCATCTCAGCTCACTGCAAATGCAAATAAGACTCAGGAACTGCAACAAGCAGTGACAAGTATGGTGGCCAATCCTGGGATCGGGATCGGCAGGATCCTGGGATTTAGGGCCAAAAATGGCCGGGATTCAATCCCGGGATTGGAAGCTCCAATCCCGGGGATTGAGGGATCAGCGTTGAGCGTCCACAAGACGCTCAGACGCTGCCCGACTTCCTCCTTCTTGTTCCCCAGCGCAGCGTGAGAGGTCACGCTGCGCTGTCAGACGCTGCTGGGAGCCGCCAGCAGCGATCAGAGGTTGTTCCCTACCCGCCCGCCTCGGTATATGGCAAGTTATATATGCTGGGCGGGGCGGGATGGGGCGAGGGGGCGGACACCTAGCTAAAAGCCAATCCCGAGTATCCTGGGAATCCCGGGATTGCCCATTTTTTAATCCCGATACCCGGGATTTAAAAAATGGCCTGGGATTGTCTTCCCTAGTGGCAAGTCTAGCTGCTCTTCATCCCCCCCCCCCCTCCTTGTCTGCTACAGGTGCACAAAAACGTGTTCTACCTGCACTCATATCAGATACTGATAATGATATACAGAATGATGGGGATGATGTGGACCTCATTAGTGGGGATTCCACCCCTACATAGGGTATTGAATCCCTCATATTGGCTACTAGGGTTGTGTTAAAGCTCCCCCTGGAGGATGCTGCTACTCAGCAGTAATTTTTCCTCCCACAAGACAAACTGACAGTCACATTTCCTGATTCCAAGCCTGGAAGACTCCAGATAAGAATTATCAGGTGGCAAAACGGTTTCTGCATGCATTCCCCTTTGCCCTGAAGGCAGGAAATTCTGGGAGGAGTCTCCAGCAGTAGACGTCTCAGTCTCTCGCCTTTCTAAAAAGGCGGTATTCCCTGCTCTGGGCTCCTTTACGGTAAAGGACCCGGCAGATAGAACAGGTCATTGCAGGTTGCTGGATGACACCTGCAATTCATTCCTGGGCTAATCAAATTAAGGAAGGACTTTCGGGTGATATGACCTTAGTTAATATTGTTACTTTCCTGAATCACATTCAGGACATGGCAAGAATGCTCTGTGACTCCCTTAAAGAGATTGGCAATATTAATGCTAGGACCGCAGCTATGGCTGTGTCTGCACGCAGAGCCATATGGTTGAGTCAGTGGATTGCTGATGCTGACTCCAAACGTAATGTGGAATCTCTTCCCTTCACAGGTGAATGGCTCTTTGGAGGTGAATTGGACGCATGGAATTCCAAAGCTACTGCCGGAAAATCCACGTTTCTCTCTTCGGGAGCTCCGCCTGCTAAACTTACCTATCCGGGACCGTCTACTCAGTCCTTTCGGTCCTCCAGATTTCGATCTAGGACCAGAAGGGCCTCCAATGCAGCTAGAGGCTCCAGAGCTATACCTAAGAAACCAACCGTTGCCGGGTCTCAGGACCAGTTCTGCTTCCGCAAAGACTTCCGCATGACGGTGCCCACCTACCCTGAGGGGATCTCGTGGTGGGAGATTGGTTACGTCACTACAGCCACACAGGGGTGTATCTAGGGGTCCGAGCGCCCCTGGCAAAGTAAGGGCCTGGCGCCCCCCAAAAAAAAATTACCAAATTTGAAATAGGGGGGCCGCACCAAATGCGGCCCACAAACGCTGCCAAACATTGCTGTTCGGGACTCACTGTCAACGGGAACTGGCTGGTAGCAACAGCAGACAGGAAACCGAGCAGCATTGGATTATGAACTCCCAGTGAGGTGCGGTGAGGTCAGTGGCTCAGAAGGCACTGGCTAGTATCAGAGCCAGAGTTACATACACATATATGAATGGGTGTGTTAGAAAATGGTGGCATTCGGGATGCTGACGGTCACATGACAAACTGCGACATCATGATTTTTAGAATGCTGACAGGGGACAAGGTAATTAATTTGCCCCTCCTCTGCCCCCTACCCTAACCACCCTGGGGTGGTGGTTAGTATTAAAACTCAGGGGGGTGGGGCAGCTATGGCTATTCCAGGGGGTGGATGCTAAGACTAGGTTAACCCCCCTTGTAGTGTTGACCACATCCCACATGAACCGTAGGGTTCATGTGGGCATTATACATGGTTGTACATATTTTGTTACCCTATATAGGTTATTTATAGTAAAAAAAACTGGAGTATATTCGAGTATAACAGGTGAGGCTCTGCCTTACTGCAAGTCACTGGTTCAATCCACCCCCCAACCTCCGTAATCAACATATTTCTATAGGCTAGCTAAGCTGCCTGCCCCAGACTATGTGTCATGGTGTCCCACCCACCCCAGACTATGTGATCTGATCAGGGCTAGTTCTCCAGAGCAAAATTTTCCTTTGGTGTCCTGTCCTGTCCCCCCCCATTCCCCCCTCCCCCCCTTCATATTAAAAATTAACATCTCAGTTTAACATAATGCTATGTGGCGCAAGGCATGGCGGTGGTCACTCTTATTAACCTCTGACCTTTGCTTTTTTTCTTTGACCCAGATTGCATACTTTTTCCTGCAGTTTGTGTTTTAATTTAATAAGTGTAGTAAGTACTTGGGATTAGTATATTTACTTACCCCTCTGTATCCTACACTACACCACTGACCTCTCTACACCCTACACTACATCACTGATGATTCTACACCCTACACTACATCACTGACGTCTCTACACCCTACACTACATCACTGACGCCTCTACACCCTACACTACACCACTGACGCCTCTACACCCTACACTACATAACTGACCTCTCTACACCCTACACTACATCACTGATGCCTCTACACCCTACACTACATTGCTGACCCTTCTATAGGTTACACTACACTGTAAAACATCACTGTACTACCTCCCTGCACTACATCAGAGACAGAGAAATACTGCAAAAAATAAGACAAAGGGTACAGTGGACAACAGACACTGACACTCTAGACCAGTGGTTCCCAAACTCGGTCCTGGAGGATCCCTAACAGGTCACGTTTTCCATGTCAGACGGCATGTGTACTGTGTATCACCAACTGCCACATTTTAAAAATCCACAGGTGACCTGGAAAAACGTGAACTGTCGAGGACCGAGTTTGGGAACCACTGCAGTCTAGACAGAGGAGAGAGTCTAAGAACAGTAAAGCACCAGGGAAAATTGTGTGTGTGTGTGTGTGTGTGTGTGTGTGTGTGTGTGTGTGTGTGTGTGTGTGTGTGTGGAGGGGGGGTAGGTGTCTAGTTATGAGTGGTAGGATAGGGAAAAAATACTTTAAGCACCCTTAGAACTGAGTTGGGAAACTGGTGCTGGCATTGTAGTGTCGACATAAGAACTGTTGACTTGCTGACTACATTCAACAATTCACTATTAATATAACAGCTGTAACTATCTCCCTCTAGGAGGACGGAGGTGGGTGCAATTACATTTGGGGGTGGTTCAGTGAAATGTGGCAGCTCAACCGACAAACATGTGCACTGGAAAAATGCCGTACTGTACAGCTCCCCCTTATTAACCACCCAGTCTTAAAAGCAATAAGCGTTTTAATCTTTTTGATAAATCTTATTAGCATCTCCAGCACGCTGCAGATGCTGGGAGATGTAGATATCCTTGTCAAAGCAATTATGAACAATGTGCCCCCCCTCCTGAAAACTCTCAAACACACATTACCTCATACGCACAAATCTAAACACAAATATATCACCCCCACTGACAACTCTTACCACTCCCACACTGACAACTCCACACCAATCCCCCCTTCCTCCCCTCCACACTGACACCTCCATCACACCAATCCCCCCTTCCTCCCCTCCACACTGACAACTCCATCACACCAATCCCCCCTTCCTCCCATCCACGCTGACACCTCCATCACACCAATCCCCCCTTCCTTCCCTCCACGCTGACACCTCCATCACACCAATCCCCCTTCCTCCCCTCCACGCTGACACCTCCATCACACCAATCCCCCCTTCCTCCCCTCCACGCTGACACCTCCATCACACCAATCCCCCCTTCCTCCCCTCCACGCTGACACCTCCATCACACCAATCCCCCCTTCCTCCCCTCCACGCTGACACCTCCATCACACCAATCCCCCCTTCCTCCCCTCCACGCTGACACCTCCATCACACCAATCCCCCCTTCCTCCCCTCCACGCTGACATCTCCATCACACCAATCCCCCCTTCCTCCCCTCCATGCTGACACCTCCATCACACCAATCCCCCCTTCCTCCCCTCCACGCTGACACCTCCATCACACCAATCCCCCCTTCCTCCCCTCCACGCTGACACCTCCATCACACCAATCCTCCCTTCCTCCCCTCCACGCTGACACCTCCATCACATCAATCCCCCCTTCCTCCCCTCCACGCTGACACCTCCATCACACCAATCCCCCCTTTCTCCCCTCCACGCTGACACCTTCATCACACCAATCCCCCCTTCCTCCCATCCACGCTGATACCTCCATCACACCAATCCTCCCTTCCTCCCCTCCACGCTGACACCTCCATCACACCAATACCCCCTTCCTCCCATCCACGCTGACACCTCTATCACACCAATCCCCCCTTCCTCCCCTCCACGCTGACACCTCCATCACACCAATAGCCCCTTCCTCCCCTCACCGCTGAAACCTCCATCCCCCCTTCCTCCCATCCACGCTGACACCTCCATCACACCAATCCCCCCTTCCTCCCCTCCACACTGACACCTCCATCACACCAATCCCCCCTTCCTCCCCTCCACACTGACACCTCCATCACACCAATCCCCCCTTCCTCCCCTCCACGCTGACACCTCCATCACACCAATAGCCCCTTCCTCCCCTCCACGCTGAAACCTCCATCCCCCCTTCCTCCCATCCACGCTGACACCTCCATCACACCAATCCCCCCTTCCTCCCCTCCACACTGACACCTCCATCACACCAATCCCCCCCTCCTACCATCCACGCTGACAGCTCCCATATACACATGCTCCACTCCCCATACTGACAATTCTTTCCCCCCCACACACACACACACTGACAGCACACATACTGTGCAGAAGAGCCGATTATTGTTACAGTATGTGGAGGGTATTACTCTAATGATGAGGGGGGGTCTAAAATTTGGGATAAATGCAGGTATTGATGTACTGTGTATGTCATATATACAGATCTCCCCTTCCTCCCTTGCCCACCAACAGGTCCCTCACAGGCTCACACACATCCACCGCCCATCCCCCCATACTGACATCTTTCTCACTCCCCATCTACTTCCCACACAAATCTCCTCCTCCACACAGACAGCTGTCACAGACTTCTTGGGACATGGACTCACTTCAAGGGGTCTGTCCATCAGTCTCCAGCCATAGTCTCTCCTCCTCCCGCGGTGTGATTTCTTGCAGGCACCCCCAGTAATCCTCTAATCATGGGCCTGGGCCGGATCTCCGCCTCCAGGAGGCGGGGCTAACTGCTTTCAAAGGAACAGAGGAGGGATGGAGTGACTCGGAGGTGCAGGAGCTGAGGGAAGCGATATGCTCAGCTGTAGCAGAAACTGCTGCAGCCAGGACTTTAAGTCAGGACTCGTCAGCACACAGCTTCTGTCTCCTCCCCTTGCCGCTGATTAAACTCCCTTAATTTGTGCAACCTTTGCTTCACTCCCTACCCATCCGGACTGCTCTATCACTTGGCCGCGGGTGGCACCTCCGGGCGGCACCCCCCTTCTATGGGCGCCCCTGGCGAGTGCCATCCTGGCCAAGCGGTAGATACGCCTCTGCAGCTACATCTGAAATGGTTCCTGCCAACATGCTTGGGTAAAGGACCTTATCTCTCAGGGTTACAAGCTGGAATTCGACGGTACTCCCCCCAACGATTTTTCAAATCAAGCTTACCAGCTTTAGAAAATATGCGTGGTACGCTGCTGCTGACCATCAACAAGTTGGTCCAGTCCCAGGTCATTGTTCCAGTACCCCTACTACAACGAGGACAGGGTTACTACTCCAGTCTGTTCATAGTACCAAAACCAGGCGGGTCTGTGAGACCCATTCTGAATCTGAAATCCTTACCTGAAGGTTGTCAAATTCAAGATGGAATCTTTGAGAGCGGTGATTGCAGGCCTGGAACAACAGGAATTCCTTGTGTCCCTGGATATCAAGGACGCTTACCTACATATCCCAATTTGGCCTCCTTATCAGGCCTATCTGAGGTTTGCCCTGCTGAAGGATCACTACCAGTTTCAGGCATTACCCTTCAGCCTGTCTACAGCTCTGAGGGTGTTCACGAAGGTGATGGTGGAAATTATGTTTCAACTCGGGGTCCAGGGGGTCAATGTTATTCCATACCTGGATGATCTCCTGATAAAAGCGAGCTCCAGGGAGCTTCTATTGCTCCTGATAGATCGCACTATCCAACTTCTATCACACCACGGGTGGATCCTCAATCTGCAGAAGTCCCACCTGGAACCGTCTCAACGGCTCCTGTTTCTGGGGATGCTACTGGATACTGTAGCACAGAAAGTGTTCCTCCCAAAGGACCAAGTAAGAACACTTCAAGAAATGGTTCGCATGGTACTCCGACCTGTCCGAGTCTCCATTCATCTTTGCATAAAATTGTTGGGCAAGATGGTGGACTCGTACGAGGCGATTCAGTTCTGAAAGTTTCATGCCAAACCGTTCCAATTGGACATCCTGGACAAGTGGTCTGGTTCCCATTTTCAGATGCACCGGATGATTCGGCTGTCACCTCAGGCCAGAATCTCTCTCCTGTGGTGGCTGCAGTCTTCCAACCTGCTGGAAGGTCGACACTTTGCGATTCAGGATTGGATCCTCCTCACGACGGATGCGAGTCTGAGAGGATGGGAGCTGTCACCCAGGGGGCACAGTTCCAGGGCAGGTGGTCTGCCCAAGAGGCCCTTCTTCCGATCGACATTCTGAAACTTCGGGCTTCTGGAACGTTGGGCTGTCTACAATGCTCTGATTCAGGCATCCAGGTGCAGTCGGACAATGCCACGGCTAAGGCATACATCAATCGACAAGGAGGGACAAAAAGCAAGGCCTGCATGCGAGAAGTGTCAAGAATACTCCTCTGGGTAGAAAGAAATGCAAGAGCATTGTCCGCGATCTTCATTCCGGGGGTGGAGAACTGGGAAGCAGACTTCCTAAGTCGCCATGACCTCCATCCGGGAGAGTGGGGACTACACCCACAGATCGACTTGATGGCCTCTCGTCTCAACAAGAAGCTTCGCTGCTTTTGCTCACGAACCAGGGACCCGCAGGCGAGCGCAGTGGATGTGCTGATATCGCCTTGGCTTTACCATCTGGTCTACCTGTTTCCTCCGATTCCACTGATCCCAAGGGTGCTCAAGCGGATCAGACATCAAAGTGTGGATGTAATCTTGATTGCCCCAGATTGGCCCCGAAGAACGTGGTACGTGGCTCCTCTGGACATGTCCGTAGAGGACCCTTGGCCTCTACCGCTAAGAAGGGATCTTCTTCAACAAGGACCGTTCGTCTACCCGGACTTACGGCGGCTTTGTTGACGGAATGGAAGTTGAGCGGAACATCCTAGCTCACAAAGGGCTTTCCTAAAAGGTCATTGCCACTATGGTGCAAGCCAGAAAACCTGTGACGTCAAAACACTATCATATCTGGCGGAGATATGTCTCTTGGTGCGAGGAACGCACATATCCCTCTGCAGAATTCAACTTGGGAAGGTTCCTACGATTCCTGCAGGCTGGTGTGGCTAAAGGCTTACATCTGGGATCAATTAAGGTCCAGATTTCAGCTCTTTCCATCTTCTTCAAGAAGAAGTTGTCTCTCTTGCCAGAAGTTCAGACCTTCTTGCAAGGAGTGCTTCACATACAACCTCCATTCGTGCTGCCTACGGCACCTTGGGATCTGGATGTAGTGTTACGTTTTCTACAATCCTCCTGGTTTGAACCTCTGACGACAGTAGAAGATAAGTACCTCACCTGGAAAACAGTGATGTTACTAGCCCTGCCTTCTGCTAGGCCTGTCTCAGAAATGGGGACCTTGTCGTGCAAAAGTCCGTTCTTGGTCTTTTACGAGGACAGAGCAGAGCTCAGGACTAGACAGCAGTCTTTGCCGAAGGTGGTCTCCGCGTTTCACTTAAATCAACCTATCGTGATTCCGTCCAGTTCTGACACTTCTGCTTCTCCAGAGGCATTGGATGCTGTGCGTGCCTTGAAAATTTATCTCAAAAGGACAGCTCGGATCAGAAAGACGGATTCCTTGTTTGTGCTCTATGATGCGCAGAAAAAGGGTTGCCCTGCTTCTAAGCAGTCTATTGCTCGTTGGATTAGGCTTACTATCCAACAGGCCTATGCGTTGGCAGCCTTACCGGTTCCGCAGTCTCTGAAGGCCCACTCTATAGGATTGGTGGGCTCTTCCTGGGCAGCTGCCCGTGGAGTCTCGGCCCTGCAACTATGCCGAGCTGCTACCTGGTCGGGGAAGAACACCTTTGTGAAGTTCTACAAGTTTGATACCCTGACCAAAGAGGATACCCAGTTTGGGCAGGCGGTGCTGCAGATGTCTCCGCACGTTCCTGCCCGTTCTGGAAGCTTTGGGACATCCTCATCGTACTAATCTGTCCCCAATATCCCTTATGGATGCTAGAGAAAATAGGATTTTAAATACCTACCGGTAAATCCTTTTCTTGTCCATAAGGGATATTGAGCGTCCGCCTCTGTGCAGTGACTTTCTGCAGGTTCTCTGTTATGTGTTCCTGTTCAACTGTTGCTGTTAATGTTGGCAGATGTTGCTGGCTAAGTTATATATTGGTGTGCTGGTGTGAAAATCTCACCACACTATTTGTTGTTATGTTCCTTCTCTCAAGTATGTAATTCTCCTTCGGGCATTGTTTACCTATAACTGACCTGCAGGAGGAGGCATAGAGGGGAGGAGCCAGCACACCCAGTTGAAGAAATTTGAAGTGCACTGGCTCCTTTGGACCCGTCTATACCCCATCGTACTAATCTGTCCTCAATATCCCTTATGGACTATGAGAAAAGGATTTACCGGTAGGTATTTAAAATCCATTTTTTTCCTGTGTTTGCATGGGTTCACTTATACCCCCTTCAGACTGCCTGAGGCGGGTCGCATGCGGGAGCCTGACACAGGAGCTCCCAGCGTGCGACCTGCTTCAGGCTCCCTGCACCGCCGCTGACTGCAGCCCGGCATATTGCCAAGTTAATGATGTCACCGGTGACGCGGTAGAGGCGGCGTTTGGAGATCTCATGATCGCCAAGCTCTGCCCGTACACAGAGAGTGAATGGGAAATGGGTCGCATCGACTCTGCTCCCGTTCACACCGCACAGTGAGCTGGGTTGAAGACGGTCTTTCAATCCTTGCACCTTTCAGACCGCACATGAACACGGGTTATGCGCATTCATGTGCCAATAATCCATGTTCAGAGCTGGTGGTCTGAAAGGGGTATTAGAGCGCTCTGGTTTCCTCCTGCATTGCAAAAAAAATACTGGTAGGTTATTTGGATCCTGTGCTTGTATATTAGGGCCTCTAAGATCCAGTGGAGATGGAACTAATTGGAATAAAAAATGTTCTCAATATATTGTGATATTACTAACTGTGATGTCATTGACTGTGAAGTTATCATTTGTTATGGCATCTTCGATATCAATTGTGATGTGATCTTAAATGTAATCATTCGTTATTTTGTATGTAATGGCATCAATTGTGGTGCTGTTTGATGTCATTTATGATATCTGTGGTGTCATCAGTTGTGATGTCATCAATTTTATGTTATCAATGGTGACATCATTAATTTTGATGTCACATGTGATGGAATAATTGGCTATGGGCCTTATTCAGGTTTGTTAGCAAACCAAAAAAGTAAGCAATTGGGCAAAACCATATTGCACTGTGGGTGGGGCAGATGTAAGAGCTTTTGATTTAGGCGGGTTATATTTTATTTCTGTACAGGGTAAATACTGTCTGCTTTATTTTTACACTGCAATTTAGATTTCAATTTGAACATCCCCCACCCAAATCTAAAGCCCTGTACACACTGGACGACATTCCCCTAATGAGCGACTAGCGCTATATTGCTGAACGCTATATCGATCAGTAGTATTGCACATACACACAGAACAATATATTTCAGTGACGTCATCCCCACATTCCCCAAACATGCAGCTCAACAATGTAGTCATAGTTGAGCTGCGTGTTCGATAGATCATAGATTAACGTGAACTGCCACGGGTGCGCACATCATTCAGGCATACACACTGGGCGATATGAACAATAGATCTTTAAAAAAAAAAAAAAGTTTTATAGTAAGACATTACCCTTGTTAAAACTCTTTTTGCGAGGTACACTGGGCTCCACAAGTCTGGACAATGGGGTGTAGAGTAGGATCCTGATCCGAGGCACCAACAGGCTCAAAGTTTTGACTGTTCCCAGAATGCACAGCGCCGCCTCCTATATCACCCCGCCTCCCAGCACAGGAGCTCAGTTTAGTTAACCAGCCCAATGCAGTAGCAGGAAAAGAGACGACAACGGTTAGTAGCCACATACACCACACTCTCACGACAAGAGAAGTGTCAGCGGCTAATGCCATATCAACCCAAAGAAGCTAAGTGCGTCAGGGTGGGCGCCTTGTGGAGCCCAGTGTACCTCGCAGAAAGAGTTTTAACAAGGGTAAGTTCTTACCATAAAGCTCGTTTTCTGCTGCGGAGTACACTGGGCTCCACAAGTCTGGACAATGGGGATGTCCTAAAGCAGTTCCTTATGGGAGGGGACGCACTGTAGCGGGCACAAGAACCCGGCGTCCAAAGGAAGCATCCTGGGAAGCGGCAGTATCGAAAGGCATAGAACCTTATGAACGTGTTCCCAGAGGACCACGTAGCCGCCTTGCACAATTGATCAAGGGTCGCACCACGTTGGGCCGCCCAAGAAGGTCCAACAGACCGAGTAGAATGGGCCGTAATATGAACAGGAGCTGACAGACCAGCCTTCACATAAGCATGCGCAATCACCATTCTAATCCACCTGGCCAGGGTCTGCTTGTGAGCAGGCCAGCCACGTTTTTGAAATCCAAACAAAACAAAGAGAGAATCAGACTTTCGAATAGAAGCAGTTCTCTTCACATAGATACGGAGAGCCCTTAGCACATCCAAAGACCGCTCTTTAGGAGACAAATCAGGAGAGACAAAAGCTGGAACCACAATCTCCTGATTAAGGTGGAACGAAGAAACCACCTTAGGTAAATATCCGGGAAGAGTCCTAAGAACCGCCCGGTCACGGTGAAAAATCAGATATGGGGAACTACAAGACAAGGCACCCAAATCCGACACTCTTCTAGCAGAGGCAATAGCCAGCAAGAACACCACCTTAAGGGAAAGCCACTTAAGGTCAGCTGAACCAAGAGGTTCAAATGGAGGCTCCTGCAATGCCTCCAAAACCACCGACAAGTCCCAAGGAGCCACAGGCGGGACATAGGGAGGTTGGATACGCAACACACCCTGAGTGAAAGTATGAACATCAGGTAAAGTCGCAATTTTTCTCTGAAACCACACCGAAAAGGCAGAAATATGAACCTTGAGGGAGGCCAGACGCAGGCCTAAATCTAGGCCCTGCTGTAGAAAAGCCAAAAGTTTGGCTGTACTAAACTTGGAAGCGTCATAATGGTTAGATGCGCACCAAACAAAGTAGGAATGCCAGACCCGATGGTAAATCCGAGCAGAGGCCGGTTTCCGGGCCCGCAACATAGTTTTAATGACCTCTTCAGAAAAACTCTTAGCTCTTAAGACGGAAGCTTCAAGAGCCACGCCGTCAAAGACAGCCGGGCTAGGTCCTGGTAGACACAGGGGCCCTGAACGAGGAGGTCTGGACGTTGTGGAAGTAGAAGTGGACACTCTGACGATAGGCCTTGCAGGTCTGAGAACCAGTGCCGTCTGGGCCACGCCGGAGCTATGAGAAGCAGATTTCCTTTTTCTTGCTTGAACTTCCGAATTACCCTGGGCAGGAGTGACACCGGAGGGAACACGTACGGCAGCCGAAACCTCCACGGCACTGCCAGCGCATCCACGAATGCTGCTTGAGGAACCCTTGTCCTTGCTCCGAAGACCGAACCTTGTAATTGTGTCGAGACGCCATCAGATCCACATCTGGAAGACCCCACCTTTCCACGAGGAGTTGAAACACTTCTGGATGGAGGCCCCACTCACTGGCATGCACGTCCTGATGACTGAGAAAGTCCGCTTCCCAATTCAGGACTCCCGGAATGAATATTGCCGATATTGCCGGTAGATGGCGTTCTGCCCAACGTAGAATCCGTGAGGTTT
The DNA here is from genome assembly GCF_028390025.1 of Pseudophryne corroboree. NCBI lineage: Eukaryota > Metazoa > Chordata > Amphibia > Anura > Myobatrachidae > Pseudophryne > Pseudophryne corroboree. The sequence continues at coordinate 285,925,166 of NC_086448.1, forward strand.
CCTTCATTGCCAAACGGCTTCGAGTGCCGCCTTGATGATTTATGTAAGCCACTGTGGTGGCGTTGTCCGACTGTACTTGAACAGGACGGTTCTGAATCAAATGCTGGGCTAGGTTCAACGCATTGAAGACCGCCCGCAATTCCAGAATGTTGATCGAGAGCAGAGATTCCTCCTTAGTCCACCGACCCGGCAAGGAGTGCTGCTCCAGCACCGCGCCCCAACCTCTTAGATTGGCATCTGTCGTCAACAGGACCCAGTTGGATATCCAGAAGGGACGGCCTCTGCACAATTGTCGGCCCTGGAGCCACCAGAACAGCAACAGACGGACCTCCGGAGTCAAAGAGATCATTTGAGACCTGATCCGGTAAGGCAGGCCGTCCCACTTGGCTAGAATCAGCTTCTGGAGGGGGCGAGAATGGAATTGAGCATACTCCACCATGTCGAATGCTGATACCATGAGGCCCAGCACCTGCATTGCCGAATGTATCGACACTTGCGGACGAGAAAGGAAGCAACGAATCCTGTCCTGACACTGCTATAAGAATATGCAGGTAAGCATCCTGTATGTCCAGGGAGACCATGTTGTCCCCAGGTTCCAAGGCCAGAACTATAGAGCGAAGGGTTTCCATACGGAACTTGGAAACCTTTACAAACTTGTTCAGTACCTTGAGGTTGAGAATGGGCCGGGAGGACCCATTCGGTTTCAGGACTAGAAACAGCGGAGAATAGTACCCCCGGCCCCTCTGAGCAAGAGGCACCTGTACTACGACTCCTGTATCCAGGAGGGTCTGTACCACCGAATGCAGAGTGTTTGCCTTTGTCTGGTCCGACGGGATGTCTGTCTGGCAAAATCGATGAGGGGGTCGGTTTTTGAAGGCTATGGCGTAACCTCGAGTGACGACTTCCTGTACCTAGGCATCTGAAGTGGTCTTCAACCATTCCTGGGTATACCCTAGAAGCTGGCCCCCCACCCTGGGATCCCCCAGGGGGAGGCCCGCCCCGTCATGCGGCAGGCTTATCGGTCTTGGCTGCTGGCTGACGGGCAGCCCAGGCTCTTTTGGGCTTCGGCTTACCAGGTTTGAAAGTGCGAGCCTGCTTATGGTACGCCTGACCTTTTGCTTTACCTGAAGGACGAAAGGGGCGAAAGGACGTGCCTTTGGCCTTCGACACAGAAGGAGCTGTATTAGGCAGACAGGCAGTTTTGGCAGTAGCCAAGTCAGCCACTATCTTATTTAAGTCCTCCCCAAACAGAATATCCCCCTCGAAAAGGGAGTACCTCCTGGATTTTTCTAGAGTCCAGATCCACAGACCAGGAGCTCAGCCACAATATCCTGCGAGCCAAGACTGACGTAGTAGAGGCCTTGGCTGCTAGGATACCGGCATCAGAAGCCGCCTCTTTAATATAGCGAGAAGCTGTGACAATATATGACAAGCATTGTCTAGCATGGTCAGAGGAGATTTCAGCTTCTAACTCCAAGACCCATGCTTCAATAGCCTCTGCCGCCCATGTAGCTGCAATAGTGGGCCTTTGTGCAGCACCCGTGAGGGTGTAAATCGCTTTTAGACAACCCTCGACACGTTTATCCGTAGGCTCATTTAGAGACGTGACGGTAGTGACAGGTAGAGCTGAGGAAACCACCATCCTAGCCACATGTGAGTCTACTGGAGGAGGCGTTTCCCAATTCTTAGACAGCTCTGGCGCGAGGGGATAGCGAGCCAGCATCTTCTTTTGAGGCACAAACTTCGATCCCGGGCTTTGTCAGGGTTCCCGACGTATATCCCCTAGGTGTTCAGAGTGAGGTAAAACTTGTTTAATCACCTTCTGACTCTTGAAACTATCTGGTTTCTTAGGAGGAACGGATGGCTCGGGATCATCCGTAATCTGCAGAATTAACTTAATAGCCTTCAAAAGATCAGGAACATCCACATGTGAGCTACCCTCCCCATCAGCCGTATCTGAGTCAGAACCTGTGGGGTCAGTGTATGTGCTGTCTTCATCAGACGAGGTGTCAGTGACAGCAGTGGATTGTGAGGAGACGAGCGCTCGCTTAGAGGACCTCTTGGACTTAGGCGAGCGATGGTCAGACTTTTTAGTAGTCAGGGACTGGTTCAACTTCTTTAATTGAGCAGATAAATCGTCCGCCCACGGCGGGTTAGCTGCAGGGACCACATACAGTTGTACCGGCATTGGGGGTCCCATAGGGGGTGTTAGTTTATGAACTAGCGTATACAGAAGCGTGGAAAATGCGGCCCACGGAGGGTCAGTATGTGCCTCCGTTGCCACAGTCCCACTGGGGGGCAAGGAGCCCCCAGAACCATAGCCCACAGCTGCTATATTCTCCCTATATGTGCCTGTGGCTTCAGCAACACCAGCAGTGTGTTCCGCCCCAGAACCGTTACCCTCAGAAGTGGACATGATATAACTTGCAGTATGAGGTAACACAGTACAATTATTAGCTGCACTATATCCCTAAACCCAAACCCCTGTGCAGTGTAGTCAGCACCAGCAGAGATAAAGGAGAGATATGGTGACTAAATCACAGAGAAAAATACGTAGTACGGTATATCTTTGTGAAAATCCTATATTTAAAAACACCTGACGCACCAAGCCCCCTCAGGTTATAGAATATAGGGATAGCAAGTTGAGTGAAAGACACGAGATGGACACCACTCAGCTATCAATGCACACACATATAGTCACAGTTTGTACAGTGCAAAGGTTATTACAGACAATAATACTGCACTGGACTAGCTTACACAGCTATATAGTCAATAGATATAACACTACACAGTAAGAAACTGGATGTATATCACAGGGTAATTGTACTCTAACTAAATGTACTCTTTCTTACTAACACTGACTAAAAAGGCAGGTAGAATACTTAAGTGTCATGTAAAGGCACAGCGCTGACAACCAGGCGGCTTTACATAGGAGGATTTGCCCAAGCAGTCCCAGGAACAGTGAGCTGAGGAGTAATGGCGCCGCAGACACTGACAGGGAGTGAGGAAAAGACAGAGATGCAGCTCCAGGGCGGGAACACTTGCTGGAAATGGCGCCCTGGGGCTGGGGGAGGGGCTTCAGGTCTAAGCCTTATCCCCCTTGCTGGCAAAACCACCGGGTACTGTGGGCGATATTAAAATCGGTTTTAAGAGAAAACCTGACCTGCGCCCATGCCCTGGTGATCTAGTGGGGTCGCCTGTACCCACAGTGTCCACCGCCAGCGCGCGCGGCCCGCCTCACACTGACCGCGCCGGATCGCGATAAAGACCGGGTCCCGCGAGCGGGACCCACTTACCACCTCCCGAAGCGCGGCCACGCGATCCTGGAGAGCCCGAGCCGTGTGTGTCTAACATGAAGAAAGCCTCCACGGTAGGTACCCGGCAACCAGGGCTCGGGAGTGTACAGCGCCGCTGGGAAGAGCTGGAGCTGCAGCAGTGAATGTCACAAGACATTTACCACCGCTGCTGCCCTTGAAGTCTTCACTTTTTACCTCATAAAAAGCTTTTCTCAGGGCTGCTTGAAGCAGCCCCTCTGTTAAGTGCCTGCTTACTGCAGCACCAACTGACAAACTGAGCTCCTGTGCTGGGAGGCGGGGTGATATAGGAGGCGGCGCTGTGCATTCTGGGAACAGTCAAAGCTTTGAGCCTGTTGGTGCCTCGGATCAAGATCCTACTCTACACCCCATTGTCCAGACTTGTGGAGCCCAGTGTACCCCGCAGCAGAAAGATTGTTATCATTCATATCATCCAGTGTCAACACCCAGTGTGTTTGTGGCTTAACTCTCTCTGCACATGTTACATCTGCCCCACCTACAGTGCAACATGGTTTTCTCCAGTTGCTTACCTTTTTTGTTTGCTAACAAACCTGAAAAAAACCCTATGTCATCTATGATTTTATTAATTGTAAAGTAATTTATTGTGGTGTCATCAACTGTGAAATCATCAATTTTTATGTTATCTGTGATGTAATCAACAGTGGTGTATTGTTTAATGTAATTTGGGATGTCATATGTGAATACATCAATTGTGATGTCATCTGTTGTGAATTATGACTTTTTATGCCATCAGTTGTTGTCACCTGTACTGTCATCATCACTAACAGAATAGAAGGTGACAGCACAATTATTGACATTACAGGTAACATCACAGGTGATGACAACACAGATATATGATGTAATCAATTTTGATGTTTCCAATTGGGATGCCAGCTGTGATGTTATTAAATAAAATGTCACATCAACTGTGAAGTCATAAATTGAGATGTCATCTTTGATGTCATTAATTGTAATATCATCATTTGTGATGTCATCTTTGATGTTATCAAATGTTTTGTCTTTACTGTGATGTCCACAGTTAAATGCCTTTTCAATTACATCACTCGTGATGTCAACTGTGATGGGATAAATTGTTATATCATCTTGATATATTTAACTTCTGATTTCTCCCCAAAACATATGTGGAGGGTGGGGGGCAAGAATATAGATTTCTTAAATATATTTTTCTATTCTAAATTCATATTTCATCTCAAATCCAAATTGTTTCAGTATTTAATAAAAAAAATAGCAATTTTAATTTTCACTATCTCAATTATTACGGAAGTTGTATTTGCAAGAAACTACCTGATAAAAGTGCTATGATGTAAAACACATTTATTATGCAGTTTGACTTATCTATGGGATGTAATGAAGTCTGAGTTCGGCGGCCATACGGGATGTCGGCTGAACTCTGACGTTTTTTTTAAAGGGGCAATCATGAATGAGGCTAAACCACGCCTTGTATATGATTGCCCCTTTAAAAAAAAGTCCCAGTTTGACCGGCATCCTGCACGGTCATCGTACTCGGACCTCATTACATCCTGGCCATCATGTGTTTTCGGCATAGTATGCGACATTACCATTCCCACCTCTTTTAAAAATATTTGTTTTGCTCTTTTTGCCAGTATTTTGTAATTCTCAGTAACCTATTATTCTAATTAAAGAGGGAAGTTTTATTGATGAAAGCTTAGAAAATGAAGGAAGCATTTGTGGAAGTGACTCTACATTCTACAGACAAACACAAGGTAAGTTTTAGTTTGTGTCAATAATGGACGGAGTTGACTACTGAGGGCATGTCAGTTTAGATGAAATTTTTGCAGTTGGAGCTGAAACCCCATCAGAGGCCCCATAAGTGCCCTATTATGGGCTTCATATTAGTCGGCACAGTGAAACCCGACAACGGCCCCCAACCAAGACAGCACACACAGCATCTAGTTTGCTGAATCTGGCAGGGGAGGGTCAGCATGGGCATTTCCCTTTTGCTGCGCGCAAAGCACCAGCTTTTGCAGCTTCAGAAGAGCAGTGCTGGTGCTCCAATTAGGCAAGAGAGTAGCCTATAGTGTTAGACGCAGTGTTTAGGGGCACCTATGAGTTGGGGTTGTTCTACCGGCGGCTGGGATCCCGATGGTCAGCATCCTGACCCAGAACACCGGCGTATGGGGCGAGCGCAACGAAGCCATTTGCTTGCTGTGCTCGTCACAGGTTCTATTACCACTCTATGGATGTCGTGGACACCCACAAGTGGGAGTAGTCCCTGTTAGTCGGCAAGCCAACTGCCGGGATTTCTTGCGGGCGGAATGTAGGGGTCGGTATTGTGACCGGCGGCCTCCTGACCACCGCTCACATAACTACATCCCCCACCTACAAATCTAAATGATGATCCTACATTCAAAAGCCTAAATCAGGCTGCCAACAGATCATGCGGGTCATGGTACTGGGGTGTGTGGAAATGTTTGGGTGTGGCCAAACTACATCACATGCTTTCAGCATATGCAGTGTGCCATTGCATAGAAGAGATGCGCGCCAAGGGTTCATGGCTGCACCATCTTGCGGAGAGAGGTTACCCCTAACTAGGCCTTGATTCTGCCTGCCCCCCTCTCAACGCTCCTGGCCTGAACATGTGTCCAGCTAGTGCCACTTAGACTGTTACCATCATAACATTTTCAAGTCTGGTTCTAACAAATAATCAAGTTTAATGTCTAATATATAGTGCATCTCTGTTCATGTTAAATGTAGTGCAGCAACATCTGATGTATGTAAACTTGCTGATGGCTGCTGTAATAATAATTCTGCCTCCTTGCATGCAGGGCACAGCATGATGGACACCCTTTCAGTGGCCTTACGTGTGGCAGAAGAAGCAGTGGAGGAAGCAATTGCCAAAGCTGAATCATACGGTGATAGCTTGGTAAGGTTACTGTCTATTGCATGGTTGTGTGAAAGAGCGTACTGTATGCCGTAAAAAAAACAAAAATCTTGGGGAACAATATTGTTTCAAAAAAATAACAGTTAACAATTGGGCAAATACTCTATGCACGGACAGAGTTGAGTAGCTCGAATCATATGTAACCTAGTGAAACTCCTACTTGCCTGAAATAGCCGGTAATAGTCACAAGAAATCCTGCAGAGAACAGGTTTTGTTATCAGGTAGGCCTAGTGGGGATAATTAGTGGTTAACAGTATGGAACACATGGAGAATAACTTATGCTAGCCAGTACAAACTGATACCACTGAGCAATAGGCACATCTGACAGTATCTAAATAAAGCACATCACCATTCCTCATTTTGCTTCTGCTAGATAGAATACCAGACATTATAGACAGCACCCAACACTTTACATGAAGCCCTATCTATCACCTGTCCTGAAATATTCTCTGAGACAAGGTATACCATGTACATTTTACATTAGCCTTTATACCAGCATCCATCATTGTCCTCCTTTTTGTTCCCATTTACACATTCTTTTTTTAGAACTACATTCATAACTTTACAATCACTGCTGGTGTTTGATGCTTGAGTGTTCAACACCCTTTGATTCCTTCTCTAATCAGCTGCTTGAGAATTAGGGAAGCCAATCATGCCTCATTTTTTTCAATCTTGGGATTTGGGATTGAAAGAATCTCAATCCCAGTATTTCCGGGACTGATTTGAAGAATAGGTGGCACCATAAATTACAGCATTAGTGTGATCCCATGGCTAGTAAAAGGCCATTTTGGCTGGTAGCAGCTAGGTTTCTCTTAGTTGGGGTGCAGGCAGCGCTGTGTGTGTGCCTGGCTGATGTGCCCCCCGTGGCAGAGCATCCCAGGCTGTAACACTTGCAGCTGTGGTGTTGCTGTTGTTACCACTAGTGTGGTGCCCACTTGTGATGGGACTTCCACTAGGGCTGCTACTGGGTCTCTGCCAGATGCCGTCCAGCAGCCTGACCAGTAGTGTATTTGCTGGCAAATCATCCACTCCACACTACACAGGGTGCGCCAATCAATCCTGCAAATCTAACAGTGAGAGCCCAGGCCTGCGCAGCATCTGAGCTGAGTGCTTAGTGCTCAGTGCAGCCTGGCTGAAAAGAAATCTGTGCATGCACACTGTAATCCCGGAAATACCAGGATTGAAGGCACCAATCCTGGGATTCAAATCCCTGCATTTCTTTGGGCCAAAATCCTGGGATACTGACAATTCCTATCCTGGGATTGGCCTCCCTACTGAGAATATCCTATTGTATATAAATTTCATCAGAACCCTTTCTGCAAAAGCAGAAACATCAGCAGCACCATTCAATCTCTGATCGCCCTATGCTGTGTCAGAATAAGCATCTCACCTAAAATACTGGGGCATCACCAGCTGCGTGCCAATTCACAGTGGCTGACTATAGCACGCTGGGAAAACACACCTATATTTTTCTAGTCACCACCGTTACCTCCCCCAAGTGCCGTGTACATTGTCACTAATGCATTGCGGTGTGTGCATTACGGCTTTGGTGCATGTTATCACTCCACTGTGTCCATAATCTACATTGTCCACTAGGGAAGCCAATCCCGGGCCATTCTTTCAATTGAAAAATGGGCAATCCCGGGATTCCCGGGATACTCGGGATTGGCTTTTAGCTATGTGGCCGCCCCCTCGCCCCACCCCGCCCCGCACATGTAACTCACCATATACTGGGGGCGGAGGGTGGGGAACAACCCCTCATCTCTCCTGGCGGCTCCCTGCAACAGCTGACGGTGCAGCGTGACCTCTCACGCTGCGCTGGGGAGCCGGAAGAAGGAGGCCGGGCAGCGTCTGAGCGTCCTGTGGACGCTCAACGCTGATCCCTCAATCCCTGGGATTGGAGCTTCCAATCCCGGGATTGAATCCCGGCCATTTTTGGCCCTAAATCCCGGGATCCCGCCGATCCCGATCCCGGGATTGTTCACCATATTGTCCACCTCTGAATCAGGCTCATAGAGCCTTGTCCATGATAAGTTAAAAGGATTTTCATTTAGATCTCATTGCTTTGCCTCTTATAGAGAATACATAATGTTAGTGATCCTAGAAGCATATTTTTGTTCTTCCTGCTATTAACCAAGAACATTTATTAATAACAGAAATAATATTTAAAAAAAAAACTACATGGAGCTCGTGAATGGATTTTCCTGAAATGATTCAAAATATTTTGTCTGTAAGCAAATACTAATTGGTATCAGATCTCTAAATATGTTATGCTTTTTGTAATTATTGTATTACAACTTACTTAAAAACAAAACACTTTTAGATATTAAAGTAAACATGACATTTAATGGCAAATTATTATGACATTAATGACAGGGTTATTAGCATATCATGTTAAGGTTTCCTAATTTCTGAGTATTTAATTCAGGCTATGTCTCCAGGCAGTGACGCGTGCTTTTATAATATATGCTGCTCCAAGACTTGCTTTCTATTTGGAAAAATACTGTAAAGCTAAGGCGAGGGCAATGGCATCTATAGGCTTTATTTATAAAGTAAGCACTAGGCATCGCTGCACCGAGGTTTAGGAACATCTTAATTGGCTTAATTCTGCCAGTAAGCACGTTCATCATATGATCAGCGCAAATTTAAGTACATTTATTGTTTTTTTTAGCACTACATCAGGTTTCACCACTCAATGGTGGTCATTCCGAGTTGTTCGCTCGGTAAATTTTTTCGCATCGCAGCGATTTTCCGCTTAGTGCGCATGCGCAATGTCCGCACTGCGACTGCGCCAAGTAAATTTGCTATGCAGTTAGGAATTTTACTCACGGTTTTTTCTTCGTTCTGGTGATCGTAATGTGATTGACAGGAAGTGGGTGTTTCTGGGCGGAAACAGGCCGTTTTATGGGTGTGTGGGTAAAAACGCTACCGTTTCTGGGAAAAACGCGGGAGTGGCTGGAGAAACGGAGGAGTGTCTGGGCGAACGCTGGGTGTGTTTGTGACGTCAAACCAGGAACGACAAGCACTGAACTGATCGCAGATGCCGAGTAAGTCTCGAGCTACTCAGAAACTGCACAGAGATGTATTTTCGCAATAATGCGAATCTTTCGTTCTCAATTTTAAGAAGCTAAGATTCACTCCCAGTAGGCGGCGGCTTAGCGTGTGCAATGCTGCTAAAAGCAGCTTGTGAGCGAACAACTCGGAATGACCCCCCAATGTACAATTGTTAGCTCAGACTCCAGTAAATGCAGGTATCTCACTGCCATTACCATAGTATACAGACTACATATTAGATGAATGATCAATTGCACGCAAGTCAGAGTTTGAGGAGTTCTTTGTGTGATAGTTTGTGTTATCATTTCTAATCCAGTCAATTAGATTAAGATAAGAACATACAAAAAGTGAGCCTGTTGGGGATGGATTAGGAGACGGTTGATAAATTGTGATATTGGGTATGTTCTCTCTAAATAGGCAGACTTTACAGTAATTAATATATCATGTATTGAAGGTTGAAGAACTGGGCTGGCCAAGTACAATCACTGTGGCTGGTAAAAGCAGCACTTGGAATAAGAGCATATTTAGTATAAACATTTTTGGATTTGCATTAGTTATAGCTCCATCCTACTTTAATGATACCCTCACCCCTACATTAGTGATATGCCCTCGCCTGTATTAGTTATACCCCCCTTACATTAATGATACCCCCACCTCAACATTAGTAATACTTTACATTAGTGGTACCACTACCCTTACATTAGTGATACTCCCTCTTAAATTAGTGTTACCCCCACCCTTTCATTAATGATTCTCACACTCTTACATTAGTGATACCCCTCCCCTACATTAGTAACAAACCCGTTCATTTGTAACACAGAAAACGCACTTTATAACCGGATACATACGGGAGACTGGCAGACGGGAGTCTGCTTGCGAGCTTGCTTCGCTCGCTACAGGTTATATTCCCACTCAGGTAGTGGCGTGAACCCACCACCCGAGTGGGCATGCCGTGCTGTGGTTGGAATTCTGACCGATGGCATTTACCCCTGCTGTCGGGATTCTGGAATCGGTATCCTGAATGCCAGCATTCCAACAGGCGGTATATTAACCGTATCCCTTTATAACTGTTGCAAAACTAAAGCATACCATGTTTACTTACGATATAAACACATCATAAAAATGTTGTTGACTTTGGGGTGAGGATTACAGCCACTTTAAAGAACACCTTTCCATACACTCAGTATAGGCAGCTTTTTTGTGTGTACGAAACAATATTTCGAAGATTGCCATTAAATCAATGCCTCATGAATGCTGGTCGTGATGTACCGCAATAATGCTTGTGGTTCCTAGTGTATCTTTAAAATATATGTTTAACGCAAAAACCACAATAACAGAAGCATACAGACCAACCAGTCATTCAGATTGTCCCCCAAATGAATGGATAACAATATACAGTATAGTATAGTATAATGAGGATGAAAAAATTTAATCCAGACAATAAAATATTAACAAATCTGTATGATGGTAGAGTTAAAGCTCAGTTTCAGCGCTGGCAATACTTAGGGGTGATGTATCAAAACTTGGAGAGAGTGCTAGAAAAATAACAGAAGCTTATTGGTTGGTACTTTATCTCTTTCCACTTTATCTCTCTCCAGGATAAATCTCTCCCTAAGGCTACTTACACACCTTCAGATAAAGTCTAAAGATCCAATAAATTCTCTGACTTGACAGAGCGATTATCAGATAGGTGCACACCCATACACGCTGAGCAATATTTAGCTCAGTGTTTGCTATTTTCCAATATCTTCCATGGGACCTGGAGGGTTGGATCGGATGTGCTGCAAACGCTATTTCATTCCTGACCTCCCGGTCCTGTTAAAGCCATCTGAAGTCAGCACACACTGAGCTAAAAATTGCTCAGTGTGTTTAGATTATAAATAGATATATACTGTAGCAATGGCAAAGTGCAGCCAGGATGTGATTCTTCACCTCAGTATGCTGATCACTTGTTCACATCATAAACAGCCTTTGTGATGTCACTCAGCTTTGATAGACAGGTCACTGCTTTGTAGAAAACTGTCAGATATCAACTGTATCTGCTGATATGGCATTTAATAATGTAAGGTGTGCCTATTTTAACCTAAATGTTATATGTGAAAATGTTATTGAATAGGATAAGCTACTGCTCTTGTATACACACTTTATACAATTATCAGGCCAATCATACAATAATCAGCTTATTAGCCTTTTAATTGTGTCGTATGTACCTGGCTTAAGATGAGAAAGAAACCAGCCCGATTTAAATGTTCTCACCATACGATCATGACATCTGGCATAAGCAAGAACACAAAGCAGGGTACTATGAGATAACTGATTTTCCCATTCTCCAGCATGCCAATCACTTTCCCTCTCAGTCAATCTGACATTGATGCCCATGGGGACCCTCCACATATAGAAGAGCACTCTGCCTGGATTTTATTTCTTACAGCGCTGGGGCTTTGGGCTCCATCACGGCCAAGTACATGGCTCCTCCCTTTGTCCAAGCACCTGCCGTTAGGTTTATTAGCTTTGTCTTAAGCAGAGACGTCACCAGGTGTGGGTACACCCGGTGCGCACTCTGCATCACTACACCCCCCACTCCCTCTTCCCACACTCACTCCGCCGGAGCCGCGGGCGGACGGAAAGGGGGTGTGGTCTAATTAAAAGGGGCGTGGCCATGTGTGTCTCCTCTTCTTCACTCCGGGGGTGCGTGTATCCAGCTTCCTCTGAAATGCTGGCTGCCCCTGGAGACTAGGCAGCGTGCAGTGCTGGCTCCTTTTCTGTGACAGGAGCCTAGTGCTGCAGAGGATTATCACACTGCAGCACTCGGCTCCTGTCACTGCAGAAGAGCCAGCACTTGGTGTCACCCCTTCCGTGGGTGATACCTGGGTGCTGGCCGCACCCCCCGCACCCGCCTTCTGACGCCACTGGTCTTAAGTACTGTAGACTGTGCATTTATCGGTACAGGAAAAAGGAGTGATATTCCTGAAATTGTTGTCAAGATTAAAATATATGATGATGATGATGATGATGATGATGATGATGATGATGATAATAATAAAATTAATAAAAATGTACACACTGTCCTCATTGCAGATATTTGGGGTATAGCTTCCTTGCTAGACTCGCTGGATTTAAGGTGGGTACACACTAGGTGATGTGCTCAGTGAGCGTCATCGCCTAGTGTGTCCTCCTCCTGGGCCGGGCTGCCCAATGTGGGCATACAAACTGTGTAATATTGCTAGCGATATCACACAGTGACGTCATGCCGCGGCCGGCCGGAGCATACAGCTTTGGACGACGAATCCAAATTGAGTTGCATGCACGGCCGAGACCGAGGGTCGTTAAAGACCCCTGGGGCTGCGCATCACTCGTCGTTTACAGTGTACACACTAGCCGATATAGTAAACAACATCGCTCAGGAAGGTTCAAAATGAGCGACGTCATTTACTATATCGACTAGTGTGTACGGGCCTTTAGTCCTGCCAAGTTAGAGAGCAGAACTTAGGTCTGCATAGGAGCACAACATGATATGTTTTATATGCATTTAGGGGCACAAAATGACAGATTATATACATGTACAGTAGGTGCAGAAATTATGTTGCCAAATATTTGAGAATCCCATGTGAAACAACTGTTACCTAGATAAATGCATCTCTTTATTCTGTTCTCATTTCTTATAAAAGAAAAGCAAAATGCAGAGGTATAAAATATATTTTTTTCTTTCATGTAAGCATGATGATAATCTCCCTCTGTTTTACCTGATTAGTATTACTTTGGCATTCCATGTTGTCCTGGCAACATCTGCCCCAATGAATATGAATGGCAGTGATCTCTTTAACCTTGAGGCAGGCAATTAATTTAAACAGCCAATACCTCCAGTTTTTCCAATCCTTTTATCTGGAAATTAGAATCACATCTTTACTGTGTTTTTATACAATAACAAAAATGTACAAATCTAACTGCCATTCTTATTTCATTACATTCAGAGTGAAATGAAAATCCAAGTCAGCGCTTGTAATATAAATAGTTATAAATCACATAGCTGTCAACTGTCCATAATACCAAGGGAATGCCCAGAATTTGAAAATTTGGAAGGAATTCAAACTCAGCATGCGTCATAAGTGAATATTTGCTAAAGATGAATCTGTCAATACAATTATATTTGAACCCTGATGAGTGATGTTATGGAGATGTATGGTCACCAGAGACACTGTTGAATGATCAGAGGTTTGTTTTATGATAAGTAAAATACAAACAAATGCATAACAAAACCATCTGGCATTCTGTTTTAGCATCTGATTTTGATCTCTAGTGAGCTAGGTTTTAATATACAAATGTGTCATCATACATCTATAGCTCAATACGCCACGTAGCGTGAGATGCCTAGTGCGAATTAGATGCCAGGTCCTATGCAAAACGTGATGTGTCTAAGACGCACCAGGAGACTGTGCTGATTAATTTGATTTGCGTATGACTGAGTCTGTATACAGAGCACAACGGAACTTGTATTGGAAAAGAACTGCAGCTGCTACATTGTAGCACTTCATATATAGATTCAAAGACTCAGTCGCACACAGTGCTTAAAGTGATCCTAGAGAGGTGGTGGAACTCCCTCCCCCCCACGCTTGTGAAATAAAAGTATTGCGTGCGCTGCCAAAAGGTGCGTGTCGTCAAAAAGAAAGGGGCGTGGTCACACAATAGTATCCCCAATTCAAATTACGCTGCACAGTAGCACAATCTTATTCACATTACACCACATAGTAGTGTTCCTTATTCATGTTATGACATACATTAGTGCCCCTTATACACAAAGCCTACAGTAGTAGCACCCCAAATACACATAATGCCTACAGCAGTAGTGCCCCTTGTGCAATACCCACTGTAGTGATAGTGCCCACAGTTGTAGTGCCCCTTATGTAGAGCCCATGGTATTGGTGCCCCTTATTCAGTGCCCCCAGTAGTAGTGCCCCTTATGTCCCCAGGAGTGATGTGCCTTATTAAGTGCCCTCTATGCAATGCTCTCATTAATATTGCCCCCAGTAGTAATGCCCGGTAGTTATGCCCCTGCAGTTATGCCCCCTGTAGTTATGCCCCCAGTAGATATGCCCCCTTTAGATATGCCCCCCCTGAAGTTATGCCTGCTGTAGATATGCCCCCAGTAGATATGCCTCCAGTTGGTTTGCCCCAAGTTGGTATGCCCCCAGTTGGTGTGCTCCCAGTTGGTTTGCCCACAGTAAATTTGCACGACTGGTTTGCCCACAGTAAATTCGCACGACTGGACGAGGAATCGGAGGATGATAGTGAGGAAATGACGGTGCCGGAGGAGACTGTTCCCTCTAGCCACCAGAGGAGCGGTCACTCTGACGCAGTTGGGATAAAAGTTAGTAAGGTACCTAGTCAGATTGTGGTGGTAGGGGATTCCATTATTATTATTATTATAGATAGGGCAATCTGCTACCGGGACCGTGATCGCCGTATGGTCTGTTGTCTCCCGGGTGCTCGGGTGCGGCACATCGCGGACCGGGTAGACAGATTGTTGGGAGGGGCTGGGCATGATCCGGCGGTCTTGCTGCATGTTGACACCAACAACAAAGTTAGTGGAAGGTGGGATGTCCTTAAGAAAGACTATAGGGAATTAGGCAAGAAACTTAAGGCAAGGACATCTAAGGTAATATTCTCCGAATTATTACCCGTGCCACGCGCTAGCCCAGGGAGACAGAGGTAGATTAGAGAGGTAAATGTGTGGCTTAGGGATTGGTGCAGGAAAGAAGCGTTTGTGTTCCTAGAACACTGGGCGGACTTCTCAGTCAGGTGCCATCTTTTTTGTTGTGATGGATTGCACCTGAATGAGGGGGCAGCGGTGCTGGGGGGGAAGGATGGCTAGAAGAGATTTTAAACTAGGTGCCTGGGGGGAGGGTTTAGCAAGAAATTACGGGTCATTCAGTAAGAATAGCAGGGGTGGCGTTAGTGAACAAAACGCAGGAGGAGTAGGGGGGAGGAATAGAGCAGACGGCAAGGGTAGTAATATGGGAACTAAAAAGGGTTTTAGAATAACAGTATCCAACGACGATAACGGGTCATCTTTACTGCATAAGAATTACGATGTCCCTACCATAAGGTGAAATACATATCTCAATTGTATGTATGAAAATGCTAGAAGCCTTACAGGTAAAAAGGGGGAACTAGAAATCCTCGCAGCAAGCAGGGAATATGATATTATAGGCATTACTGAAACGAGGTGGGACGAATCTCACGATTGGACAGTCAGTCTAGAGGGTTACACGCTGTACAGGAGAGACAGACTAAATAAACGGGGAGGAGGGGTATGTCTTTACGTAAAGCCATTTCTAAAATCTGTTATACGGGAAGATATTCAAGAAGGGACTGTGAATACTATTGAGACATTATGGGTAGAAATTGCATGCGGGGGTAAAGGAATAAAGAAGTTATTATTGGGGTTATGCTACAGGCCACCTGGTATTAATATGTCTGATGAGAAATTGTTACTGAACCAAATTGAAAGAGCAGCAGGAGTAGGAGACATAATAGTGATGGGAGACTTTAACTATCCCGAGATAAACTGGAAAATCAATTCATGTGATACTGCTAGGGGCAATATGTTTTTAAACACGCTAAATGATAATTACTTAGTTCAATTAATCGAGGAACCAACTAGGTACAATGCAACCTTAGACCTGGTATTAACTAACAATGGGGAATTGGTATCAAATTTTGAAGTAGGAGAGCCCATAGGTAACAGCGACCACAATATGGTCACATTCAATATCAGTTTTCATAAGCAATCATATACTGGCTCAACTAGGACTCTAAACTTTAGCAAAGCCAACTTTGACATGATGAAGGAAGCGTTAAGGGACATTGAATGGGAAATTCTGTTTCAAGGAAAAAATACTACAGAGAAATGGGATGTATTAAAATCACTGCTAATTAATAATACTCGTAAATTTATTCCCACCAGCAGCAAAAAAAGGAATAAAAATCCCAAACCAATGTGGTTTAACAAAAATATAAAGGAATTTAGGGACAAAAAAAGACGAGCATTTAAAAAATACAAATCTGAGGGGAATGCGGAGTCATTTCAAGACTATAAGGACTGTAACAAAATATGCAAAAAAGGAATAAGAGCGGCTAAAGTAGAAACTGAAAGACTAGTAGCGACTAAAGAAGGAGAGTATAGGCCCTTTAAAGGATAAGAAGGGAGTCTTAATCAAAAATGATAATGACCTAGCAAACAAACTAAACAAGTTTTTTTCAACGGTATTTACCAGAGAGGACCAAATTCTGGGTCTAACACAAAATCTCAACAAAGATAATGTCCCACTGCTAAATGCTTATTTGTGTGAGGAGGTAGTCTGTGACCGATTAAAAAAGTTAAAGATTAATAAGTCACCTGGTCCCGATGGAATTCACCCGAGGGTTCTTATGGCGCTGCACGCTGAACTAGCAAGACCTCTATTTTTGATCTTCATGGATTCGGTTAAATCGGGTATGGTTCCCAAGGACTGGCGTATAGCGGAGGTAGTGCCAATATTTAAAAAGGGGAGCAAAGCTGAACCAGGTAATTATAGACCAGTTAGTCTTACATTTATAGTGGGGAAAGTATTGGAAGGTATTCTAAGGGACAGTATTCAAAAGTTCCTTGAAGCAAATAAGGTCATTAAAAGGAACCAACATGGATTTGTGAAGGACAGATCATGTCAGACCAACTTGGCTTTTATGAAACAGTAAGTGCGAACCTGGATCAGGGTAAGGAGGTGGATATAATCTTTTTAGACTTTGCCAAAGCTTTCGACACTGTATCACACATGCGTCTTATCTATAAGCTACAAGAAATAGAGCTAGGGAGCACAATATGCACTTGGGTGAGTAATTGGTTAGATAATAGGGAGCAGCGCGTTGTGGTCAATGGATTATTTTCAAATTGGACTAAAGTACTAAGTGGTGTGCCACAAGGGTCTGTACTTGGACCACTTTTGTTCAACATTTTCATCAACGACTTAACAGTAGGTCTAGAGAGCATGGTGTCAATTTTCGCAGACGATACCAAATTGTGTAAGGTTATAAATACGGAGTGAGATGCTGAGTCTTTTCAGAACGACTCAACTAAGCTGGAAGCATGGGCAGCAAAATGGAGAATGAGATTCAACACAGACAAGTGTAAGGTAATGCACTGTGGGGGCAAGACCAAAAATTACACCTACATGCTAAATGGGGTAATATTAGGGGATTCTGTACTGGAAAAAGACTTAGGGGTTCACATAGATAACAAATTAAGCAGCAGTACCCAAAGTAGGTGTGCAGCAAAGAAGGCTAATAAGATATTGATGCAAGGGACGACAGTATTTAACTCCCATTATATAAATCACTAGTGAGGCCACATCTTGAATACTGTGTGCAATTTTGGGCACCATATTACCAAAAGGATATCCTGGAGCTAGAAAAGGTTCAGAGGCGGGCGACCAAACTAATCAAGGGCATGAATACGAGGAAAGGCTTGCAAGGCTAGGCATGTTTACATTGGAAAAGAGGAGACTAAGAAGGGACATGATCAACATCTACAAATATATAAGGGGTCAATACACAGAGCTTGGGAGGGACCTGTTTTCTATAAGATCAGCACAGAGGACACGTGGTCACTAGCTTAGGTTAGAGGAGAGGAGTTTCCGCACATTGAGGCGAAAAGGTTTTTTCACAGTAAGGATAATACGTGTTTGGAATCCCTGCCTGAGAGAGTAGTAACTGCGGACTCAGTCAACACCTTTAAGAATGGATTAGATCAATTCCTATTGGATAAAGATATTCAGGGTTATGGTGTGTAGGCACGCATTATAGTTAATTTAAGTAGTCCTAACATAAAAATAACTAGTCCTATAATAAGACTGCATAGGAGACCACAAATAGGTTGAACTCGATGGACAATTGTCTTTTTTCAACCTTAGTTACTATGTTACTATGTAGTTATGCCTACAGTTTGTTTTCTCCCCAGTAGATATGCCTCCAGTCCCCCCCTCTAGTAGCGCTGCTTACACACACAAAATGTCCCCAGGAATGATGTGCCTTATTAAGTTCCCCCTATGCACTGCTCTCATTAGTATTGCCCCCAGTAGTAATGCCCCCCGTAGTTATGCCCCTGTAGTAATGCCCCCTGTAGATATGCCCCCCGTAGTTATGCCTGCTGTAGATATGCCCCCAGTTGGTTTGCCCCAGTAGATATGCCCCCTGTAGTTATGCCTGCTGTAGATATGCCCCCAGTTGGTTTGCCCCAGTAGATATGCCCCCAGTAGGTTTTCCCCCAGTAGTTATGCTCCAGTCACACACATATAAAAGTGTCGCATATTGAATTAATCAGCACAGCTTCCTCGTGCATCCTAGCCATACTGTGTGGTGACTAAGACGCATTTTCAGCAAAAAAGACGCCCGATGCTAGCAGAGTCTTACGGGACCTGGCGCTCCAAGAGGGGCTTTTTGCAGCACTGATGTACGGATGGGTCCTCCGTTATCTTGGCTCTTTCTGCGCCTAGACGGAGGTTTAGTCACGCCTAGGCGATAGCTTAAGTTGCTGAGTTTAATCACGGACAGGCGCGTTGAGGCGCGACTAGATTCTCAGCATGCAATACACATCTCCACCACTGGGTGGCTAATGCTTTACTAATCCATAACTTTAGATTGAATAGCAGTGGATTTATCTACAAGCTCTGGCAAATGGTCAGTGACGACTGTAATGTTAATATACAGTCCTATACTGCATAGTGTTCACACAGATGGTGACCAATGGTTAGACGGAAAGAGTTAAAAAAATAAATAGTTTATACAGACACAAACGAACATGTTAAAACAGTTGTGTATGCAGACGCAACTAATGTGTGAAAGATTGTGTATGGAGACGCAACTAATGTGTGAAAGGAATAATGTAGCTCATTGACTTTAAAATATGTACAGTGCACTAAGGGGGTCATTCCGACCCGATCGCTCGCTGCAGTTTGTCGTAGCGATCGGGTCGGAACTGTGCATGCGTGGCGAGACCGTTGGGGGGGCAGGCCGCGGCGGCTGCGTGATGTCTCACGCAGCCGCTGCGGCCAGCGGCAGCGACAAACAACTCAGGCCAGCCGCAGGAGCTGCGCTGGCCGGGAGTTACTCCTGAAATACAAATGCATCGCCACTGTGCGATGCTTTTGTATTTGTGCTGGGGGGGGGGCGGCACTGACATGCGGAGCGGACTAGCCCTGTGCTGGACTCCCCCCGCATGTCAGGGAAGATGATCGTAGCTGTGCTAAATTTAGCACAGCTACGATCAAGTCGGAATAACCCCTGTAAATACCAAATTGCTTTCTAACAAATATTTAAAATGCCCGCTCTAATATATACTGCAGACGCCAAGCGCATCTTATTACCATATACGATAAAAGTGTGCTGTACATCTCAAAACACTACATCCATTAAGAGAAAAGAATACACCTACACATTATCTGAGTTCCAAAGCTCATTGATGTATATATTTGTTATTAAAAGGATATGTATTCAATATATCACAATGTACAGTATACATATAGTTACATGGTTACAATTTATACAGTAATCAGTTAATACAAAATACATACAGTTACAGGCCAGCGATACAATTACCATATCTTTCTCATAGAAATTCTTCCCTCCCTATCACTCTTTCTCTCTCTGTAAATAAATACAGGAACTGGGCAGACAGCATCTCAAACAGCACCCAGGGAAGGACAGAGACTCCTGTGTGTCTGATCAGCAATGTGCTATATAGTTTGGGGGAGTGCACACATCTAGTCTAAGAGAGGGAACTTTCTCATTCATGATGAGTCACTGGTCTATTCGTATGCTAACAAAGTTCAGCCTTGAAGACATCAAAAGGGCTGGCCTGAGTTTCCTGTCCACCAACTGCTTGGAAATGTCTATTGTTCTAATAAGAGTGACTTCAGCTTTCATACATTTAATCATAACTACTTGTTGCAATGTCCTACAACTTAATAACAAGTATCACCTTGATATACACATTAATCTGGTTGCTTTAATACCAAATATGACATGTCTATCTTGCTCTGCTCCAATAATAAGCATACATGACATTATTCCATTATATAATTTTAAATCATTATGATGTCTGGCGCTTGATATGTTAGAATTATGTGCTGTATGAAATATGTGTCGAATCTATCTCTGTGGCATGTCCGTGTAAATGCGTATGTTACCATTTATTGCTGTGCTCGCTGCGCGTATTTGCAAGCATAGTGACTTATAATGTGTGGAGTCTGTATGTTCTCTCTTTGCAATATTTTTGACTTCGACACCCCCTAAATACCGTGTTTTTGAAATATGAGCGTCTGAGTCCCCTAACGGCATAAACAAACACCAATGGGAAGGAATCGCTGTTTGCAGTACTTTTACACATGAACTTGTGAATCTTCCATGCAGCGTCGTGGGCAAGCGATGAAGGCTCCCGCCTCCCACGCTGAGAGTCCCGGGTTCGATTCCCAAAGTGCCAATCTATATATTTTTTCCCCCTGACATTCACTTTATAATTTTTTTTTCTTTGTAATACATTCAATGGAAGGGTACACACTGGTTTCACATAAATCGGGCGGCGTCCATTTTGTCAGTTTGCTATGCGATCCAGTCCGGTGTATCGCTATGTGCATAGAGCTCACTTATCCCTATCGCCCCTGTGTATTTTAGCTAGGGGATTGTGACGCTCCTTCACCATTGCCCCATAGCCTGCAAAACCGATGCCGTGGCTCGCTCCATAGCCGAGTGCCTCCATGGGGCAAGGAGTCACAGGCGGTAGCCATTTCAATTGAGTCTGCCCTGCTACAGAATTGTATGTGTACCGTATGGTGTATAGAACCTTAACAGTAGAAACGCTCCTGCAGCTTTACCCTGCTTTATGTAAAACTTCTGTGCACACTACTATTGAATGTGAAAGTATACTACAGTACGATAGATACAAAAATAAAAAAAATAATAAAGTGTCTGGAAGAAACTAACATGCATTTTAGTACTTTAGGAATCGAACCCAGGACTCTAAGCATGGGAAGCGGAACACTTCACCACTCGGACACTTAGCCGCGACAGATGAATAAGCCCAATGGTTTTGATTATGCCGGTAATGGCTACGGGATTAGGAAGCTAACATACAATATCCCTAACATCAATAGGCAACAATGGACTTGTAACACGTCCGTTTGCATCTGTGTACACTGCTGGTTTTATGTTGATTTGTCTGCGAGACTTGGACGCTCACATATTCCTAAAGTACTGTAAATGGACCATACTGTGGCTTTATCATGTTCGTTTGCATCTGTATATGCTGTACTATTTGCGTCTGTACTGTATATACTTTTATATACTGTATGAAATACTGTAGCGTAATGAGACGCACTAGTAAAGTAGTTCTTACTATGTATTTCAGTATTGTATTTTACGGGAGACCACACGCATGCGCAGTGGTGATTGTAAAAAGCGACATCTGGTGGATGATCGCAGGTATTACGCTTAAAGGTAACGTCAAACGCTCTGTGCGCCTCCCTACAACTAGGCGTGCCTCCCTGCGCCCAGGCATGCTGCGTATGCCCGATCGCGACTAACGCCTCAGGCAGCCAAGATAACGGAGGACCCATCTGTATAAGGACACATTTGTACTTAACATATCTAATACACTTCACCTTTATCCAGTATTTTTTAGAAATTGCGTGCATGGAATAAATGTGTATATTCACCAATATGCATATGTATTACTGTACGCAGGCATGTATGCAAGGGGACCATTCCCATGTGTTTGCTTGGTCTAATCACCTTTATCATTATCAGTGCACTTGCATCAGCCCTATACAGAGTGCAAAACTCCAGCCAACCCTGCATAGCTTGTAATTGCATCATCATGCTCTCACTGAGCTTAGCCTATGTGAGACTGCCCCCTTTGTTGCCCAGTTACGCTCCCTTTAGCTGCATGTGAGATGGGTACCTCTCTGCATTACTTGTAGTATTGTACACTCGACTCCAGAGCATGTGGACTATGGGTCTGATTTAGAAATTGAGGCATTAGCACAGCTGCAGCAGCTGTGCTAAAATATGCTAATGACTCAGGAGGTGTACTGTGTTAATAGACAGCTCATTCTGGCTTCTGTGATCCAAAGAAGCAGCAATTGATCATCATTTCCACGAACTTCGCCATCTGAGTTACTCAAGGTGACCGGGGTTTTCATGCAGCCGGGGCCAGTGAAGCTGCATCTGAGGACATAGCCACTGGCCTCAGCACGCACACAAAATGGGTCCAACATGCACCCGTTTACTGAAACACTGGACGTCACTGCCCCTTTCCTGCCAGCGAGTGACCTCATAGACAGAGATCTGTATACGTGCAGTACATATCCAGTGAATCACAGATCTCAAAACATCGGAGATCTACGCAAACCATTGGGTTTGCGTACATCTATGAATCCGGCCCTATATCAAACATTTTAATGTTAATTTAATGCTGAATCGAGCAGTTGGGTGATGGGGAAATCTAGGGCCTGATTCAATTAGCAATGGACTAATTGGTCTGCCGGAGTCATTTATTACAGGCCACAATAAGCTTGCAGGCTGCACTTAACATTTGAGTCTGAGGGAGGCACAAACAAATCTGCGGTAAGTGCCCTTATCGCGGGTCCTGCAACATGTGGGGTTTATAGTGCAACAAAAAGGAGCTGTAATTGAATAGCCCCGGGTGTAAAAGCCTGAGACTACCGCCCTTTTCCCTGTGCTGTATATTACAGCTGCTAATTAAATCCGGCCCTTAATGTACTTAAAAGATGTTAGATATGACTTTATTACTGGCTTCTACTTACTTACTGTACGCTTGGGGTCAGAGATGAGTGAAGTAACCCACTTATATAGCAACGTGCTGCATTGTTATATTACAGCGCATGTGACTATCTTAAATAAGCTGACTTGTAAAATCTTCAAAAGGCTTTAAATTAAGCGATGGTGACACCACATTTGGACTGCATAATGGTGAACTTTGGAATTAATCTATTTTCTCTGTTGTGTTATCTGCATGCAGGACAGCACGGCTGCGCATGTTCTTACGCTTTCACTCGGTGGCTGCACTGGGTCCTCATTACTGTTAATGGGAACCATACCGCTCTTGCCACCTAAAGATGGTGTAAGTGGTATAGGGCCAATCTAAGCTTACTCCTAAAAGTAGGACATACCCCTTTAGTAAGTGCTAAATGGGTTATATCTCTTAGTTCTTCATCTGT
Organism: Pseudophryne corroboree; assembly: GCF_028390025.1. Lineage (NCBI taxonomy): Eukaryota > Metazoa > Chordata > Amphibia > Anura > Myobatrachidae > Pseudophryne > Pseudophryne corroboree. Next base: position 285,948,724 of record NC_086448.1, read on the forward strand.
AACTAAATATTTGTTTTACAGTATTAGCTGGATGGGATTATAATAATATATAGGTTTGATTATGGTTACTGTTCATGACCACATGTCACATGTCTTACAGCATGTCCTTTATTGTGAAAAAGGGCGCTGCTTTGTGTTCCCTAAATGAACCAGTCTGCTGTTTACATTTTTATTGTAATGTCATTTCTTTAGCTGTTAAGCAGGATGGAAATAGCAGTCAGTATCCAGGAATTGAGTCATGACCTTCTGAAGATCTGCAGGGAGATATGGGTTAATCTATTACTGTGTCCCAGATTTCATAAAGCAGTGACTTTACTCTGAAATGTTCTATTTTCCCTCAGGATAAACAAAATGAGGCTTGCTATTTACGGGAGCATAAGGAAGAACTGATTGAGGAACTGGCTACAACCATTGTTCAAAAGGTGCGTACTTTACACGTCTCTATGCACTGCTTTAGAGTCTTAAGACCTGTTTATAGATGATACCATCAATATAAACTCACATTGTATTTTTCCTGCTCAGTGGCATTTAACTGAGTAATAATAATAGTAATCAAAACCCAGAACCCAATGATTAATGCTCCTCAGGCTTTGCGATTTATAAAGAACTGATTAAATATACAAAGGTCATAGTGATTGCCTTGTTTCAGAACTTAGATTACTTGTCTGCTTTTGACATGTACTTGTAATAAACATAATGTTGAATTGAAATTTGGTGCCACTACAACCCATGTAGATTATCAAAAGGAAGAAAAGCAAAGGCGAGCAGGCTGAGGTGGTGTATGAGTGGCAGCAGTCTAGGGGCAGTGTCCTGGTTTCCCCATCTATGTCTGAGAGAAGCATGCTGACTCTTCAGGAGCGGGGATCAGATGCAATGTGGGTAAGTGGACAGCACATTGTCAGTACTATATCACTGGTTTCAGGAAGAGCAACATGATAGTGTAGTTTGATTTGCCAAGTCGGAGTTTCAAGTAATATTGTATCTTTTGAGGCAACATTTTGTCATAGTAACTTTAATACAGTATATTAATTTATTTTATTAGAGCAAAATAATATAGTAAAATGCAATGTGAAATATACTTTAAAGTTGGCACATTTAATGGAGAAACTAGGAGTACGATAGTAATTGTCTACCTTTTTCATAACAGTCATTATTTCTTATGCATTTATATGCTGTTTTATGACATTGCTTTATGTATGGGTTGCTGCATACATGGAAGTATATTATAACCTTGCACATATTTTCAAGGACATCTTTAGTAGTCTACAGTACTTCTTCTTTGACTAAGTCATTCACTTAACATCAGTCACTTATTTGAAAGGTGAATTTCATGTATTTATAGTAAGAGTTGGGCTTTTATATGCTTCCTTCCAGCTTCAAATCATCAGAGGAATTGGTGGCAAAATAGGCACAAATGAGAATCAATAATCCTGTGTATAGTCCCAATTTAGCATGCTGCTTGTTAGAGCTTCAGCTCTTTCCTCTGGGTTTTACCCATCTAGGTCAAGTTAGATTTTTTATTTTTCAAGAACACTGTTACCTTTTAAGCCATGAGCAACCCTGAAATCTCTCTGTTCTTGTAGACCATGTAAACATTACTCCTAATAGAATTTGATTTGAAATTGCAACAACAGACACACACAGCACACAGCATATTGGGTCTAACAGTACTTTATATATTGCTAGTGGCACCACCGCTGAGAAAAGCGGTCACAGGAGATGGACCCTACTACAGGGGTACCATATACCACATTTTGAAAGGCCATGTATCTGATATAAGCAGCCCAATTTCGGGTGTAGAATCGCGCTACTCTTTCTTCACCTCTCACTAGGCTGGCTGCCTGGCAATGGGGGGGGGGGGGGGGCGGATCAGGCAGTCACCATCACAGCCTCACTCTTATCCCTAGGCAGCAATATCAGTGCCCAGAGCTTACACCCACTTTCCTTCATGGCCACCCGTGATTGCCCCACTTCCCTAAGTGATACCTGCCCCCTAACACAAATGAATGGGGAGTACAACAGAGATGAGAGAGAGAGAGAGAGTGGTGACAAATATGAAAGAGTTGGGGGAAGGAAGAAAGGCATGAAAGAGAGAAAGAGAGGAGTATGAGGTAAATGGGACAGAGATGGCAGAGACAGAAAGGGGGTATAGGAGGGAAGAGATACAGAACGACATCTAAGTGCTTGGAGCTGCGTACCACACATTACCCCCCCTCCTGATACTATCTCACCTCTACCCCCTCAACTGAAACACCCCCGGTGTCTCACACACAAACTCCCACTGCTCAACGGAGAGAGGGATGACAGAGATTGATAGGGAGAAGGTTGGACAGAGCTGACAGACAGGGGGAGGACACACAGAGAAAGAAAGAGGATGGGTATAGATGATCTTGATCCGAGGCACCAACAGGCTAAAAGCTTTGACTGTTCCCAGGATGCATAGCGCCGCCTCCTCTATAACCCCGCCTCGGTCCACAGGAGCTCAGTTTTGTTAACCAGTCCAATGCAGTAGCAGGTAAAAGAGATGTCAAACGTTAGTAGCCACATACACCACATTCTCACGACAGGAGAAGGTATCAGCGGCTAATGCCATACAAACCCAAAGAAGCTAAGTGCATCAGGGTGGGCGCCTCGCAAAAAAAAAAAAAAAAGTGTACCTCGCAAAAAGAGATTTAACAAAGGTAAGTTCTTACCATAAATCTCCCTTTCTGCAGCGGGGTACAATAGGGTTCTACAGGTATAACATCGGGGATGTCCTAAAGCAGTTCCCCATGGGAGGGGACGCACTGTAGCGGGCACAAGAACCCGGTGTCCAAAGGAGGCATCCTGGGAGGCGGAAGTATCGAAGGCATAGAACCTTATGAACGTGTTCACTGATGCCCACGTAGCCGCCTCACACAATTGTTCAAGGGTTGCACCATGGCAGGCCACCCAAGAAGGTCCAACAGACCGAGTAGAATGGGCTTTGATGGCAGCAGGATCTGGAAGGCCAGCCTGTACATAAGCATGTGCAATCACCATTCTAATCCATCTGGCCAGGGTCTGCTTATTAGCAGGTAGCCATGTGTATGAAAACCAAAAAATACAAAAAGAGAATCAGATCTCCTAAGGGAAGCAGTTCTCTTCACATAAATATGGAGAGCCCTTACCACATCCAAAGACCACTCTTTGGGGGACAAACCTGGAGAGGTAAAGGCCGGAACCATAATCTCTTGGTTAAGGTGGAACGATGACACCACCTTAGGTAGATAACCAGGTTGAGTTCTAAGAACTGTCATGGTGAAGAATCAGAAAAGGTGACCGACAGGACAAGGCACCCAAGTCTGAAACCCGTCTAGTAGAGGCAATAGTCAGCAGAAACAAGACCTTCAGAGTAAGCCACTTAAGGTCCAAACGGAGACTCTTGTAAGGCATCCAGAACAACCGACAAATCTCAAGGAGCCACAGGCGGGACATAGGGAGGTCGAATCCGTACCACACCCTGAGTGAATGTATGAACATCAGGCAGAGTCGCAATTTTTTCTCTGAAACCATATCGACAAGGCAGAAATATGCACCATGAGGGAGGCCAGACGAAGACCTAAGTCCAGGCCCTGTTGCAGGAAGGCCAAAAGTTTGGCAGTACTGAACTTGTTTATGTCAAAATTATTAGTCGCACACCAGGCGAAGTAAGAACTCCAGACCCTATGGTAAATCCCGGCAGACTCCGGCTTACGGGCCTTCAACATAGTTTGAATGACCAGTCACCCCCCCCCCCTCCTTGAAGAGGGGTTAAGATCCCCTAGAACCAGGCTTATCTGGAAATTCATAGAAGAAAGACCTCTTAAGTCTGGGTGCATGAAGAAACCTCTCTGGTACCCAGGTTCTCTCTTCCGGACCGTAAACACTTCCAATGTACGAGGAAATGAACTTGACCCCTCCTGAACTTGGAATCCAGAATCTTTTCCACAACAAACTCCTGGTGACCTTGAACCAACACAGCGGCAGGCCTTCTGGAAGGAGATCTTCTAAATCTCTGGGACACAAATGCTGGTTTCAACAAGGAACAGTGGAAAGTGTTATTGATCTTAAGTGATTTTGGTAAAAGGAGTCGAAAGGCAACTGGATTAATCTGTCTAATAATCCGGAATGGACCAATGAACCTAGGCCCAAATTTTTGAGAGGGCTGGCGTAACTTGATGTTTCAAGTGGACAGCCACACCATGTCACCCACTTTAAAAGTACAAGGTCTTCGTTGTCTGTCAGCAAATTTTTTGGAATGAACAGAGACTTGGTTGAGTGCTAGACGTACTCTCCTCCAAATACTCCTCAGACGAGCTACAGGATCAAGGGAAGAAGTCTGTTGCTGCAGGATGTCAAAAGCGTTAGACCTAGGATGGAAACCCGAGAGACAAAAGAAGGGTGACACGGACAAAGAAGAGTGACTGGAATTATTATATGCAATTTCAGCAAATGCCAGATGGTCCACCCAATCGTTATGGTACTTGGAAACATAACAACGGAGATACTGTTCAAGAGACTGGTTCACTCGCTCAGTCTGTCCATTGGATTGTGGATGATAACCAGAGGACAGACTAAGATTAATATCCAAGGCTGATCAGAAAGCCCGCCAGACTTGAGCAATAAACTGAGTTCCTCTGTCGGAGACGATGTCCTGTGGTAATCCATGTAATTTAAAGATATGTTGGATAAACAAGGTTGCCAATTCTCTGGCACTGGGGAGCTTGCGAAGAGGAACAAAGTGAGCCATCTTACTGAATCGGTCTACCATAACCCAAATGGTATTGTACCCTGATGATTTAGGAAGATCAACCACAAAGTCCATAGAAATGTGGGACCAAGGTCTTGAGAGAACCACAAGAGGCAGATGCTGTCCCATGGGAGCTTTACGAGGAGTTTTATGTTGAGCACAGATCTCACAAGCAAGAATGAACTCTCTAACGTCTTGGCACATAGAAGGCCACCAAACTGAACAAGACAATAAATCCAGAGTCTTAGAAATCCCTGGATGCCCAGAGACTTTTTTTACATGAAATTCAAATAAAACTGCTGTCCTGTACTCTTTAGGGACAAAGAGGAGTCCTGAGGGAGTCCCCATGGGTGCGAGACACTGTTTGGCTTGAATCTGGGAGACTAAATCTTGAGCAAGACCAGCATGGATATTGGAAACAGGAATAATTGGTTCCGAAGAGCAGGATGAATTTTGAATTGGAAGGAAGCTTCGTGACAAGGCATCTGCTTTAAGATTTTTTGATCCTGGCCGATAGGAGATCACATAGTTGAATCTAGTGAAGAATAACGCCCATCGTGCCTGTTTTGGATTCAGTCTCTTGGCTGATTCAATATAGAATAGGTTTTTATGGTCAGTGACGATTGTAATCACGTGTCTCGCTCCTTCCAACCAATACCTCCAATCTTCTAGAGCCCACTTGATAGCAAGCAGTTCACGATTTCCAACATCGTAGTTGGCTTCGGCAGGAGAGAACTTTCTGGACAGAAAGGAGCATGAGTGAAGTTTAGAATCCACGGGATCTTTCTGTGATAGGACTGCTCCCACTCCCACTTCAAAGGCATCCACTTCCATAACAAAAGGCAGGTCAGGATTTGGATGACTAAGAACAGGTGCGGATATAAAGGCTTTTTTTAACTTGAGAAAAGCTTGTAGAGCTGAAGGTGATCAATGTGATGGATCCGCACCTTTCTTGGTCAAAGCAACAATAGGTGCAACAATGTCTGAAAATGAACAATAAATCTCCTGTAATAATTTGCGAATCCAAGAAAGCGTTGTATAGCTTTAATGTTAGTAGGTTGTGCCCAATCTTGAATTGCTTGAAGCTTACTGGGATCCATGGAGAACCCCTTAGTAGAGATGATGTAGCCTAGGAAAGCAACTTCCTTCACTCCGAATTCATATTTTTCTAACTTGGCATATAGATGGTGCTCCCGGAGCTTTTGCAATACCATCTGGATAAGAACTCGATGCTGCTCAAGTGACCGTGAATATATCAGGATGTCATCCAAGTAGACCACAACAAATTTTCCCAGGAATTCTCGGAGCACATCATTGATAAAATCTTGGAAGATGGCAGGAGCATTTGACAATCCAAATGGCATAACAAGGTATTCATAATGCCCAGAATGAGTGTTGAAGGCCGTCTTCCACTCGTCACCGGCCTTAATTCGTATGAAGTTATATGCCCCCCGAAGATCAATTTTAGAGAAGATTTCCGCCATCCGGAGTTGATCAAACAACACGAAAATTAAAGGCAAAGGATAAGAGTTCTTAACAGTGATCTTGTTGAGTCCTCTATAATCAATGCATGGACGTAAGGAGCCGTCCTTCTTTGCCACAAAGAAGAATCCTGCTCCTACTGGTGATTTTGAGGGATGAATAAACCGTTTGCTTAGGTTCTCCCGAATATAATCCTCCATAGCTTTGGTTTCCGGCAAAGAAAGAGCATATAATCTATCCTTAGGTAATTTATCTTCAGATACCAGACTGATGGCACAGTCATAAGGTTGATGTGGGGGAAGAGTATCCGCCTCTTTCTTGGAGAAGACATCCGCAAATGAATGATATGGAGTCGGTAGCCCCTCCGGTATAAATTGAGAGCATCGCACTGGCAAGGACAGACACCTTCCCGTACATTCTGTTCCCCATTGTAAGAGTTCTCCTGTCTTCCATCATATGGATGGATTATGGGATTTCAACCATGGAAGTCCTAAGACTATTGAAGCCATTGACCAGGAGAAAACTAATCTTCTCCGAATGCAGAAGACCAGTAGTTAAATGAACAGGAGGAGTTTGCTGAAACACTTGCCCACTGAGGAGGGGGTTACCGTCAAGGCCACAAATAGTTACAGGAGACTTCATCCATCGTATAGGAATGTTCCAGGACTGGGCAAAAGAGATATCCATGAAGTTGGCAGCTGCACCACAATCAACGAAAGTCTTAACTGCCACTTGCTGAGTAGGTAGACTAATTTGAACTGGAAGCAAGACTGAATTTTTAGGAGAGATTCCAGCCAGACCCAGGAGTAACTCCCCTTTTATCCCTGGGTCTTGTCTTTTCCCGACTTCAGGGTGCAAACATTAGCAAAATGACCCTTTGCTCCACAATATAAGCATAGGCCCATCGATCGCCTACGGGATTTTTCCTGAGCAGAAAGACGAAAGGCCCCAATCTGCATGGGTTCACTGGAGTCTTCTGCTTCTTCCAAGGCTACAGCTGAGGGAGATGATGACCCTTCTCCTTTCTCCATTCTCCGTTCCCTGATCCGTCGATCTACTCGAATTGATAACTGCATGAGCTTGTCCAGGGTTTCAGGAGTAGGATACTGGACAAGGTAGTCTTTAATTTGCTCAGTGAGGCCTAAGCGGAACTGACTTCGGAGGGCTGGGTCATTCCAACCACTGTCACCTGCCCATCTGCGAAACTCAGTGCAGTATACCTCGGCCGTATTTTTCCCTTGTCTCAGGGCTCGTAAGTGAGCCTCTGCAGAAGCTGCTCGGTCTGGGTCACCAAGAGCGCTGAAAAAGGCATCCACTGTGTGCAAGGCGGGATTCTCAGTTTTTAATCCGAACGCCCAGGGCTGGGGTTCCCCCTGCAGGAGAGAGAGGATGATACCTACTCACTGAGCCTCAGAACCAGATGATAATGGCCGGAGTCTAAAATATAGCTTGCAGCTATCACGGAAATTCTGGAACTATTTCCGGTCACCTGTGAACTGATCGGGAAGATGCAGCTTTGGTTCAGGCCCAGGAGCCCATGTTTCTACCAATGACCTGCTAGTTTCTTCCTGGGTGGAAACTCGGAGCTTTAGATCTTGCAGTTGCTGCGTCAAATTTTGTATTTGACCAGCCAAGATTTGAGCCGGATTTTTCTGTGACGGGTCCATGCCCAGGAAGTGGTGGGCCAGTTCTAATGTCAGGAACTGGTGCAGAATCCGGAATTTGGGATCAGGTACCAAGTGTTTGACGTTACCCAGAACAGAGGCGCGGAGTCTAACACACCGGAAGGTATTCACCAGGGAACCCTGCAAGGAGATATGGGCTTCGCGGCTCCCGACGTGCAGGTCACGGCCCCCTGTCTGGGTCACTTGATACCTGAACTGGAATAGAGTTATGGTAGAGGTATTGTATGATTGTCCAGATGTATATGACAAACCGCTGGGGTACACAGGACAAACATGAACTGGAGAAGGTGGCAGGGTGCACACGGCCAGATGGTACACTGGGGCCGTGGAGATGGAACAACAGCAGGAAATCTAGGAGAGACACAGGAGATAGACACTTGGAGACAGGGTAACGGTAGTCGGCAGACTAAGTTCGTCAGCAAGATGGTGAAGCTGGAATTCAATGTAGGAACAAGGCAAAACCCACTGGACAGATGAACTGAGACCAGAGAGGAACCAGAGAGCAGAACACCATATGAAGTAGCTATAACTGGCAAGGCCTTCTGGGATTAAGAGGCTTAAAAGAACAGGCTGGACCAATCAGCTGTGAGCACCAGACAGGCCCCCAGTAATTGATATATCATGCAGCTGCAGTGCAGACTGAGCAGGCTGACAAGCTGAATAGTAGGTTTCAGGTAACCAGCTGTAATTACAGAATCCAGACACCTGTGGAGTCAGTTGCTGAATGCAGGAGCTGAGGCACTGGGAGACAACTATGCAGGAGCTAGCTGTGACCTGTAGTTCCACAAACTGAGGCAAAGGTAAATCATAAGAATAACTAGCAAAACATGAGTAATATGCACAGGATTATAACAGCAGGTCTGAGAACCAATGCCGTCTGGGCCACGCTGGAGTGATTAGAAGTAGTATTCCTTCATCTTGCTTGAACTTCCTGATCACCCTGGGCAAAAGTGACACTGGAGGGAAAATGTACGGCAGCCGAAAGTTCCATGGAATTGCCAGTGCGTCCACGAACGCTGCTTGAGGATCCCTTGTTCTTGCTCCGAAGACCGGAACCTTGTGATTGTGTTGCTACCAATGACCTGCTAGTTTCTTCCTGGGTGGAAACTCGGAGCTTTACATCTTGCAGTTGCTGCTTCAAATTTTGTATTTGACCAGCCAAGATTTGAGCCGGATTTTGTTGGTACGCCATCAGGTCTACATCTGGTAGGCCCCACTTGTCCACTAGGAGTTGAAATACTTCTGAATGAAGGCTCCTGTCTCCGGCTTGTACGTCCTGACGACTGAGGAAGTCCGCTTCCCAAGTGAGGACTCCCGGAATGAACACTGCCGATATGGCTGGCAGATGGCGTTCCGCCCAATGAAGAATCTTTGACACTTCCATCATTGCCATGCGGCTTCGAGTGCTGCCTTGATGATTTATGTACGCCACCGTGGTTGTCTGACTGTACTTAAACAGGCCTGTTCTGTACCAGAGGCAGGGCTAGTGTCAACGCATTGAACACCGCCCGCAATTCCAGAATGTTTATCGGGAGGAGAGATTCCTCCCTGGTCCACCGACCCTGAAGAGAGTGTTGCTCCAATACCGTGCCCCAACCCCGCAGACTGGCATCCGTCGTTAAAAGGACCAAGTTGGAGATCAAGAAGGGACGACCTCTGCTCAGTTGCTGGTCTTGTAGCCACCAGGACAGTGACAAGTGGACCTCTGGAGTCAAAGAGATAATTTGAGTTCTGATCCTGTGAGGTAGGCCATCCCACTTGGAGTATTAACCTCTGCAGAGGGCATGAATGAAATTGAGCGTACTCTACCATGTCGGTAGTCGACAACATGAGGCCTAGTACTTGCATCGCCGAGTGTATCAACACACGTGGGCAAGAGAGGAAGCGTCTTATCTTGTCCTGAAGTTTCAGGACCTTCTCCTGAGACAAAAACAACCGCTGGTTGTGGGTGTCCAATAGCGCTCCCAGGTGCACCATGCTCTGAGCAGGGACCAGGGAAGACTTCTTCCAGTTGATGAGCCACCGTGGGCTTGCAGGAATTGGACCATCAGCTCCAGATGACGAAGGAGAACCTCCAGAGAGTTCGCCAGGATCAACAAGTCGTCCAAATACGGCGGGATCCTGATACCCTGAGGGCGGAGTAGAGCAGTCACGACCGCCATGACCTTGGTGAAGATCCGTGGAGCCGTGGTCAGACCAAACGGTAAGGCCTGGAATTGAAAATGTAAGATGCCAATAGCAAACTGCAGGTATTGCTGATGCGACGCTGCAATAGGTATATGTAGGTAAGCATCCTATATGTCTAGGGATACCATATAGTCCTTGGGCTCCAAAGCCAGAACAGTAGAGCGAAGAGTTTCCATACGGAATTTTGAAACTCTCACAAATTTGTTCAAAGACTTGAGGCTGAGAATGGGTCGGGAAGATCCATTCGGCTTCGGAACTAGGAACAGCATTAAATAGTACCCCCTGCCTTTCTGAGTTAGAGGCACCGGCACTTTCACTCCCATGTCCAGGAGAGATTGTTCAACCAGATTGAGAGTTTTTGCTTTTACTGGGTCTGAAGAGACGTTTGTTGAGCAAAACTGGCGAGACTGGTGGTACAATCTCTCCTGGACACGGGAGTGATAGTGACGGTGCCTCTAACTCAGAGAGGCAGGGGGTACTATTTTGGGTACGTTTCTTGAAAGAGATGGTGTATCCGTGAGCGACGACTTCCCTTACCCAGGCGTCTGAAGTGGTCTGTAACCATACCTGAGCAAACCGTAGAAGTTGGCCTCCAACCCTGGGATCCTCCAGAGGGAGGCCCACCCCGTCATGCAGCAGGCTTATCTGTTTTGGAAGCAGGCTGATGGGCAGCCCAGGCACGTTTAGGTTTGGGCTTAGTGGATTTGGAAGTGCGAGCCTGTTTCGGGTACGCCTGACCCTTTGCTTTACATGGAGGTCGAAAGGAACGAGGAAGTACTCTTAGCCTTTGGAGCTGAAGGAGTAGTACTAGGTAGACATGCAGTCTTAGCAGATGCTAAGTCAGCAACAATCTTATTGAGGTCTTCCCCAAAAAGAATGTTTCCCTTAAAGGGATCACCTCCAAGGTCTTTTTAGAGTCCAGATCTACAGACCAGGACCGCAACCAGAGGATCTGGCGAGCCAGAATAGACGTAGTAGACGCTTTGGCCGCCAGGATACCTGCATCAGATACCGCCTCCTGTATATAATGAGAGGCTTTAGCAGCCCAAGAGGCCACAATAGTAGGCCTATGCACAGCTCCTCAAGAGTGTAAATAGATTTCAAGCAACCCTCCACTCGTTTATCCATCGGTTCCTTCAAAGAGGTGACGGTAGTGACAGGCAGAGCAGATGACACCACCAGACGCGCGACTTGTGAGTCCACCGGCGGCGGTGTTTCCCAATTTTTACTTAACTCTGCAGCGAGAGGATAACGAGCTAGCATCTTCTTAGGGAGAATTTCTTTCTTGGATATTCCCAGGATTCCCAGGATTCCTGATGTATGTCCCAGGATTCTGACGTATGTCAACTAAGTGGTCAGAATGAGGTAAATCTAATTTAGTAAACTTATCTAGTTTCTTAGAAGTAGCTGGGAGTTCTTCGTCATCATCAATTTGAAGAATCAGCCTGATAGCCTCCAAGAGGTCAGGAACATCCACCTGTGTAGTAGACTCCCCATCAGAAGCATCTGCACCAGTGTCTGAGGGGTCAGTATATGCGCCATCTTCATCAGATGAAGTATCTGAAACATGAGTGGATTGTGAGGAAGTTATGACCCATTTTGACGATCCCTTGGTCTTAGGCGGGTGAGGGTTAGGATTTTGCTTGGTCAAAGACTGATTTAATTGATGTAACTGAGAGGACAGAGTATCTGCCCATGGCAGATTAACAGCAGGGACAATATGTGGCTGTAATGGCACAGGAGGTCCCATAGGGGGCGCAAGTCTAGTTACAAGCGTAGTAAGTCAATTAGAAAATGTAGTCCATGTTGGGTCATAATTTGCCCCCGTTGCTGTGGACTGACTAAGGGGTATACCTGAACCCTCAGCTGCAATATTTTCCTCAGAGACATCTATGGCATTAGCACTGCAGGGTGCAGGTTTAGCCATAGAATTATCACCCTGTGTAGCTGACATGATATGAAAGCGTAACTGTAGGGTGAAATAGTACAATATAAGCAGACAAAGTACCTTATAAAAATCCCCCTGTATAGTGTGAATGCAATGAGATCACACATGGGCCCTCATTCCGAGTTGTTCGCTCGCAAGCTGCTTTTAGCAGCTTTGCACACGCTAAGCCGCCGCCTACTGGGAGTGAATCTTAGCTTATCAAAATTGCGAACGAAAGATTAGCAGAATTGCGAATAGACACTTCTTAGCAGTTTCTGAGTAGCTACAGACTTACTCGGCATCTGCGATCAATTCAGTGCTTGTCGTTCCTGGTTTGACGTCACAAACACACCCAGCGTTCGCCCAGACACTCCTCCGTTTCTCCAGCCACTCCCGCGTTTTTCCCAGAAACGGTAGCGTTTTTTCGCACACACCCATAAAACGGCCTGTTTCCGCCCAGAAACACCCACTTCCTGTCAATCACATTACGATCACCAGAACGAAGAAAAAACCTCGTAATGCCGTGAGTAAAATACCTAACTGCATAGCAAATTTACTTGGCGCAGTTGCACTGCGGGCATTGCGCATGCGCATTAGCGACTAATCGCTCCGTTGCGAGAAAAAATACCGAGCGAACAACTCGGAATGACCCCCATGGTGAATTTAAGAGGTACATAGTGACTGTAAAACACAGAGAAAAATACCAAAGGGGTATATCCTGTGAAACACTATATTATATGAAAACCCTGAAGCACTTAGCCCCCCTCAGGGTACAGAATATAGGGATAGCAGTATATGTGAGATACACGGAATGGAAATCACATAGCAGCTATTGGCACACACACAGTCACATGTACAATGCAGAAACTATCACAAATAACAATAAAACTGCACTGGACTCAGTAGCGGATCTTGCCACGGGCAAGCAGGACTTTTGCCCGGGGCGCCGCCTTACGGAGGGCGCCGCACCATGGCAAGATCCGCTGCTGCTGTGCCCCCCCCGCTGCCGCTGCCCCCCGCCGTGAAGGAGAGGACCTTTACTGTGTGGTGCGCGATGACTTCATCGCGCACCGCACATCATTTTAGCGGCGCTACTACTGTACAGGGGGCGTAGCTGACCACGCCCCCTGCATGAAGCCACGCCCCTATTGCCCGCCCGGGCCGCTTAAAACCCTCGAGCCGGCCCTGACTGGACTAGCAATACTAAGTAACTGCACTACAAAGTAAAGCTATGTATAAATATAGATATAACAATGCACAGTAAAGACTGGATGTATATCACAGGATACTTGTTCTAAATAACCCTGAATGTATGCACTTGTTCTTAACTAACACTGTCTAAAGACATGTAGAATACTTAAGTGTCCTGTAAATTCACAGCGCTGATGATGCAGGCGGCTTTACAGAGGAGACATTGCCCAGCAGTCCCAAAGTCAGCTCAGCATGTGTGTAATGGCGCCCAAACGCTGACAGGGAGTGAAGGAGGCAGAGAGAAGCCGCTCCAGGGCAGGAACATTAGCAGTAAATGGTGCCTGGGGCTGGGGGAGGGGCTACAGGTCAGAGCCTTATCCCCTTGCTGGACTTCACCACTGGGAACTGCGAGCCTTAGTAAAACGGATTATGAGGTAATCCGACCTGTGCCCTTGCCCTGGTGGTCTAGTGGGGTCCCTGTACGGCCACAGTGTCCACGCCAGTGTGGTCCATCTCCTAAAGACCGCGCCAGATCGTGATTTCCATCAGGTCCCGTCTGGGGGACCCTCTTACCTTCTCCCTTGATGCAGCCACGCAGTCCCGGGCAGCTGTGGCAGGTGTGTGCCGTAGGTGAAGAACCGGAGCCCTCCGCTGTAAGTAACCGGCAACCAGGGCGCGGGAGTGTACAGCGCCGCCGGGGGAGGTGAGGGAGCCGCAGCATGATATGTCATAATGACATATAGCACTTCTAAGTGCTTATGCTGCTGCCCTTGAAGTCTTCTATCTTCATAAAAGCTCTTTTCAGGACTGCCCAGCGCAGCCCTCCCGGCTAGCTGCAGTGACGTGCGGTGAGGTCAGAGGCTGGGGAGGCACAAATGGTGGCTCTCTGTGCCAGGAGCCGGTCTCATAGTGGCTCTCTGTGCCAGGAGCCGGTCTCACCCCCTACACAGTGTAACTCTTTAGTCCCTGTACTGCATCCATGCAAACACAGAAAGGACATACTGTACACACAGTAATAGCCAGGTCACAGCCATCACCCTAGTGTTGTGAGTAAACTGTTGGATACTAACTTCTGGGTGAGGTGCCCCCCATTGCCCCCTCGCCTGCAGAACACTGCTGGCCTGGTGCAGCAAGTTACACAGGGCAATACAATCATCAGTGATACAGTCAGCAGCACCTGGGGAGGGAGAGCAGGAACATATATGTACACTACGTGTCACTACTGTAGCCACACACACAGAGTCCTGTCCCCACACTCACTACAGATGCCACACACACATACACACACAGAGACACAGAGTCCTGACCCCGCACTCACTACAGATGCATAGCCTCCAGCTGTACCTTTTTGGCAGGTACAGTACCTTTTTTTTATGGTCTGTACCAATTGTTGGCTCTCCAAACTGCCATTGAAAGTACAGGAAAAGGCTTTTTCGAATTTGTACTGATTTATATGTGTAAAATGTTGGAGGGTATGCAGATACCACACACACACACACCTGTCTGCGCACTCACTACAGATACAACACACACACACACACACACACACACACACACACACACACACACAGTTCTGTCCCCACTCTCACTACAGATGCCACACACACAGTCCTGTCCCCACACTCACTACAGATGACACACACACACACAGTCCTGTCCACACACACACACACACACACACACACACAGTCCTGTCCCCACACTCACTACAGGTGACACACATACACAGTCCTGTCACCACACTTACTACAGATGACACACACAAACACACACACAGTCTTGTCCCCACACTCACTACAGATGACACACACAGAGTCCTGTCCCCACACTCACTACAGATGACACACATACAGTCCTGTGCCCGCACTCACTACAGATGACACACACACTCACACACAGAGTCTTGTCCCCACACTCACCACAGATGACACACAGAGTCCTGTCTCCACACTCACTACAGATGACACACACACACACACACACACACACACACACACACAGTCCTGTCCCCACACTCACTACAGATGACTCACACACACAGTCCTGTCCCCACACTCACTACAGATGACACACACACGGTCCTGTCCCCACACTCACTACAGATGACACACACACACATGCAGAGTTCCGTCCCCACATCACTACAGATACCACACATACACATACACACACACACACACACACCAGTGGCATTTCTATAATGGGTGCAGTGTGTGAGAGGCACACTGGCCCCCAGGTCCAGGGGGACCCACCCCACACACACTGCACCCATTTGCTTAATACTTACCTCTCTGAAGTCCCCCGTCGAAGCCATCCCTTTTCGGCAGCGCAATAGAGTTTGAACACTAGGAGGAACAAACTCTATTGCGCCTGCTGAAAACTCCAAAAAGATGGCACGGCGGCCATTTTTTTGGAGTTTCGCGCATGCGCATTAGCAAAATCTTCGGGAAAATGGCCGCTGCGCCGTGTTCATGGAGGTTTGCGCATGCGCAATAGAGTCTGCTCTCAGAGAGAAATGTGCCATTGGTATGATTGAGGCTAAGTATTTGGGGTACATTGTGGGCAGAGGACAGGTTAAACCCTGGTCTAGACCTAAATGTAAATCACAACTTAGGACATTTCTCGGTTTGGTCGGCTATTATCGCAGGTTCATTAGAGATTTCGTCGCTAAACGAATGTCTTAAAAAACAATTCCCAGACAAGATAACGTGGTCTGGACCAGTGGAAACGGCTTGACAGGATTTAAGACGAGCTTTGTGTACTGAGCCTGTCTTACAAGCTCCTGACTTTAAAAAGCAATTTGTGTTACAAACGGATGCCTCTGGGACAGAATTAGGAGCAGTCCTATCCCAAGAGGTAGATGGAGAGGAGAAGCCCATCCTTAGCCGTAAATTGTTGCCCAGGGAGCGCAGATACTCAACTGTAGAGCAGGAGTGCTTGGCCATTAAATGGGCAGTTGAGTCATTAAGGTATTATTTATTGGGACGAGAGTTTTTGTTGGTCACAGACCATGCACCCTTACAGTGGATGCATACAAACAAAGAGGTGAATGGTCGTGTGACCTGTTGGTTTTTGGCTTTGCAGCCATTTAAGTTTGAGGTGAGGCATCGTCTGGGGAAACAGCACCTTAATGCTGATGCCCTTTCCAGGAGGTTTGTAGGTCCTGTTCCTCCAAGTAATCCTATGGTGAAGCTAGGGGAGGAGGAAGAAGGCGAGGTGGGTGACCTCTGGAAGGTAGGGGAAGGCTGTTTACCTGGGCGGATGACACAGGTAGGGGTGGGCGAGGCAGGGAGCTCGCCTGAAAATAGTGTAGCTTCACCAGGGTGGTTGAAGCTAAGGGGGGAGGAGTGTGGCAGAGACAGCATTTTTCAATGTGAAAGTAATGTGGAGGATCCAGACCAGGTTTTGGAAGCAGTAGCAGAATCCCAGGTGTGTGATCAGTAGCACCTGGGATTTCCTGATATAAGGGTTTCCAGGGCAGAGTCACCTAGCTCTTGACGGTGGAATAGCCACCCAAGTGATAGGGTTATGTGGGTTAGACTAGGGACCACTAGAGCCTATCAAGAGTCTGCCACGCTGAGAGTACCTGTATGCTACTACCTGTAATACCGACTGCATATGGATTTAACTTGCTATGTGGTGACCTGCTGTTCAAAATAAACACCGAAAGTGTTCACCTGAGTCCCCATGTTTGTGATCCTTGTCACAATATATATATATATATATATATATAAATAAATAAAAATCCAGTTCACCGGGCACTCCTTGTGTAAAAGTCGTCACTTTACTTGCTCGGGTGCCCTCCGTGAGGGGTTGACCTCCAGTATATGGTACGTAATAGCGGCACTCCAAGTCGACTATTTAAATACAAAAGTGTGCTTTTAATTCAGAATTAAAAGCACACTTTTATATTTGAGTGTTCGACTCGGAGTGCCGCGTTTACTTACTATATATATATATATATATATATATATATATATATATATACACACACACACACACAAAACATGCGTATAATAAATTGATTCACATTGAGCTTCATTCCCCCATTCCATTACTTCTAACTACATTTTATACATTTTTGTAAATAGTAGATCTGCCAACTTGCAAGTTCTGCATTAAATATTCACTTATATTTAATCTTTAAAATGTATCTGCATTGCTCCTTTCTCTCAGTAGAGCCCCAATTGAAATGTTATTTTTTTTAACAGACCAATTATCCTTATTTATAAAGGGTGTAAAAATGGGTATATCAAATAGTAGCATATACAGGTAGTGCTGCCATTTCTTTTATAAGTTGGCAAATACCACCACCTACTGGTGTTTCCTATGCCTGCAGTAGGTAGAATTGTATAGTTGTTTAAAAGGATCATATCCAGGGGCGGATTGGGAACAAAAAGCGGCCCTGGAAATATTTGTACTAGTGTCCCCACATGGGCAGCACCAGAGGTGTAAGGTCTGGCCATGGGCCATGGCAGCAGCACCCTCCCCCCAAGACTTTCCAGATAGTGGGCATGTCCAGCATCAAGGGGGAAGTTAAAAAGAAATACAATTACATATTATGAGCACATTATATGATACACCTTCAGAATTTAGGAAACTACATAATTCTTTAGAAAGATATATTTTCTTGCTTATTGCACCAACCGTATCCCAATCACTATTCACTCAATCTTATATGTCAGCCAAGCAGGCAGACAGAGCATACACTAGATCATCTGCAATCACAGGCTAAGTAGCAAAGTAATTTTCATATATGCAGATCATTTTGCATCTTATTCATTATGTCCATAAAAAGGACCACATGTCCTCAAACAAAACAGGCCCCGCGGGTGCGTCGGCCCACCGGGAATCTTCCCTGTAGACCCTATGGCGATTTAATTCAGAATTAAAGACATCTTTTAACATTCTCAGAGATTGATGTGACTTTTTCATGCCATGATAGTGTTTGACAAATTAATTACATAAATGTTATTGCTAGGTTCTTCAACTTACATGAAGTCTGATGTACACTGCTAAATACAGAGGCCCTCATCAGACCTGGACATGGCTGCATCCAGGTGCTCTGCGCACATGCACCAGCCATTGTGCACGTGCGCAACCTTACACATTGTGGCTGCCACAATGTGATTGACAGCAGTGGCTGTAGGGGTGTCGCCGTGGCATGGGGGGGGCTGGGCATTCCAAACAGGTACATGTTAGGACCGTTTTCCAGTTGGCTGCGTGACGTCACACGCAGCTGCTCTGGAAAAAATGTCCGCTGACCGACTGGCTGCGCATCCAGGGGTCAACCTTAGATTCGAGGATTGCGGACGCTTCGGTAGGCAGCTTCACACATGCTAGACAGTCTTTAACTGTGCTGGGTGGCCTCCAGCATGTGAGGAGATGAACGCAGATCTGGCTGCGTATGCAGCGATCTGCGTTCATCTTTGAATACCCTACAGACTCCCACTCTAATCCCAAATTGACATATATTTTCAGTTCTGATTAAATATGCTAAATGTTTTTTCTCTAAACCAGTGGTTCCCAAACTCGGTCCTCAAGGAGCACTAACAGTACCTGTTTTCCAGATCATCTAGATGGAGCACAGGTGTGTTAGTCGACGAACATACTGTAACAGATCTACAGGTGGTACTAATTATTCCTGAGTATACCTTGAAAACACGCACAGTTAGGATTCCATGTGGATCGAGTTTGAAAAACACTGACACAGGGTATTATTAAATATTGAGGATTATGTTAGGCAATTTGGGCGCCCTAATCAAAGACGACAATGACAGCAGAAAAATTAAACAAGTTTTTCCTGATCTGTAGTCACAAGAGAGGACCAGATGGCGGGATTGACGCATAACTTCAGCAATGATAATGTCCCACTGCTTAATGCTGATTTAAGTGAGGAAGTAGTCTGTGACCGATTCAAAAAAATTAAGATTAATAAGTCACCTGGTCCTGATGGAATTCACCCAAGGGTTCTTATGGAGCTACACTCTGAATTAGCAAGACCCCTATATTTTCTTTTCAATGACTCACATCAGGCATGGTCCCGAAAAGACTTGCGTATAGCGGAAGTAGTGCCGATATTTAAAAAGGGAATTAAATCTGAACCGGGTATTTATAGACCAGTAAGTCTTACATCATACAGTGGGAAAGTACTGGAAGGTATTTTAAGAGATATAATACAGGAGTTCCTTGAAACCACTAAGGTTATTAATAGGAACCAATACGGATTTGTGAAGAATAGATCATGTCAAACTAACTTAATAGGCTTTTATGAAACAGTTAGTGTGAACCTAGATCAGGGTAAAGAGGTGGATGTAACCTTTTTAAACTTTGCGAAAACTTTCCACACAGTGCCTCACATGAGACCTATCTACAATTGATGAGAACTTGGGCTAGGGAGCGCAATATGCACTTGGGTTAGAAATTGGTTGGATAAAAGGGAATAGCGAGTGGTGGTAAATTAAACATTTTCAAATTGGACTGAAGTACTGAGTTGTGTGCCACAAGGGTTGGTACTTGGACCACTATTGTTCAACATTTTCATAAATGATCTAGAAGTAGGTCTAGAGCACAGGTTCTCAAACTCGGTCCTCAGGACCCCACACAGTGCATGTTTTGCAGGTCTCACAGAATCGCAAGTGAAATAATTAGCCCCACCTGTGGACCTTTTAAAATGTGTCAGTGAGTAATTAATACACCTGTGCGCCTGCTGGGTTACCTGCAAAACATGCAATGTGTGGGGTCCTGAGGACCGAGTTTGAGAACCACTGGTCTAGAGAGTACAGTGTCAATTTCTGCAGACTATACCAAACTGTGTAAGGTTATAAATTCGGAGGTGGATGCTAAGTCTCTACAGAACGACTTATTTAGATTGGAAATATGGGCAGCAAAATGGAGAATGAGGTTCAATATATACAAATGTAAGGTAGTGCACTTTGGTAGCAAGATCAAAAATACTACCTAAATACAAAATGGGGAGAAACTAGGGGATTCTGTACTGGAAAAACATTTAGGTGTTCACATAGATAAACTTAGCAGTAGTACCCAAGGTAGGAATGCAGCAAAAAAGGCAAACAAGGTATTAGAATGCATAAAGAATTGATGAATTGAGAATTGATGCAAGGGATGAGAGTGTTATACGTCCATTATATAAATCACTAGTGAGGCCACATCTCAAATAAAGTGCACAACTATGGGCACCATACTACAAAAAGGATATCCTGGAACTAGAAAAGGTTCAAAGACGGGCAACAAAATTGATTAAGGGGACGGAGATGCTAGAATACGAGGAAAGACTCGCTAGGCTAGGCATGTTTACACTGGAAAGAAGGAGATTAAGAGGAGACATGATTGACATTTACAAATATATAAAGGGTCAATACATAGAGCTAGCAGGGGATTTGTTTTTGGTAAGATCATCACGAGGACACGTGGATACCCGCTTAGGTTAGAGGAGAAGAGATTTTGCACACAGAAACAGATTGTTTTCTTCACAGTAAGGACAAAGGTGGTAATTCCGAGTTGTTCGCTCGCTGCTATTTTTAGCAGAATTGCTAAAAGGCTAAAATCCGGCAGTTCTGCGCATGCGTATGCACTGCAGGGCGCACGCGCTAAGCAATTTTACACAAAACTATGCTATTTTACTCACGGGCGAACAAAGCTTTTCAGTCGCTCTGTTGATCGGAGAATGATTGACAGGAAGTGGGTGTTTCTGGGTGGTAACTGAGCGTTTTCCGGGAGTGTGCTAAAAAACGCAGGCGTGCCAGCAGAAAACGCAGGAGTGGCTGAAGAAACGGGGTAGTGGCTGGCCGGACGCTGGGCGTGTTTGTGACGTCAAATCAGGAACTAAATGGACTGAGATGATCGCAATCTAGGAGTAGGTCTGGAGCTACTCAGAAACTGCAAGGAAATACTTAATAGCAGAATTTCTAATCTTTCGTTAGCAATTCTGCTATGCTAAGATACACTCCCAGAGGGCGGCGGCTTTGTGTTTGCATTTCTGCTAAAAGTAACTAGCGAGCGAACAACTCGGAATGACCACCAATATGTATTTGGGATTGCCTGCCGGAGAGAGTAGTAATGGCGGACTCGATCATTACTTTTAAGAATGGGCTAGATACATTTCTAATGGATAAGGATATACAGGGTATGGTGGGTAAATCATGCACTATAGCAATAAAATAAAATAACAATAAAAAAAAAAAGAGGAATTGACATAACGGCTAAACATTCACCACAGTTAAAATTAGTCTTAAAAAATAATACAGTGTAGGAGATCACTAACAGGTTGAACTTGATGGACAAATTGGGGTATATTTACTAAGGTCCCGATTTTGACCGAGATGCCGTTTTTTCTTCAAAGTGTCATTTCGGTAATTTACTAAGCAAAAATCTCGGCAGTGATGAGGACATTCGTAATATTTTGGAAGTCCTAGGAAAAAATCACGAATCAATACACCATCGGTCAAATACGCCTGCAATTTGGTAGAAATCGGTAATTTACTAAAAAGTGCAAATCACAAACACTGCCGACAATAGCCAAACACTGCCGTGCAGAAATACAATTCGTGAAAAAGTGCTAAAAAAAACCAGACCTGCTTTTTTATCCCGTGTTTGGATAGGCATGCAGGGATCCATGAGATCCGTGCATGTTTATCAGTGGGAAGGGGATGGGAAAGTGTGTATTTTTTGAAAAAAAAATTGCATGGGGTCCCCCCTCCTAAGCAAAACCAGCCTCGGGCTCTTTGAGCCGGTCCTGGTTGCAAAAATATGGGGGAAAAAATTATAGAGGTTCCCCCATATTTCAACAACCAGCACCAGGCTCTGCGCCTGGTCCTGGTTCCAAAAATACGGGGGACAAAAAGCGTAGGGGTCCCCCGTATTTCTGAAACCAGCACCGGGCTCCACTAGCCAGATACATAATGCCACAGCCGGGGGACACTTTTATATAGCTCCCGGCGGCCCTGGCATTACATAACCAACTAGTCACCCCTGGCCGAGGTACCCTGGAGGAGTGGGGACCCCTTCAATCAAGGGGTGTCCCCCCCTCCAGCCACCCAAGGACCACGGGTGAAGCCCGAGGCTGTCCCCCCCATCCATGGGCTGCGGATGAGAGGCTGATAGCCGTTGTGTAAAAAAATGAATATTGTTTTTAGTAGCAGTACTACAAGTCCCAGCAAGCCTCCCCCGCAAGCTGGTACTTGGAGAACCACAAGTACCAGCATGCGGAGGAAAACCGGGCCCGCTGGTACCTGTAGTACTACTACTAAAAAAAATACCCCAATAAAAACATGAGACACACACCTTGAAAGTATAACTTTAATACATACATACACACCTCCATATACACATACTTACCTTATGTTCACACGAGGGTCGGTCCTCTTCTCCATGTAGAATCCATGGTGTACCTGTGGAATAAAAAAATTTCTCACAAAATCCAGTGTAGAAGCCTCTTCTTCTTTTAATCCAGTTGTAATCCAGGTACTTGTCAAAATAAAAAAACGGACACCCGACCTCGCACTAAAAGGGGACCCATGTTTTCACATGGGACCCCTTTCCCCGAATGCCAGAAACCCCCTCTGACTTATGTCTAAGTGGGTTCCATCAGCCAATCAGGGAACGCCACGTTGTGGCATCCTCCTGATCGGCTGTGTGCTCCTGTACTGTATGACAGGCGGCACGCGGCAGTGTTACAATGTAGCGCCTATGCGCTCCATTATAACCAATGGTGGGAACTTTGTGGTCAGCGGTGAGGTTACTTTCGGTCAACCGCTGACCACAAAGTTCCCACCATTGGTTATAATGGAGCGCTTAGGCGCTACATTGTAACACTGCCATGTGCCGCCTGTCATACAGTACAGGAGCACACAGCCGATCAGGAGGATGCCACAACGTGGAGTTCCATGATTGGCTGATGGAACCCACTTAGACATAAGTCAGAGGGGGTTTCTGGCATTCGGGGAAAGGGGTCCCATGTGAAAACATGGGTCACCTTTCAGTGCGAGGTCGGGTGTCCGTTTTTTTATTTTGACAAGTACCTGGATTACAACTGGATTAAAAGAAGAAGAGGCTTCTACACTGGATTTTGTGAGAAATTTTTTTATTCCACAGGTACACCATGGATTCTACATGGAGAAGAGGACCGACCCTCGTGTGAACATAAGGTAAGTATGTGTATATGGAGGTGTGTATGTATGTATTAAAGTTATACTTTCAAGGTGTGTGTCTCATGTTTTTATTGGGGTATTTTTTAAGTAGTAGTACTACAGGTACCAACGGGCCCGGTTTTCCTCCGCATGCTGGTACTTGTGGTTCTCCAAGTACCAGCTTGCGGGGGAGGCTTGCTGGGACTTGTAGTACTGCTACTAAAAACAATATTCATTTTTTTACACAACGGCTATCAGCCTCCCATCCGCAGCCCATGGATGGGGGGGACAGCCTCGGGCTTCACCCCTGGTCTTTGGGTGGCTGGAGGGGGGGGGACCCCTTGATTGAAGGGGTCCCCACTCCTCCAGGGTACCTCGGCCAGGGGTGACTAGTTGGTTATGTAATGCCAGGGCCGCCGGGAGCTATATAAAAGTGTCCCCCGGCTGTGGCATTATGTATCTGGCTAGTGGAGCCCGGTGCTGGTTTCAGAAATACGGGGGACCCCTACGCTTTTTGTCCCCCGTATTTTTGGAACCAGGACCAGGCGCAGAGCCCGGTGCTGGGTGTTGAAATATGGGGGAACCTCTATCATTTTTCCCCCCATATTTTTGCAACCAGGACCGGCTCAAAGAGCCCGAGGCTGGTTTTGCTTAGGAGGGGGGACCCCACGCATTTTTAAAAAATTTTTTAACACTGATTTATTTATTTTTTAAAGTGCACAATGAAGCCCAGCACGGATCTCTCAGATCCGGCCGAGATTCATTGTATTAAAGTCGGCAGTGTTTTACAAGTCACTCACGTAAAACAGTGCCTAAAAAAACGAATGACATCGACATCGGTAAAACCGAAAATGCAGAATACGGCAGCTTAGTAAATTAGTCGTACTAAATTCAAAAAGTTGCATGTTTACACTTTCGATGTCATTCGTGATTGAACTTTGACCTCAAACGGGAAAATACGAACTTTAGTAAATATACCCCATTGTCTTTTTTTCTACCTCAGAAACTATGGGGGTAATTCCAAGTTGATCGCAGCCGGATATTTTTTAGCAGTTGGGCAAAACCATGTGCACTGCAGGGGGGGCAGATATAACATTTGCAGAGAGAGTTAGATTTGGGTGGGTTATTTTGTTTCTGTGCAGGGTAAATACAGGCTGCTTTATTTTTACACTGCAATTTAGATTGCAGATTGAACTCACCCCACCCAAATCTAACTCTCTCTGCACATGTTATATCTGCCCCCCCTGCAGTGCACATGGGGGGTAATTCCAAGTCGATCGCAGCAGGAATTTAGTTAGCAATTGGGCAAAACCATGTGCACTGCAGGGGAGGCAGATTTAACATGTGCAGAGAGAGTTAGATTTGGGTGTGGTGTGTTCAATCTGCAATCTAATTTGCAGTGTAAAAATAAAGCAGCCAGTATTTACTCTGCACAGAAATAAAATAACCCACCCAAATCTAACTCTCTCTGCACATGTTAAATCTGCCTCCCCTGCAGTGCACATGGTTTTGCCCAATTGCTAACTAAATTCCTGCTGCGATCAACTTGGAATTACCCCCATGTTACTATGTTGATGTTCATGTGTTTAAAAAAAAAAAAAAAGTGAAGAAATAATATGCAAATGAAGTTGTTTCAGCACTTAAGGGGTCTGTTTACTAAGCCTTGGATGGAGACAAATCCGACGGAGATAAAGTCCCAGCCAATCGTCTCCTAACTGCCATGTCACAGGCTGGGTTTGAAAAATTATAGTTAGGACTTCAACCAAGGCTTAGTAAATAGACCCCTAAGTCTCATAAGTACACAAGCAGCAAGTCCTCCAAGTGTCATGTGGATGCAGTTGACATAGTATTCACATGACACTGAGCACACAGTAGCAGCTTTGAACCACAGCTCAGATGAACTGAAATAAATATGAACTTAACTTTCTTCTTACAGAGAACCAGAGTAATTTATTTATAAAAAGACATTTCATGTTTATAAGGTATTGCAGTTTTAAAAGCGTATGTACAGTAAATACAGGATTCTCATACAAATGATAAATGTTGCAGGAGGATTTACTTGTATATAAAGCAAATCACTTTTTTTATACAGTATACTAAACTCACGTTTGTTCACCAGAGGTCCCACTCTGCCTTTTCTCTGATGAGTGATGATGCCGCAAGTAACCACGCTGATATGAAATCTAGTACCCCAGAGCCACGCTGCCAGCTGCAAAGAAGCCACAAGAGAAGACAAAAAGAACACAGACCCTCTACATTGCCGAGTTGGAAAAGTGTGGACAGTTTATATGATTCAAGTATGTTCTTTATATAGCTATAATAGAAGTTCATGAGTTGAGCTGACTATTTGTAAAGTTTTCAGAACACTAACACAGGTTTTATTATGAGTGGGAACTAAGAGCAACTAAAAGAAAAAATCTTATATCAGCCTATGTAGACTGGGGGTTACCAAATATTATCTATCTCAGTACTGTTGGTACCACACTGTGCTGTATTCTTCGGAGAAACTGTTATATGTGACAGTAACATATTCCTATATTTGCTTACCTCACACCAACATGGGAAGCTTACCTCACACCAACATGGGAAGCTTACCTCACACCAACATGGGAAGCTTACATCACACCAACATGGAAAGCTTCCATCACACCAACATGGGAAGCTTACCTTACACCAACATGGAAAGCTTACCTCACACCAACATGGGAAGTTTACATCACACCAACATGGGAAGCTTACCTCACACCAACATGCAAAGCTTACATAACACCAACATGGGAAGCTTACATCACACCAACATGGGAAGCTTACATAACACCAACATGGGAAGCTTACCTCACACCAACATGGGAAGCTTACCTCACACCAACATGGAAAGCTTACATCACACCAACATGGGAAGCTTACATAACACCAACATGGGAAGCTTACATAACACCAACATGGGAAGCTTACATCACACCAACATGGAAAGCTTCCATCAAACCAACATGGGAAGCTTACCTTACACCAACATGGGAAGCTTACCTTACACCAACATGGAAAGCTTACCTCACACCAACATGGGAAGCTTACATCACACCAACATGGAAAGCTTCCATCACACCAACATGGGAAGCTTACCTTACACCAACATGGAAAGCTTACCTCACACCAACATGGGAAGTTTACATCACACCAACATGGGAAGCTTACCTCACACCAACATGCAAAGCTTACATAACACCAACATGGGAAGCTTACATCACACCAACATGGGAAGCTTACATAACACCAACATGGGAAGCTTACCTCACACCAACATGGGAAGCTTACCTCACACCAACATGGAAAGCTTACATCACACCAACATGGGAAGCTTACATAACACCAACATGGGAAGCTTACATAACACCAACATGGGAAGCTTACCTCACACCAACATGGGAAGCTTACCTTACACCAACATGGAACGCTTACCTCACACCAACATGGGAAGCTTACCTTACACCAACATGGGAAGTTTACATCACACCAACTTGGGAAGCTTCCATCACACCAACATGGGAAGCTTACATCACACCAACATGGGAAGCTTACATCACACCAACATGGGAAGCTTACATCACACCAACATGGGAAGCTTAATTCACACCAACATGGGAAGCTTAATTCACACCAACATGGAAATCTTACATCAAACCAACATGGGGAGCTTACATCACACCAACATTGGAAGCTTACCTTACACCAACATGGGAAGTTTATATCACACCAACATGGGAAGCTTACGTCACACCAACATGGGAAGCTTAATTCACACCAACATGGAAAGCTTACATCACACCAACTTGGGAAGCTTACATCACACCAACTTTGGAAGCTTACATCACACCAACATGGGAAGTTTACCTCACACCAACATGGGAAGCTTACAACGCACCAACATGGGAAGCTTACCTCACACCAATATGGGAAGCTTACAACGCACACCACCATGAGAAGCTTATATCACACCAACATGGGAAGCTTACATCACACCAACATGGGAAGCTTACACATACCTCCCAACATGACCTTTTCCAGGAGGGACAAAATGCTTTGTTCATGGACTTCCCTCTTACTTTATGATTACTGTCACCTGTGTAGGACTAGTTAATTAATGAAAAAGGTGTTTCAGCACAGGTAACAGCGATCATAAATTAAGAGTGAAGTCCAGAAACAGAGCAGTTTGTCCCTCCTGGAAAGGGTCATGTTGGGAGGTATGGCTTACATCACATCAACATGGGAAGCTAACATCGCACCGACATGGGAAGCTTACCTCACACCAACATGGGAAGCTTACAACACAGCAACATGGGAAGCTTACATCATATCAACATGGGATACTAACATAACCACCAACACACACCAACATAAGAAGCTTACATCACAACAACATGGGAAGCTTACATCACACCTACATGGGAAGCTAACATCGCACCAACATGGGAAGCTTACATAGCACCAACATGGAAAGCTTACATAGCACCAACATGGGAAGCTTATATCAAACCAACATGGGAAGCTTACCTCACACAAACATGGGAAGCTTACCTCACACAAACATGGGAAGCTTATATCAAACCAACATGGGAAGTGTACCTCACACAAACATGGGGAGCTTACACATACCTACATGGGAAGCTAACATCGCACCAACATGGGAAGCCTATAATGCACCAACATGGGAAGCTTACATAGCACCAACATGGGAAGCTTATATCAAACCAACATGGGAAGCTTACCTCACACCAACATGGGGAGCTTACCTCACACCAACATGGGGAGCTTACACATACCTACATGGGAAGCTAACATCGCACCAACATGGGAAGCTTATAATGCACCAACATGGGAAGCTTACATAGCACAAACATGGGAAGCTTATATCACAACTACATGGGAAGCTAACATCGCACCAACATGGGAAGCTTATAATGCACCAACATTGGAAGCTTACATAGCACCAACATGGGAAGCTTATAACACACCAACATGGGAAGCTTACATCACACCAACATGGGGAGCTTACACATACCTTCCAACATGCCCCTTTCCAGGAAGGACAAAATGCTCTGTTCGTGGACTTCCCTCTTAATTTATTATTACCGTCACCTGTGTAGAACTAGTTAATGGGTGAGAAAGGTGTTTCAGAACAGGTAACAGCAATCATAAATTAAGAGGGAAGTCCAGAAACAGAGCAGTTTGTCCCTCCTGAAAAAGGGTCAAGTTGGAAGTTCTGGCTTACATCACATCAACATTGGAAGCTTATAACACACCAACATGGGAAGCTTAAATCACACCAACATGGAAAGCTTTCATAACATAACATTCTCATCTCTACCCAGTCTTCCAACCCCCGGCGCCTGTTTGCCACTGTTAACTCACTCCTCTGCCCACCACCATCTCCTCTCCCTTCCTCATTGTCTGCTCTTGACTTTGCCAACTATTTCACATCCAAGATTGACTCCATACATCAGGACATCACATCCCACCAGACCAGCAACCAGCCACCACCCATCCCTTGCCACCCCTCCCCTTCCCTCTCATCAACTCTTACATCTTTCTCCCATGTATCTGGTGAGGAAGCCATGGCCCTCATCTGTTCCTCCCCCCCACCACCACCACCTCCCCACTTGACCCTATTCCCTCCCACCTCCTCCACTACCTCTCTCATTCTGCCTGTTCCCATCTTGCCCACCTTCTCAATCTCTCCCTCTTATCAGGCACTGTCCCCTCTGCCTTCAAGCATGCTCTTGTCTCCCCTATTCTTAAAAACCTACCCTTGATCCAAACACTCTCTCCAACTATTGACCCATCTCTCTCCTCCTTTTTGCCTCCAAACTCCTTGAGCGTATTGTCTATAATCGCCTCACTGCTTGTCTTTCCTCTCACTGACTGCTTGACCCATTCCAGTCTGGTTTCCGTTCTCTTCACTTCACTGAAACTACCCTCACAAATGTCTGCAATGACCTCCATGCAGCCAAATCTGAGGGCCGCTACTCTCTGCTTATTCCTCTTGACCTCTCTGCTGCTTTTGACACTGTGGACCACACTTTCCTTCTGCAAATCGTTCACTCTCTTGGTCTGCATGATACTGCCCTCTCCTGGCTGTCCTCCTACCTCTCTGATCATTCCTTCTCTGTCTCCTCTCATGACACTACCTCCCCCCCACTTCCACTAACTGTTGGTGTCCCCCAAGGCTCTGTTCTTGGTTCTCCTTTTCTCTCTCTATACGTCCTCTTTAGGTGAACTCATTAGTTCTTTTAACTTCCAATATCACCTCTATGCTGATGACACTCAAATCTACCTTTCCTCCCCCGATCTCTCCCCAGCCCTCCTCACTCGTACCTCCAACTGTCTCTCTGCTATCTCTTCCTGGAAGTCCCAGTGCTTTCTTAAACTCAACATGTATAAGACTGAGCTGATCATCTTCCCAACCTCCCGCACAACCTCACCTCCCACAATCTCATTATCCATTGATGACACGACTATCTCCTCTAGCCCCCGAGTACGCTGTCTTGGCGTAATCCTTGACTCCTCCCTCTCCTTCAAACCACACATTCAGCACCTCTCACAAACCTGTCACTTAATCTCAAAAACATTTCCAGGATCAGACCCTTTCTCACCCAGGATGCCACCAAGACCATTATTCACTCACTGATTATTTCCAGACTGGATTACTGTAATCTCCTCCTAATTGGCCTCCCTGACAATTACCTCTCTCCACTCCAATCTATCCTCAATGCTGCAGCCCGACCCATCTTCCTCACCAAATGCACTACGTCCACCTCCCCTCTCCTACAAGCCCTTCACTGGCTTCCCTTCCCTTTCAGAATCCAATTAAAACTTCTCACTCACAAAACACTCACCCACTCCTCTCCCATTTACATCTCTGACCTTATCTCCCTTTACTATCCCACCCGTCCTCTTCGCTCTGCTGATGCACGCCGATTCTCCTATCTTCTGATTACTTCCTCCCACTCCTATCTCCAAGATTTTTCACATGCTGCTCCTTTTCTCTGGAATTCTTTACCTCTCCCCCTCAGACTTTCCACCTCCCTACAGAACTTCAAACGGGGTCTTAAGACCCACTTCTTTACCAAACCCAGCCAAATCTTATCCTAACCCTCTGTCCAATGCTTGGTCTACCCCATATGTGTCACCCCTGTCTGTCTGCCCCTCCCTTTTAGAATGTAAGCTCTTACGAGTAGGGCCCTCTTCTCTCATGTGCTTATCCTTTTCTTCCTTTAATAATCCTCAACTGCCCAAATCCTGCAGTTTCTTGGCCACCTTGAAACTTATCTTTGGATATATAGCAAACTACTGTACTGTATATGTAAGGGTGAGATAAGCTCTCACTAGCAGGGCCCTATCTACCCTGTTATGTCTGCAACTTTTTTGTCACACTCGTATGTCCTTGTTCTGTTTGATTTGTTTTTCTGTATGATTTGTGACATGGCTTGTCCAGGGCTGTGGTTTGCTGGCATCTTACAGATAAATGACTGCTTTTCTTCGGTAACCATCTGCCATGCTAGTGACCTTGAAAGAGAGAAGGCAGTAGTGCAGTCATGTCCAAACTGCGGCCCTCCAGCTGTTGAGAAACTACAGATCCCAGCATGCCCTGACACAACTTTAGCATTCTCTGACAGCAAAACTGTATCAGGGCATGCTGGGATATGTAGTTTCACAACAGCTGGAGGGCCGCAGTTTGGACATGCCTGTAGTAGTGAGATAGACTTAACCAAGAACTGAGGAAAAGAACATTTGAAATATTTTTGTTTTTTTAACACTGTAACTGTTAAAATGTACTTGTAACTTAAACATGCTATTCTTTTAATTCTTTGTTTACTTTGCTACATAGGCCCATCTCCTGTTCTACAGAGTTCTGATGGAAACTGGGTAGCGCTACAGAGTATAACTTTGCCTCCGCCAAGAATGCTTGCTCAACCAAAGAGTCAAGTATTCAAATCATTAGAGAATGAATCAACTGTTGTCTCAGCTTACGATGAAATGGGCTCTGACAGTGATGAGGAAGTTGACTGGAGTTTAGCGCTTAACGCCTATCGACGAAGAACAAGACAGTTGTCGGAGGATTCCTGCTATACAGACTCCCAGTATAATACTGAATGGACATGTGGCAATGATTATTATCAGCCTGTAACATCACCATCATCGGGGCTGTTTACAAACACGGAAACTGTATTTTCTGATTCTGAAACCTCATCAGTGAACTCCTTAAAGGAGAATAGGGTATCGGCTAAATCCATTTGGCCAAACAGAAAGGCCCCAAGTGAACAAATGCAGAAAGAACACGTTTATGGAAAGATGGATATTAACTTTAATCCGCAGTCCAATAGTATGGAATACTCAGACAGCAGTGAGGCAGAAAAAAGCCAAGTTGATGTTGAGAAAAGGTCAAGGAGATGGAGAAAGAACAAAGTGGCCCTGGAAGAGATGGGAGAGGGGAGCAGTAATATAATGAAAGCGCAGAAAAGGACTTTAGGCACAAATAAGGTATTTAAAAAAATATATATATATTTTTTTTTTACATATTGGGATAAATTCACAAGTGTACATAAATTGTGACACTTCTTAAATTTTTGTATTGCACATATCTATTTCCACTTAATTATCCTAACTTTGCACGAAAATTAATATTTACAGAATGTTGAGGAACTCAGAAATTATGGATATAGGAGCCTATTCAGTAAGTATGGCAAATTCAGTTTTTTAGCAGAATTTGCAATCTTCTGACTTGCATGATGAGGGCTGCATATCACAGGGCAAGGCCACCTAGCATGCTTACTGCCGCCCCCCATCTGCAACCACGTACTAATTGCGATCACGCCGCAATTACTGCGCAGTCGCAGAAATTAGGGAGTGCCGGCCAGTGGCCTGCCGCCATCTTTTTGATTGGAGCGGCTGCATGTGACGTCATGCGGCCGCCCCAATAACGTCACCGCCACGCCCCCATTCGGAAGCCGCCACTCCCGCAAAGCTCTGTCTCCACCTTCGAAACAGCGTTGCCGTACTACGAACGCCTCTGCCTGATTGGCAGTAAATGTGGGCGCATGCGCAGGACGGTCCCTGCGAGTGCACCCGCGGGGCAAACTGAGAAGTTCCGAACCGCGATCCAACCGGAATTAGGCCCATAAGCAGGAATGTCTTTGTGTGTAATTTAAAGTTAATGACTTAAGAATCAAGGTTACAAGAGTGGAAATGTGCCTGTACCCATATTGTACAAGGGGCTACAGTTAAACGGGTTCACTACGGCTGGCCGGCGGTCGGGCTCCCGGCGACCAGCATCCCGGCGCCGGGAGCCCGACCGCCGGCTTACCGACAGCTTGGCGAGCGCAAATGAGCCCCTTGCGGGCTCGCTGCGCTCGCCACGCTACGGGCACGGTGGCGCGCTACGCGCGCCACACTATTTTATTCTCCCTCTATGGGGGTCGTGGACCCCCACGAGGGAAAATAATTGTCGGTATGCCGGCTGTCGGGCTCCCGGCGCCGGTATACTGAGCGCCGGGAGCCCGACCGCCGGCAAACAGAAGACCACCCCAGTTAAACAATAGCTTATTAAATAAAAGCATAGTTTATTAAAGTGGCCTGGTCACATACATTTCAGAGATATCCAAATGATAAAGTCAACTTGTATGCAGCCTGTTCATTTGCCGGAACCCAGTGCTTGACTATAATGAGGTAATGCTTGACTATAGTGCATGATAACTGACATTTACACATAAATCATTGGTTCTTAATGAATAGATTGGATTTATTTTCTTTTAACATTTATGTAGCGCCAGTATATTTTGTTGCACATTACAATTGAGAACACAACAGTAATACAGCAAGGTTGGGTAATAACATACAAAGATGTAAGAGGGCCCTGCTCGCAAGCATACAATCTGTAGGGAAATAGGAATATTATACACAATGCTAAGTGATATAATTTGCAAGTTGGTCCAGCTATATTCCCGAAGGTGAACAGTTATTGGTGGGCTGTATGATTCAATGGCCTGGGCTCATAGGATTTAGTTTTTGTTTTGGCTAACTTCTCGTGAGGCGCGGCAGACGATCGTTCAGGATCCCGGTGGTTGGGATCCTGGGGCCGGTGTTGTGATGTCTGCACCGGCATTCTGAGACGTGTCGGGATTCCGACGGCCGAGATCCTGTCCGCCGGGATTCTAACTGAATCCCGTTCTCGGGGCTTCAACCTAACCAGCCTAATGGTTGATCAGTCACTAAAACTAATGTACTGTGAGGACTATTTTTTTTTCCAGAACTTTCCCTTTGCTGGGATGTCATGTTGCTGTGTATATTTTTAGAGAGGAGTCACTGTTTGTAGCTCTACAATCATGCCTAGTGGGGCTGTACTGAGCGGTAGCCCACCTACTGCTTCAGGTTTCAGGTTGTCACCCCATATTATAATCACACTGACAATGATGAGCTGAGCAACTTCTCAAGCACCTGTAGTCTTCAATTGCTCACCTATTTTTACAAACTTATGCTCAATCCACAGGTGCTGCAGATTAATTTAAATCAGGGTGCAATCATAGTAATTTCATTCACCAAGCACAGAACATTTGCTCTGTATATTTTTTATTGCAAGGGAAATAAATATTACACTCCCATACCTCCCAACATGACCCTATCCAGGAGGGACACACTGCTCTGCTCCTGGACTATTCTCTTAATACAGTGGTTTCCAAACTTTTTTGAGTCACGGCGCCCTAGAATATCAGAATTTTTTTTTCACGTTACCCCTAGGCCAAAAATTTCTTATTGAGAAATTTAGAAAGAAATATTACATTAGTAGATCATGTTTATATGTCATCCTTAGGGTCAGTTGTGTGGTGAGGGACAAGATTTGATTCTGTTTGGCCACATATTTTATGACTGGCAGCCACTGGCACTGGTTTTGCCTATTATATTGACCATGAATAATTTGAATTGGTCCTGGACCACCAACCCAGGGCACCTCTGCAAGTGTCTCGAGGCACCCCAGGGAGCCACGGCACACAGTTTGGGAACCTCTGTCTTAATGTATGATTGCCGGCACCTGTGTTGCACAGGTTAGTGGATAAGAAAGGTGTTTCAGCACAGGTGATGACAATCATAAATTAAGAGGGAAGTCCAGAAGCAGAGCATTCTGTCCCTCCTGGAGAGTGTCATGTTGGGAGGTATGCACTCCAGGTATTACTATAAAATTGTAATCGTACAGAATCAGGAGATGGCAAATAGGAGAGGAAAACAGTCCTTTAATGAAGCTCTTATGGAAAGCATTATAAAATGGACAAGGAATTCCAGTACTATGGGGCTAATTCAGACCTGTTCGCTCGCTAGGGTTTTTTTTTGCAGTCCTGCATTCGCAAAGTCGCCACCCATAGGGGAGTGTATTTTCACTTTGCAAGTGTGCGAACACGTGTAGCAGAGCTGTGAAAACAGATTTTGTGCAGTCTCTGAGGAGCCCAGGATTTACTCAGCCACTACGAACACTTCAGCCTGTCCGGGACCGGAATTGACATCAGGAACCCTGCCTGCAAACGCTTGAACACGCCTGCGTTTTTCCAACCACTCCCAGAAAACGGTCAGTTGACACCCACAAATGCCTTCTTCTTGTCAATCTCCTTGCGAACGCTCATATGAAAGGATCCATCGCACAAACCCATCGCTCAGCGGCGATCCGCTTTGTACCCGTGCGATGCGCCTGCGCATTGCGGTACATACGTATGCGCAGTTTAGACCAGATCGCCCGCTGTACGAAAACGTAGCCTAGCGGTCAGGACTGAATTAGCCCCCATGGTCCTAAAAGAGATGGCCACTTTTCTAGTTAGGGTTTCTTCATTGAAGGATTCCTGTTTGAATCGCAAAATATAAAGCAAATAGAACGAATATTGGGGTTATTCAGGCTAAGCGTTGCAACTGCAATAACCCCGGCGGCGGCAGTGTGCACGATGTGATCGCATTGGCTGTGAATGCCTTTGCCTGATTGACAGGCAGAGGCGTTCGCTGGGTGGCATACGCAGCCTAGCCGCAGCTGCAGGGAGTCGTCCACAGTTGCTGCGAACGCAATTAAATTGGGGCCGCAGCTGCTAGGCAGGCCGTTCTGCATGCTGGGCAGCCTTGCCTTATGATGGGCGGCCCCAGCATGTGAAAGAACGGATTGTAGATTCTGCTTTTTAGTACTGAATAACCCCCATTGTACACTGTGTGATAAAATCAGATGTTCAGCTTATGCAGGTGTTTACTATGACTTTCCAAGTGTTAGGTATGCAATTTGGGGGGTAATTCTGAGTTGATCGCAGCAGCAAGTTTGTTAGCAATTGGGCAAAACCATGTGCACTGCAGGGGGTGGGGGGCAGATATAACATGTGCAGAGAGAGTTAGATTTGGGTGGGTTATTTTGTTTCTGTATAAGGTAAATACTGGCTGCTTTATTTTTACACTGCAATTTAGATTTCAGTTTGAATACACCACACCGAAATCTAACTCTTTCTGCACATGTTATATCTGTCCCCCCTGCAGTGCACATGGTTTTGCCCAACTGCTAACAAATTTGCTGCTACGATCAACTCAGAATTAGGCCACTTGTACAAGATTACACTGTTGTCCAGTCCATTTGTAGAATAGGGTCTGTTACATGTGTGTTCTCCAGTTAATGGATACAGCTTTCACAAGAATTCAAGAAAACTGAAAAATGAAACAATATTGCAGCCTGCTGAACATATATGCTATGCAAGGGTATCAAATGCACTCCCATTCATGTAGTGGTAAATGTGTCTTACACATTCACTCCATAAACACAGATATCCATCGGTGTCCTCTGTGTGATACATTTAATAAAAGTTAAAAACTAGAGGAAATAAAATACAAACTTCATATTTTGAGTTACAGTGTATGTCAAGCAGAATGTAACAAGCAATATGTTCATAACAAGAAAAGAGGTGGGAGAGTGTGGCTGGGAAGAGGATGGTAGGGGGTTGAGGAGGGGGAGGGAGGTCACCGCTAACAGTATTAGTTTGTGGATATGAAGAGCTTATAGCATCTCTGTGTAGCTAGATGGGGATCCGGTCTCTAGGTCGACAGTAACTAGGTTGACACTATCTAGGTCGATCACTATTGGTCGACAGTAACTAGGTCGACAGGGTTTCTAGGTTGACAGGCTCTCTAGGTCGACATGTTCTAGGTCGACAGGTCAAAAGGTCGACATGAGTTTTTCACAATTTTTTTTAACCTTTTCATACTTAACGATCCACGTGGACTACGATTGGAATGGTAATCTTGCCCGAAGCATGGCGAGCAAAGCGAGCCATGCGAGGGGACACAGTGCATTAATTGGGGTTCCCAGTCACGAAGAAAACGACACCGAAAAAACATGAAAAAA
Source organism: Pseudophryne corroboree (assembly GCF_028390025.1). NCBI lineage: Eukaryota > Metazoa > Chordata > Amphibia > Anura > Myobatrachidae > Pseudophryne > Pseudophryne corroboree. The sequence goes on from NC_086448.1 coordinate 285,985,502, forward strand.
TCATGTTGACATTTAGACCCGTCGACCTAGACCCTGTTGACCTAAAGACCCTGTCGACCTAGTTACTGTCGTCCAATAGTGGTCGACCTAGTGTGTATATATAGATTGTGTCAAGGGTTCCGAAAAACATTAAGAGGAACCAAGAAAAAGATTGGTAAAAAGTAACAGGGATATTGAGGAGTCCAATGAGTCGCTTAGTAAAATATAATTCATGACTTGGTCAAATGTAGTACGTTCATGTTGGACGTGATATGCAACTTTTACCATGTGTGCAATAATGAGAGAACAGGTGCAAGGTGGGTTCGTACTAGAGATGAGTGGGTTCGGTTTTACTCAGATCCAAAACGGCATCTTATTGGCTCACGGATGTCACGTGTTTTGGATAGCGATAAGAAAAATCTGGATAAAACCGAACTGGCGTTAATTCTGGCGTTAAATCCGAACCCGCTCATCTCTAGTTTGTACACTTACAAAATTTGGCTATAAATCATTTGGCTGTGGCAAAGATGTGTGAGGCCAGTTTAGCAGAGTGTTTATCTGCTTCTTGTATAGGTTGGCCTTGTAGAAAGGATCAATGGTCTTTATAAACAGAGCATGCTAGTAGAGAAGAGAAAAAATTTTGGGCCTCATCTTGATCTCTCCTTTGATGCATTAAGCAACTGTAATGCGCCCTAAACACTTGCCGATGTTTGCGGGCGATATGAACGATCTCATTCAGTAATGAACAAGAAATCATTCATATCGCTCAGTGTGCATGCACCAATGATGAATGATGCGCGGCCCTGCGGTCGTTCATCGTTGGTTCTCCATCGCTTTGCAATGCAAGTCAATTTGGATGATGACCAATCATCATTCAGATCGATCATAGTCAAAACTGAATGCATCGTCAAGTGTGTAGGGCGCATTAAAATGGTTGCATAAGGAATGAAAAATTAATGGCAACCTTTCTAATTCTTGAGGCTCAAATGGTGCCAAAATTCCCTTACTACTTAGGAAATACACCTCTTTGCAATACATACCTCCCAACATCGGAGGTCTCAATGTGGGGGTAGCAGGGATAACCACAGCAAAATCTGTGTGTGACCACACATCCTTTTTAAAAAATGAATAACTATACTGTGCGCTGTGCAGACACCTGTCTCCCCTGCCTGAGGCAGTACAATACAACACAAACCCCACACACAGTCAAATTGTGATTGTTCCACCAAAAGCAGGACTGTTGGGTGGTATATGATGTGATGTGTCTCCTTAAAGAGTCAGTGCAAGCTGTGCATTAAGGCTAATACCCCTTTTACACCAAATCCCTGATCTGACCCAGGATTTGGAATACGATTCCAAGTCGGGTCAGACCCAGGACTTCCCCCTTTTACACCGCAGTGCCGATATGCGACATTGCCGGATTAGCACCGTTTACACTGCACCTGGGTGCAGTGTCTTTTGGGCCGGCGCTTAGAGGTGATGTCATCACCAAGCACCGGGAAGCGCGGCAGTTCGGGACTCTGAAGCGTCACACTGAAGACAAGCCCAGCAATCTGGAAACTGCTGTGCTGCCCCCAGCCTCCAGCGCTTCCGGACACGTGACATGGCGCTGCTGTCTGCATAGACAATATGTGCCGTGTCCCCAGCCACAAGCGCTGCATGGCAGCCAGCACAACGCTACTGTCTGCATAGACAGCGTGCGCCGTGACCCCCAGCCTCCTGACGACCCGCTGGACACTGCGGTTCGTGAGGTCTGCCATGCTGTAAATGGGTACCGGGCTTACCTATTTACACTGCTTTTGGAGAAGGAGCCTTTTACATCTTCTGCAATCCCGGGATTTTGCATGCTACCGTGCAAAATCCTGGGATATTTTAGGCAGTGTAAAAGGGGTATTAGTAGTCGACTTACTGGGTCCTCTCTTCCTGGGAGAGAGCAGCCAGGTTGGCACAGAAGGAGAGTGGGGCGGGCTCATGCCACCGCACTGGGATGGGGCTGTGCAAATTAAGCTGTATGGGGGCATGGTGGTTGCGATGATGTCATCATACCCACACCCCCTGTCCTATAATGCCAAGATTACCAGAATTATAAGGCAGGGGGCGTGGCTACGATGACGCGATTCTGGGAAAATAGCATCATTGGCTGCCCGGACTGCCCACTTCACTTGCAAAGTTGGCGGCTGGCTCCGGGGGGCAGCAATAATCGTGAGACTTGCCTATTCGCCCGGGAGGCTGGAAGGACCACCCAATCTTTAGGAGCCTCCCAGCCATTCTGGAAGAGTAGGCAAGTATGCATTAAGGGCACGATAAGTCGGAAGCAAATACATAATAAAGAGCAAATTTGCACCTTGGCAAAGTCATGCTGCACTGCAGGTGGGGCAGATGAGCTTTACAGTTGGGATGGACGTGGCTAAGCTGTTTTTTAGATTGCGGTGTAAAAATAAAGCTTTTCAGCATTTGTACGCTACATGATAAAGCAGTCAGTATTTACCATGCATGCAAAGAAAATCCAAAAAACTAATTGCACTCAGAGGTGCTTTAATAGAGGAGCATGTGTGTAGTCTCTGATTTGGCCCCCTCCTCTCTGGCCGTGCCGTAGACTCTGGCATTGTACCAGAGTCTACTGTGCATGCGCAGGTCTCCGGGAACATGGCACCCGCACCGCATTCCCGGGGACATCTCTATTGCGCATGTGTGAGTCATCAGAAAATAACCATGGTGGCCATTTTCCGAGGAACATTTGTCGATGGCAAGATGAGGATAGGTGATTCTTTTTTTTTGTCATTATGATTTATTTTTTTATTTTGTAACTGGCGAGGAAGGAGGGGGGCAATAGTCAGTAAATAGTGGTGGTGGGGGAGAAGTGAGGTTGGTCCTGCTTTGACAGTTGGGAGGCCCCAACATGAAGATGGGCAGTGACATGATGGGGGGCGTCCGTTAATGTTGGCCTAGGATCGGCCTGACCCCTAAATTCGTACCTGGTTGTCATCTGTCTGAGATTACTCTGGACAGTCTGGAAATCAGGACATCTGTACGAAGTCCACAGTCTTGGCAATCCTGGACGGACAGTGTCCAGAAAGCCGAATTTACAAACTACAAATTACAAACTACTCTCTTATTATAAAGAGATGTGTTTTCCTTGTTTTCCCACCAGATGGCATTAGTGCCTTGTATACTTGGGAAACACAGTATCATAAAATGTGTGCTCAAAATACATTTAATCTGGTTGTATAATGATTCATATATTCATAGAATTATATTTTTTTCATCAATAGTTTTTATTGAAAACAAGTTTTCTTTTTGCAAGGGGAAGGGGTACAGAAAGAAAGAAGGGAGGGGGTGGGGGTACAAAGAACCAAGGGAACGGGATGTAAACATGCAAATATCAAAATTGTCAGAAGTTAAATATAGCAATCCAATATAGATACAATAGGAAAAATACAAAGTCATCTTGGAAAAAGATACAGATAAAGATAAACACGGGTCAAACATGAAAACATATCAATAAACAGATAATCAATAATAGACACAGGGCTAGTAAGGCATAGCCGGTGCACAGAGCTGAAGTATAAGCCGAGTTAGTTAGGGGGAAGGCGAAACACCCCCTCCAGCAGTGACGTAGTCATGCCATGCTCTCCATTTCACCATTGGGGAGGAGGCCGCAGAAGAGTAAGGCATGAACTCAGTTTCCATAGTAAAATGGAATTTAATTTTGTTTGTGACTAGTGATAGAGGAGGGGGAGAAGCTTGATTCCAACTTTGGGCCAATGCAGCCCTGGCAGCTATACAAATATGCCCCACCTGAGGTGGTATCTCAGCAGGAAAAATGTGGAGCAGGGCCATGGCCGGAGAGGGGGTGAGGGACAGGTGTAAGACCGAATTAATCAAAGCAAATATCTCGCTCCAGAAATGTCGAAGGGAAGGACAGGACCAGAAAATATGGAAAATATGGCCTATTTCCCCACAGTTACGCCAGCAGTATTTGGAACAAGACTGCCAGAATGTATGTAGCCTATCTGGTGTTAAATATAGTCTATTAAGGAGTTTGATATGCATCTCCGTGTGATTCAAGCACTTGGACATTCGGTAAGAAGAAATAAAAATTTGTTCCCATTGGGCTTCAGATAGGGGAAGATCCAAGTCTTGTTCCCATTTCAGCTGCGCATTAGACTTAGTAGTAGTAAGCAAGCTGATAAGCGTCCTGTACCAAAACGAGATGTCCCCTTTAGAGTCACACAGAGATACACGTGTTAAGACAACCTGGGATAACGGGTTCGGGGGAGCCACCTGTCTAGGCAAACCTTTGTACCAGTGGTGAATTTGGAAATAATGCAATAATTCTCCACTGGGGAGATTATATCGAGACTGGAGTTGAGAAAACTATAGCATAACATTACCATCCATAAGGTCCCCCAAGACAGTCAAACCACAAACAAACCAGGTTGAGAGATTTAAATTAGGGATTAATTTAGCTATGGCTCGTAGTGAGATAGTAGAATATGGAAATTGATGTCCAGGCAGGCGAGTCACCAATTTATCCCAGATTTGTAAAGATGTTCTAGTGGCGGGGAGGAGGGACAATAAGCGGGGTCTAGAGTTTGGGTGTATCTTAAAAAGGTCTTCTAAGGGAAGGTCCAAACTCCCAGTACGTTCAAGAGATACCCATCCCACTACAGGCGCCCCACTCAACCAGTATTTAAACTGGGCCAGCACACATGCCTCCTGGTAAAGGACCAGGTCGGGCATATCTAGCCCTCCCTTTCTACGAGGGAGAATCATTTTGGACCGAGCCAATCGGGATGGCCGTGCCTTCCAAACATAGCGTAGCATTATAGCACGACATCTATCAAGGTACGTTTTAGGGAAAAGAAAAGGTATGGTTCTGTATAAGTACATGAGTTTAGGTAAGAGAGTCATTTTGAAGGCTGCTAGGCGGCAAATCCACGAAATATCATAAGATAGCCAGGACTTAGTCAGGTCTAACAAACTATTAATGAGTGGAGGTAACTTAACATCAAAAACAGAGGCCGTAGAAGGTGGAATTTGGATCCCCAAATACTGAATTGAAGCCGAACGCCAGTTATATGGATATTGGTGGTCATTCCGAGTTGTTCGCTCGGTAATTTTCTTCGCATCGCAGCGATTTTCCGCTAATTGCGCATGCGCAATGTTCGCACTGCGACTGCGCCAAGTAAATTTGCTAAGAAGTTTGGTATTTTACTCACGGCATTACGAGGTTTTTTCATCGTTCTGGTGATCGTAATGTGATTGACAGGAAGTGGGTGTTTCTGGGCGGAAACTGGCCATTTTATGGGAGTGTGTGAAAAAACGCTACCGTTTCTGGGGAAAACGCGGGAGTGGCTGGAGAAACGGAGGAGTGTCGGGGCGAACGCTGGGTGTGTTTGTGACGTCAAACCAGGAACGAAACTGACTGAACTGATCGCAGTGGCAGAGTAAGTACCGAGCTACTCAGAAACTGCTTAGAAATTTCTATTCGCAATTTTGAGAATCTTTCGTTCGCAATTTTGCTAAGCTAAGATTCACTCCCAGTAGGCGGCGGCTTAGCGTGTGCAATGCTGCTAAAAGCAGCTTGCGAGCGAACAACTCGGAATGAGGGCCATTGTGATTGAAGGGTGGACACTATGGGAGCTGGGATATTAATGGGGAGAGCATCTATCTTTGTTGTATTAATTTTATAAAAGGAAGCTTCACTATACTGTCCCAAGATAGCATGCACACAAGGAAGGGAGGTTAGCGGGTCCGTGACAAACAGAAGGACGTCGTCCGCAAAGAGGCACAACTTGTGATTAGTAGTGCCAATAGTCACCCCCGGGAAGCCCCCAGACATCCTAATCTTCTCAGCAAGGGGTTCTATGCCCAACGTAAATATTAAGGGTGATAGAGGGCAACGCTGTCGGGTGCCATTCGTAATAGGAAATGTATCGGAGAGGAAACCGTTACTAAATACCCGTGCAGAGGGGGAGCTATATAGAGATAAAACCGAAGAAAGAATATGGCCACTAAATCCAAACTTGTCTAGAACCGAGGACATATATTGCCAGTTCAGTCTATCAAATGCCTTCTCTGCATCTAAAGAGAGCAGGAGAAGGCCAGTGTTAGAGGGAACGATATCAATCAAGTCAAAAACCCTACGGGTATTGTCAGATGCCTGTCTACCAGGCACAAACCCAACTTGGTCGTAGGCAATGAGAGATGGCAGAAAGACATTTAAACGGAAAGCGACAAGTTTGGCAAAAAATTTTATATCGCCATTCAATAGTGCAATGGGCCTATAATTTTGACAATGCGCTGGGTTTTTACCTGGCTTGGGTATAGTGATAATCTGAGCCTCCAGCATTTCTGTAGGGAAAGCACCAAGAGAGGAGATTGAATTATACAAGGAGGTCAGGGTGGGCGATAGTTGATCACAGAGAGAAACATAAAATTAATTTATAAAGCCATCTGGACCGGGGCTTTATTATGCGGGAGTGATTTCATTACTTGAATTACCTCGGAGGGGGTCCATGGGGCATTTAGTGTCTCGAGCTGTTCCGCAGAAAGGGAGGGGAATTTGACGTCGGCTAGGAAGGATTGTATAGAATCAGGAGTGGGTTGAAAAGTAAGGGGATCAGAAGAAAGGTTGTACAGCTTGGTATAATATCTAGCGAATTGTTTCGCTATGTCATATGGATTGGACACTTTACCACCTTGAGGAGAAATCAGATGCCTAATCCTATTACGAGCCTGGAGAGCACGGAGCTTGCGAGCCAGCATTTTCCCCGGTCTATTACCAGTCAGGTAAAATTTCTGTCTCAACCTATTTAAAGCAAACTGGGTCCGTCTCATAAGGAGTTTCTGAAGTTGGCCTCGGATATCCTTTAATTCCCTACATAGGGCCCTAGATGGGTGGAGCTTATTCCTATCTTCAACCTCCTTAAGTTTAGATTCCAAGTCTTGTTGTTGGATAGCTTGTCGTTTGAGTCTAGCACCGGCTTGGATCGCAGTGCCTCGCACAACTGCCTTAAGGGCACACCAGAAAGTCGTGACAGAAGTATCTGAGGGGGAATTAGTTTCCATATAGAGGGAGATGCAATCATCAATCGCTTTTTTAGATATAGGGTCCGACAGCAGGTGGGCAGATAGGCGCCACGGCCGAGGGGGGGTAAATTGGTGGCAAATATTCCAAGACCATAGGAGAGGAGCATGATCGGACCAGGAAATAGGCAGAACATCCACCTGTGCTGAGTGCTGCAAAATCCACTTATCGCAAAGAATAAGATCTATGCGAGAGTAGGAATTGTGCACTGGAGAGAAATACGTATAATCTCTCGAAGTTGGGTTCTGAACTCTCCACAAGTCATACAGGTCATATTCTGCCAGCAAATTACGGAAGGCTAGTAACGGGCCAGCCGGAGCCACAGACATCTGGGAAGAAGACCGAGGAGATCTATCTAATTTAGGATCAAGCACTAAATTATAGTCGCCCAACATAAGCAGGGCACCCTGACGAACCCTCGCAATAGTCGAGCAAACTTTTCTAAGGAAGGGGACTTGGTAAGAATTGGGAGCGTAGAGAGATACAATCGTAACCATCTTATCCTCCAATTTTCCAACTAGAATGAGGAAACGTCCATTCTTGTCAGTTATCTGGGACAGCAGTTCAAACGAAACAGAGCTCCAAAAAAGAACAGCCACTCCATTGCGCTTGAAGGGGCCATTTGCAAAAAAGCCAACTGGGTATCTCCGGTCTCTCAGAGCCGGGGGACCTGCTGACGAAAAATGCGTTTCCTGCAAGGCAACTATGTCAGCTCTGTGTTTATGAAAAGTGGTCAAGGCTAGCCTGCGTTTATTGGGGGAGTTCAACCCTTTAACATTAAATGAATATATTCGTACCATTTAAAATATAGAAAAAGCAAAAACAGTTGACATCCCAAATGGGGGGGGGGACAAACTAGGGAAAAAAGAGGAAAGGACAGGCAGGAAAAACCAAAAGGGCCCATTATATCGGGACCGCATTGCTACTGCAGGGGAAAGGTATGCAGTAGAAAAAGTATGGGGAGGTGGCGGTAGTATCACCACCCGGGGTACAAAAGGCACATGTATACCTGGAGCAATAACGTATAGCCAAACTACAAGTACCAATAAGGGTACCAACAAGCACATCAACAAATAATGTAAGTGACTAGTGAGATACCCTCATGTGTACAGTAAGAAGAAAAAGAAAGATAAAAGAGATAGAATCAGAGGAAAATGCAGGTACACATAGTAATATAAACAGCAAATGAAGGAACCAAAAGCATACACATATATAACATATAAACTCACGTATCCGGTATGCATTATAAGGGGGACGGAGTCCCCAAACATGAAGAACAACCAGGAACTACATTAATTGGAACATTGAATACTCAGTCAGGTCGCAGACCACTCATGGGTAAGTGGCAGGCGAGGTTTCAATGTAGAGGGCACTTTGACCGAAACATCCCAGTCATCAAGCAGCTTAACCCCAGCATCCAGAGTGGCAACTACGTAGGAGGAATTCTCATAGGAAATCACCAATTTCACTGGGAAGCCCCATCTGTATCTAATGTCATGAGAACGTAGTGCCTCCGTGATAGGAGCCAGAGCTCTACGTTTAGAGATGGTCAGTGCCGAGAAGTCAGGAAATATTTGTATGCCTCCAAGCGTATCCAAATCAGATGCAGATCTGGCAGCTTGCATTATCCGTTCCTTGGTCGTGAAGAAGTGAACACGGAGGAGGGTATCCCGAGTGTAGGAGGCGGAAACCGACCGTGGTTTCGTAAGCCTGTGAATGCGATCGATGAGAAGGTCTCTGTCGTCCGCCCCAGGTAGCAGTTTGTGGAAGAGGGACATAGCATAGTCCAGAAGTTCCGAATTGGCCACAGAGTCTGGGATACCTCGGATTTTAATATTATTTCTCCGCGACCTGTCCTCTATATCCGCCAGTTTGTCTTTATACGTCTCCATCTCAGCTTGTTGTCGGTCATGGGCCAAAATAAGGTCATTATGAGAGGACACCAGTTCCTCCATTTTACGTTCAAGGTGGTCTGTGCGATCACCTAAAGCAGTTAGCTCCACTTTAACTTCACGGATAGCCAGAGAGAGGTCTTGAGTGAGCTCAGATTTAAAAGCCGCAAGGACTTGACACAGAGTCTTGACAGTGAGAGGATCGTAGAATTAGAGTCCACCCCAGGGACCGATAAGGAATGGCCAGAACTCTCCTTAGGACGGTCAGGTTGGCTCGATGGGATGGAGCTCCCGGCAGGAGACAAGGAGATACGAGCCCCTTTTTGATTAGAGAAAGCCACCGGGGGCGGGAGTGCGTCCTTAATTTTTTTAGGGGGCATCGTTAGAGGGCTGCAGTAGAAGGAGTAGACGAGTGAAACTGGAAGGCCAATGCGTCACAGGCCCTGGAGGCAGAGTAGTATGCTGGTTCCAAACAGAAGCTACTATGTATGCATGAGGACCCCGGGTGGAGGCGTAGAAAGGACAGGGCACATCACATCCCTATTCAAACATTATTACATGCAGAGAGATCTTTGCAGGGTCGGGGAGAAGCGACAAATATGAGAGAGGCACAACAAATCCCAGCAAGGGGGTACTCACAGATCCAGTACAGGGGATTCCAGCAGGAATCGGCAGCACTACCACATAATGGAATATATACCCCAAGGGAGATGTAGTAGAAAAAGCTGAAGGAGAGCCCCAGGCAGATATCACTGGTCCTGGTTTAGCTCAGAGTTCAGTTTCAGCCTCAGAAGGAGACAGAGCTGCAGAGATGCACAGACTGAAGAATCCAAAATGGGCGCTGGCTGTGAATGTTTTCTTCCCAGCTGGAGACAGAGGTGGATCCCAGGCACACAGGAGTAAAAGCACAAGGACCCACGGGTCCTCGGCCTCTGGGAGCCCCCAGGGACCCCCCAGGAGCCTGCAGGGAGAGGTAGGAGCCGTCCGGCGGAGCCACGTCCAGTTTTCCCGGGTCCCGGAAGTCCGGCCCGGGTAGGCTTGAAAATTTAGTCCCCGGCTTCTGGACAGAAGGTAGGCCGCAATTTGCAGGAGCCTGGGGGGAGTGCTCCCCGATTCCGCGGACCTCACCAACCGGCCAGCGCACAGCAGCAGGAGTGGGGGAGAGGGCACCAGAGATGGATGTGCAGGGAGGGAAAGAAGTGGCAGAAATCCTGCAGCTCTGCTGAGACACTTCCACTCACAGCAGCAGCTAGGCCACGCCCCCATTCATAGAATTATTATGTAATACTGTGCAGTTTTGCTGGACATATAGAAAGTTCTACATTTTAATTTACCATTTTGTTGTATATTTTCTTCATATCATAATTCATGTAATTTAGTGCAGACAGCTTAGTCATAAACCTATGCTGTATCATCCTGTATAATGTATATCTGTTGGAGAGATAATAGATTTAGAAACACAAATAAAGAGTACAGGTTCAACAACTGAAGTTTCTAATAGGTATATACTGTACAACAAATACAGGGGTGTATCTTCCTATTGGCCAGGATGGCACTTGCCAGGGGCGCTGGCCAAAGGGGAGGGGGGGGGGGGGGGGGTTGTGGTGCCCAGGGGGTAGAATGACATAGTAGTTCTCACTGAGTGCATCCCTTAGCAGTGTTCATCCACTGCCGGACTCTCAGAAGCGTATTGCACTCTGACGCTCTCTTTGACTCCAGTCACACTGATGGTGTACATGGCCGGGGAGCGGCGCACTTCCAGATATGGGGAGGGGCGAGGCACCTCCTCTTCCTCATTCACTCCCCTTCTCATTGGTCCCACGCAGTCTGTCACCAACTACCAGCCACTACAGTCAGCACCAGTCAGCAGTGCAGCATGAGCATACCCGTACATTTTCTGCGGTACCGTAGCTGCACTGCATGGTCTATCCTGGCAGTCTGGATCACAGCTTCCAAAGAGCTCTGTATGGAGAGGTATCTAGACCAGTGACTGCTGTGTTGAGGCTACAAGTCCCAGCACACCTTGTCAACTGGATTTGCTGGGACATGTAGTACCATCACACCTAGAGAGGGGGTTTTAACTGTATGTATGTGTGCATATATCCCCTGGGTGTCCCTGTCCGCACCCTTCCTGTAAATCCCCCTCAGTGTCCCTGCCCGCACCATCCCTCTAACTGCCCCCTCAGTGACCCTGCCCAGACACTCCTGTAATTCCCTCTCAGTGTCCATGCCCGCACCCTCCCCGTAATTTCCTCTCAGTGTCCCTACCCGCACCCTTACCGGAATTCCCCCCTCAGTGTCCCTGCCTGCACCCTCCCCGTAATTCCATCTCAGTGTCACTGCCCACACCCTCCTCGTAATTCCTCCTCAGTGTCCCTGCCTGCACCCTCCCTGTCGGCCCAACCTCTTAAAAGGTTAATAGTCCCATTCCCCACTGACAGGACACTGAGCTCCTGACCTATTCGCAAGCCCACAATGGCGAGCGTACAGTCCCGTAGCACGCCGCCACCCCTAACAGAGCCAGAAGAATGAAGAGTGGTGAGTACTGAGCCGGCGCCACGGCTAGCGGGGCGCTGGCCATTATGGCGGCACATGGGTACGGAGATGCACATCTTCTACACGGGCCGGAATGCATCTCCGGACACAGTACACGACTGCGTCCCCGTACAGTGTACACAGTACCCATACTGGCACAACAGCCTTAAAATGGTTTTCTCCATTTTTAGCACCAGATTCCTCAGCCAGTATAAAAAAGGCGGGAAGACCGCGCACCATTGAAGGGGCGGGGCTTCACTATGAGAGGACCCAGCAGCTCACCAGCGCCATTTTCCCTCTGCAATGGACACGGACGCTGACAGGACAGGGACGCAGATCGGATCGGATTTTTGGTTTATTATTTTATTCAAGTCCCTGGATTACTTCGTGAAAGAAGAGGACAGATCTTCACTGGATTGGTTGTAAGTATAATTTTATTTTTACAGGTGCCCCGTGTATGCTACATGGACAAGTGGACGTGATTCTCAGCGTTGGATGTAGGTAAGTATGTGAGTCTGTGTGTCTGAATAAAATGTAACTTTATTTTTTTGTTGTAAAACTACAGGTACCAGCGGGCCTGTTATTTCCTCACATTCTGGTACTTGTGGTTCTCCGAGGCTCAAAGAGCCCGAGGCTTGTTATACATAGGAGGGGGGACCCCACGCAATATTTTTTTTACATTATTAAGGCAAACAAACCCTTTCCCACAGATAAGCATGAACGGATCTCACTGATCCGTGCATGATTATCCAAGCATGCCAGGAAAAAGATGGTCTATTTTTAAGCTGCTTCTTTTATGAATTCTATGCTTTCCCGGCAGTGTTTGGCTATTGTCGGCAGTGATTGAGAATACGAATTCTTAGTAAATTACCATGTTGTATAAACAAATCGCCGCGTTTGACCGATGGTCTATTCATTGGTATTTCTGATCTCTGCCGTGAAAAACAATACGAATAACCCCAACACTGCCGAGATTTGTGGTTAGTAAATTCCCGTGTTGACACTTTGAAAAAAAACACAAACTCAGTAAAAATTGTGACTTTAGTAAATATACCCCAAGGTGTCAGAAGAGAGTGAGGAATCTTATTTTAATGTAAAAAAGAAGTCCTCAGTCACATTTCCTGCGTCAAAGGAATTGAATACCCTGTTTGAAGAATCATGGGTTAATCCTGATAAGAAGTTTCAGATCCCTAAAAGGTTGCTCTCATCTCTTCTTTTCCTCTGGAGGATAGGAAAAAATAGGGAAAATCCACCGATAGTGGACGCATCAGTCTCTAGGCTGTCACGTAAAATTGTATTTCCTGTTCCTGGTGCAGCCTCCCTGAAAGACAGGGCTGATCGTAAAATTGAGACTAAATCATTGTACACAGCTGCTGGGGTGGCACAAAGACCCACTATTGCATGTGCGTGGATCACTAAAGCCATTGGGAAATGGTCAGGTAACATAATTGAGGGGTTGGATTCCTTATCTAGGGGGGATGTTGTCTTACTCCTGCAGCATATACAGGACTCTGCAAACTTTATGGTGGAAGCCACAAAGGAAATAGGAGTGTTTAACGTATGCAACACCGCTATGGCAGTGTCAGCACGCAGGGGCTTGTGGCTATGCCAGTGGACTGCTGACGCGGATTCCAGGAAAGGCATGGAAGGCCTACCATCCCCTTGTTCGGAGATGTATTAGACAAATGGATCTCCACAGCTACTGCTGGTAAGTCTATGTATCTGCCTTCCGCAGCCCCCCCCAACCAAGAAGACTTATTCAGCTTCTGAGTTACAGTCCTTTCAGATTGCCAAGTTCAAGGGCAAATCCAGAGGTGCTTCTACGTCCTCCAGCGGCACAAGAGGTAAACCACGCAAACCAGCAACAGCAGGTGCTCAGGAACAGAGCCCAGGCTCTGCTTCCTCAAAGACTTCAGCATGACGGTGGACTGCAATGCCTGGAAGGCTGTCAGGTGGGAGCTCACCTACATTTCTTCAGTCAGATCTGGTCAAATTCGTGCCAGGATCTCTGGGTCATAAATCTTATTTCCCAGGGCTACAGACTAGAGTTCCAAGAGCTCCCACCTCACAGATTCTTCAAATCAGGCTTGCCAGTTTCACAAAAGGCAAGTATAACTTTACAACATGCCATCCAAAAACTGGTACAGACTCACGTCATTGTTCCAGTTCCACTTCATCAGTTAAACAAGGGGTACTATTCCAAATTATTTGTAGTGCCGAAACTGGACGGCTCTGTAAGACCAATTTTGAACCTCAAGTTGTTGAACCCGTACTTATAAGTGTTCAAATTCAAGATGGAGTCTCTGAGAGTATGATCTCTGGTCTGGAGGAGGGGGAATTCCTAGTGTCTCTGGATATCAAGGATGCGCCCCTTCATTTTCCTATCTGGCCGCCTCATCAAGCTTATCTACGGTTTGCACTGTTGGACTGTCACTACCAGTTCCTGGCCCTGCCATTTGGTCTCTCCACGGCACCGAGGGTGTTCACCAAGGTGATGGCAGAGATGATGTTTCTACTCCGCAAACAGGGAGTGAACATAAATCCGTACTTGGACGATCTCCTGATAAAAGCACCGTCCATCCAGGGAAAGGTTGCTGGACAGCATTGCTCTCTAAACCAAACTTCTCCAGGATCATGGGTGGATTCTGAACCTTCCAAAATCTCACCTAGAGCCAACACGGAGGCTTCCATTCCTGGGAATGATACTGGATACGGAGTCGCAGAAGGTGTTCCTTCCATTGGAAAAGGCATTAGTAATCCAGTCGATGGTTTGGGATGTCCTAAAGCCAACCCGGATATCTGTGCATTTGCCTTCTGGGGAAAATGGTGGCCTCTTACGAGGTTCTTCAATACGGAAGGTTTCACGCAAGACCCTTCCAGCTCGATCTGTTGGACAAATGGTCCGGATCGAATCTTCACATGCACCAGAGGATCCGTCTGTCGCCAAAGGCCAGGATCCCCCTTCTGTGGTGGCTACAGACTTCTCACCTTGTCGAGGATCGGAGGTTCGGAATTCACAACTGGATTCTGCTAACCACAGATGCAAGCCTCAGAGGTTGGGGAGCAATCACTCAGGGGGTACAGTTTCAAGGAAGATGGTCAAGTCAGGAAGTCATCCTTCCAATCAACATTCTGAAGCTCAGGGCCATATACAACGCCCTTCTGCAGGCCTCACATCTTCTTCAAGATCGGGCCATTCAGGTCCAGTCGGGCAATGTGATGGCAGTAACATACATAAACCGACAGGGTGGAACGAAAAGGAGAACAGCAATGTCAGAGGTGTCAAGAATTCTCCTCTGGGCAGAAAGAAACGCTGTAGCGTTGTCAGTGGTCTTCATTCCGGGAGTAGACAACTGGGAAGCAGGCTTCCTCAGCAGACACGACCTGCACTCGGGAAAGTGGGGCCCTCACCCGGAAGTGTTCAGGTGCTTGACAAGTCGATGGGGATATCCACAGATCAACATGATAGCTTCTCGTCTCAACAAGAAGCTCAAGCGGTATTGTTCCAGGTTGAGAGACCCACAGGTGGTGGCGGTAGACGCCCTGGCGACTCCATGGGTCTATCAGATGGTGTACATGTTTCCTCCACTTCCTCTGATCCCAAGAATTCTAAAAAGAATAAAAAGGCAAAAGGTTTAAGCAATTCTAATTGCTCCGGACTGGCCAAGAAGGGCCTGATATGCGGAACTTCTGGAGATGCTCCTCGAAGATCCGTGGCCTCTACCTCTTCATGAGGATCTTCTACAACAGGGCCCGTTCGTCTATCAGGACTTACCGTGGCTATGTTTGACGGCATGGAAGTTGAACGGCTGATTCTAGGCAGAAGAGGGATCCCTAACAAGGTTATCCCGACTATGAGCCAAACCTGGAAAGGGGTAACGTTTAAGCATTACCATCGTATTTGGACGAAATACGTCTCTTGGTGTGAGAGCAGAAAATTTTCTGTGGTGGAATTCCATCTGGGACGTTTCCTGCTTTTTCTACAAGCGGAGTGGAGGTGGGCCTACGTCTGGGCTCCATAAAAGTCCAGATTTCGGCCTTGTCCATTTTCTTTCAGAAACAGTTGGCTTCTCTCCCTGAGGTCCAGACGTTCTTGAAAGGTTCTACACATCCAACCTCCCTTTGTGCCTCCCACTGCACCTTGGGTTCTTGATGTGGTGCTGCATTTCCTCCAATCGGACTGGTTTGAACCGTTACAGGAGGTGGACGTAAAATATCTTACGTGGAAGACACTGTTGGCCTTGGCTTCAGCAAGACGTGTGTCGGAGCTGGGAGCTTTGTCTCACAAAAGTCCCTATTTGATTTTCCATGAGGACAGAGCTGAACTCAGAACTCGTCAGCAATTTCTTCCTAAGGTGGTGTCTGCGTTTCACATCAACCAACCTATTGTGGTTCCGGTTGTCACCGACACCGCTGCTACTTCAAAGGATGTTGTGAGGGCTTTGAAGGTGTATGTGAAAAGAACAGCTCGTCACAGAAAGACGGACTTGCTGTTTGTTCTTTATGATCCCAATAAGATTGGGTGTCCTGCTTCTAAGCAGACTATTGTACGCTGGATCAGACTTACTATCCAGCATGCTTATTCCACTGCAAGTTTGCCATGTCCAAAATCTGTACAGACCCACTCTACTTGGTGGGTTTTTCCTGGGCGGCTGCCCAGGGTGTCTCGGCTTTACAGCTCTGCTGAACAGCTACTTGGTCAGGTTCGAACACGTTTGCTAAGTTCTACAACTTCGATACTTAGCCTCTGAGGACCTTCAGTTTGGTCAATCAGTTCTGCAGGAACCACAGCACTCTCCCTCCCGGTTTGGGAGCTTTGGTACATCCCCATGGTACTAAATGGACCCCAGTATCCTCTAGAACGTAAGACAAAATAGGATTTTAATTATCTACCGCTAAATCCTTTTCTCGTAGTCCGTAGAGGATACTGGGTGCCCGCCCAGTGCTTCTTTCTTCCTGCACTGTTACTTGGTTAAGTAATGTTGGTTCAGCTGTTGCTGTTCCTGTTTTCAAGCTTGGTTAGCTTCGCTTTCCTCTTGTTGTGTGTGTTGGTTCGGAATCTCACCACTATCCTTTAAATCCTTCTCTCAAAGGGTGTAGTATGGTATGCCGGCGATCGGGCTCCCGGCGACCAGCATACCGGCACCAGAATCCCGACTGCCGGCATACCGACAGCTGGGTGAGCACAAATGAGCCCCTTGCGGGCTCGTTGCGCTCGCGACGCTGCGGGCACGGTGGCGCGCTACTTGCGCTATCTATTCTCCCTCCAGGGGGGTCATGGACCCCCAAGAGGGAGAAGAACTGTTGGTATGCTGGCGGTTGGGATTCCGGCGCCAGTATGGTGGACACCAGGAGCCCAGCCGCCGGCAACCTGAAGACCACCCCTCTCAAAGTATGTCCGTCTCCTCGGGCACAGTTTCATAGACTGAGTGTGGTAGGAGGGGCATAGAGGGAGGAGCCAGTCCACACTATCAAATTCTTAAAGTGTCCATGGCTCCTAGTGGACCCATCTATATCCCATGGTACTAAATGGACCCCAGTATCCTCTACGGACTACGAGAAAAGGATTTACCGGTAGGTAATTAAATCCTATTTTCTGTGAGCCATCTGTTGACTTTTGTATTTGCTATATCATCAGCTCATTTGTTCTTGAAAATACTGTAAATGAAGCTTTAACTACTGCATTTCAAGTATTCCGGTATACCTGTACAGACGTAAATGTTATCTCAGCACAATAGGTGAGTAAGGGGCCTATTTATCACAATCCACATCTCAGATGCGGATGAGATGTGATAAATTCACTTCAGTTCACAATGTCATATTTGAATGCATCACAAGAATGTATCAAATATCGAATGCATGCTCGCCTAAGGCACTCTGCACGTGCCTTAGGCGAGCACATATGAAAAGGGGGTGTGCACTCATAGAAAAGAGTGGCCTTATAGGAGACCCAGTTGTACATCACTTTGGAGGGTGGCTTCGTGAAAGCACCCGCTCTACATCACTCTGGTAGCATGTCCAGCATCCCCGGAGTTGCTCGACTGCCCCCAGAGACTCTTACTGCGCTGTCAGCTCCGTCTCAGTAGCCGGATCTTAGCGCTGCAGTATATCATAATGTACTCATCATATGGGCAAGCAAACATTGTCAAAGTAGCCAAAGGGGAGAAGGAGACCAAACACTGGCGGTAAGGATTGTGCAAGGGGAAGAACAAAAGAAATAAGGCCCTGTGGAGAACATAAATTCTACAGCGAAGGGGGTAAACTGTTGGAGTGTGAACTGGGAAGGCCTGGACCCTGTGCCGGCTCTTCCATCTGTGAAATCATGATGTTTCGCCTAGGGGTGGAATTATCGGCACTGGGGAGGAGAGCACTGCCCAGAATGTCCTACGAACACACCGGAAAGCTCCACAGGGTGCAGGGTGCCTGCCCAGGGTGGCTCTGCAGTAGTGCTACTGGCTGCAGGGCAACATTCCAGGCACCCTGCGGGTACCGTGGGGCAGCTGACAGTGCTGCTCCCAGAGCCCTGCACCTTGTGCACACCCATAGTTATGACCCAGTGTGAAGGTTGGAGATCAGTTAAAGAGGAGGCATTAGTAAGAGAGGAGGGCGGATAGACTTTAGTAAAAAGAAGTTGACCAGAGTAGAGGACTCTAACATGCAGCAGTATGTCATTCACAGGGACTGTTTCCAAACTGCTCCCTTAGCAATGTCTGTCACAGGAATATCTACAAGTGTGTAGTGTGAAGACAGGTTAACTTTTAATGCATCACCCAAATGTGGTAAGAGGGCTTGTAGTCTTCCTGCACCCTCTTCACTTGTCTGAGTGTACACAGGTACCGGCACTGTACCATGTAACAAACTCACCTCTTCCTGCTGCTTGTCTGCTATGTTGTTGCTCAATTCCAATGTTATGGGTGGGAGGGGCTACTCTGCAGAACCCTGAGGGTACTAATACTGCATACAAAGCTATATTGTTATATTCTTTGCCGCCACAAACAGAATTTACTTTAAGATGTACAGTAAGTGTGATTTCACTGTAATATAAATAAATTGTCAATAAGTATACAATGTGGTTATGTGTTTCATATTTTCTTATTTGTAGGGCTGTAGTGATTTATCAGAAACTGAGCTGAGCAGTGGAGACCAACATCAAACTAAATCCAATAACCTTGAGAAAACGCTAAAAGCAAGATTAAGTGAACTAACAGCAAAGCTTAGCGACAAAGAAACCTCTTCTGGAGAGGAACAGGATTCAGAGCCTAGAATGGAAACTGGGAACTGTGAAATGTCATCAGAGGACAACTCCCAGTATGTCCATGAGGAACTGAAGAAGGTATGCTTCCTAGGAATGCACACGTATCTGCTCTCATGAACCATCCCATATCACCTAGGTTCTTAGAGTAATATGTATAACTGAAATATTTAAGCTTTGAGTACAGATGTGTCCTCATACATCGAGCCTCAATATGCCAGGTCCCGCACAGTGAGCCACCAGGTCCTGCACAACAGTGCTAACGTTGGGCGTCTTTTTATGCTGAAAATGTGTCTTATTTGCAATGCAGTGCGACTAGAGCCCACAAGGAGACTGTGCTGATTAATTTATTATGTGACACTTGTATATTGCAATAAGATGTCCTAGAAAAGTCACACATGACCTGGCTTGCCAAGAGGGGCTGTTTGGCGTGACTGCAGCAAAAATGTATGAGGACATATCTATACAGGTGTGTCCACATTCCCTGTGGTTATAGTCATGCAAAACAGCCCCTCTTGGCACATCAGGTCCCGTGCGACTCGGCTGCCGAGCATCTTATTTGCTCTGAATGTGCATTTTATATGCACAAATAAAAAAACTACTATATAAGTGACATAACTACAGTACTTGCTAGCTGGGACTGATCTCTTGGGCTTCATTTGCAACATTGCACATGTCTAAAACTAATTTCTATGCGGATAAAGGGGGTAATTCTGAGTTGATCGCAGCAGCAAGTTTGTTAGCAATTGGGCAAAACCATGTGCACTGCAGGGGAGGCAGATATAACATGTGCAGAGAGAGTTAGATTTGGGTGGGTTATTTTATTTCTGTGCAGGGTAAATACTGGCTGCTTATTTTTACACTGCAATTTAGATTGCAGACTAAACACACCACACCCAAATCTAACTCTCTCTGCACATGTTATATCTGCCTCCCCTGCAGTGCACATGGGGGGTCATTCCGAGTTGTTCGCTCTGTATTTTTTTCTCGCAACGGAGCGATTAGTCGCTAATGCGCATGCGCAATGTCCGCAGTGCGACTGCGCCAAGTAAATTTGCTATGCAGTTAGGTTTTTTACTCACGGCATTACGAGGTTTTTTCTTCGTTCTGGTGATCGTAATGTGATTGGCAGGAAGTGGGTGTTTCTGGGCGGAAACTGGCCGTTTTATGGGTGTGTGTGAAAAAACGCTACCGTTTCTGGGAAAAACGCGGGAGTGGCTGGAGAAACGGAGGAGTGTCTGGGCGAACGCTGGGTGTGTTTGTGACGTCAAACCAGGAACGAAACTGACTGAACTGATCGCAGATGCCGAGTAAGTCTGGAGCTACTCAGAAACTACTAAGAAGTGTCTATTCGCAATTCTGCTAATCTTTCGTTCGCAATTTTGATAAGGTAAGATTCACTCCCAGTAGGCGGCGGCTTAGCGTGTGCAAAGCTGCTAAAAGCAGCTTGCGAGCGAACAACTCGGAATGACCCCCATGGTTTTGCCCAACTGCTAACAAAATTCCTGCTGCGATCAACTCAGAATTACCCCCAAAGTCAAAGCCCAACATCTCTAGTACACTTTTAGTGGTGTTTCGCTTAATTTACGAGTAAGACGTGAAAAAGTCGGTACGCTACACTTGTTGGAGCGGCTCAGTGGTGCCGGGCGTCTACCTCCTTATGGTGTATTGAGGCTAGGTGCATGAGGACACATCTGTACATTCTTTAGTTATCACAGTACATGGATATTTTTTAGATGAAGTGGGGAAAACAACTCTTACATATCTTTAAAAAAAAACATATACTGTATCAGTAGATGTAGAATTGAACACACGTCTTTTGGTGCACACAGGTAGTGTAATGACAGCTGTGAAACCAAGCATACTAATAATGGTGGTCCAGCCACAGTAATGCGTTCTGTCATGCATATGGATGAATATACGTAATAAGTTATGTGGTGAACTCTTGGAGTAATTAAGGCCAACTTGCATTCAACTCTGCTAAGGCCCCTAAAAGCATATCTCAATTTTGATTTCTTATTTCCAAACGTGTATAATTGTTCCAAGAAAAAAATCTGCCTATTCTAGTTCTTCCTTAACCATCCTACAATTAGAGCTGCTTTGGTAGTTCACTTGAGAACTGTTAGAAAAATCAATGTATGTTTTACTGTACCAAACATATTGATACTGATAGAGCTGCAATATCATTGACTTGAATGGTTATCACTTAGCACTTTAAGGGTACTCTAGCTGCATATGTATGCAAAACTAAGGGGGTCATTCCGAGTTGATCGCTCGCTAGCAGTTTTTAGCAGCCGTGCAAACGCTATGCCGCCGCCCACTGGGAGTGTATTTTAGCTTAGCAGAAGTGCGAACGAAAGGATAGCAGAGCGGCTACAAAATAATTTTGTGCAGTTTCAGAGTAGCTTCAGACCTACTCAGCGCTTACGATGACTTCAGACTGTTCAGTTCCTGTTTTGACGTCACGAACACACCCTGCGTTCACCCAGCCACGCCTGCGTTTTTCCTGGCACGACTGCGTTTTTTCGAACACTCCCTGAAAACGGTCAGTTGACACCCAGAAACGCCCTCTTCCTGTCAATCACTCTGCGGTCAGCAGTGCGACTGGAAAGCTTCGCTAGACCTTGTGTGAGACTACATCGTTCTTTGTAATAGTACGACGCGCGTGCGCATTGCGCCGCATGCGCAGAAGTGCCGTTTTTTTGCCTGATCGCTGCACAGTGAACGAAAGCAGCTAGCGATCAACTCAGAATGACCCCCTAAATCGGGAACACAGGAGAAGATTAATATGAATTCCCCAAATTTGTAGGATAAATAAAAGCACTCTTATAGACAACAGAAAACCAGTACGTCTAACAATAGTTAGCAAATTTGCCTGATCTTGAAAACGTTTTCTGAGTGAATCTCTAACACTGGTTAATCCCAAATGGTTCCCCTGCTTCTGATGTTCCATGTGCATTAGTGCTGCTACTGTAGAATGCTGAACAGGAGAGGTAGTTCTGCCAGGCTCACTAGTATAGCCAAGTCTTTACATATTGTAGCAAAGAAGAAGGTAGCTACAAGTTCTGACAGACACAACTAAAGCAAAGCAAACTATATCAGTGCTAATGTTGTGCTTCTTATAGTTACTTATGGGTCTGATTCAGAGATTGGTGCAATGACGATGTTGTACACAGTGGTTTGATTTTTTTTAATTTTTTTTTTTTTTTTGCTACTACACATGCAGTGGTGGAACCAGCAAGTGGTGGGCTTGCAGTTACTACCTTGTTGCAATGAGTGCCTTTGGCTGTGCACTGCACTGCATCTCCCCACATGTTGCACTACATTACAACACTACAGTACATCGCCGCACTACTCACCCCCCCACCCCCCACATCCCCTCCACCCCACCCCCCGGATGTGGATCACTGGGTTGCCCCTATCTAGTCACTAAGTCGGCCACTTTTGGTTGACATGCACTATGTTGGCATAGGAAAAATGTCAACTTGGACTAAAGGTCGACACAGGAAAAGGTCGACATGATTTTTTTTTACTTTTTGTGTCCTTTAATCCGAGCGCAGGGATGCAGAGCAGGGAGAGTGCGTCGCCTACCTGGCGCCTTCCTGCTCCGCATCCCTTTTCTGAGCAGGTTCCGCCGGCACTGACTACATCTTCCCATGCACTACATCCCCCTATATGCTGCACTACATCACTACACTACATCCATGGCCGGATTAAGGTAGGGGCGACACGGGCGGTCGTCCTGGGGCCCCCACACATAGCGGAGTTGTTAACTTGTGCAGTTCTCCTCTGGCGGCAGAACTGTGCGTCCGCCAAGGAGGTCATCAGTATACAGCGAGTCTCGCGGGATGGTGAGGTGACATCCTGCGAGACAGTGGCCAGGAGCTGGCAGACACACTCAGCCACTGGTCTGCGATGGACGTGTGTACCAATGGCTACTGTGCTGTGAGCAGTGGGAGTAGCAACCGGCACTGCGCTTCTAGTCCCCTCCCCGGTCACCCAGCATCATTGCCCCTCCCCGGTCAGCCAGCATCAGTCTCCTGTAATATGGTAGCAGCCAGGGAGCCCAGCAGCGCTGTGTGGATGGCAGACCTCATTAGAGAGTAGTGAGTGTGTGTTTGTACATCTTACTCCCTGGGGGGGGGGGGGGGATCTGAGCAATTTTACTACTGGGGCCCCCCACAACTCGGTGCCCCTGAGCCCCCACCAGCCTTGATCCGGCCCTGACTACATCTCCTATAACTACATTCTCTGTGTTATGCACTACATCTCTACATTACCTCCCCCTGTATACTGTACTACATCTCACCTGCACTATATCACTCCTATATGCTGCACTACATCACTACACTACATTTGCCTATATTCTGCACTACATCACTCCTATATACGGTATTACATAACTACACTACATCCTCCCTATATTGTGCACTACATAACTACACTTCACCCCCCCATAGTCTGTACTACATCTCCCCTCTACTACATCCCCCTATATGCTGCATTACATCACTAGACTACATTTCCACTATATTCTACACTACATGCCCTATACTTCATCCCCTTATATGCTGCACTACATCACTACACTACATCCTCCATATATTTTGCACTACATTCGGCACGTGCTGCAATACATTACTATACCCCCCCCCCCATATGCTGTACTACATCACTACATTACACCCTCTCCATGTTCTGCATTACATTACTACACTGCACTACATTCCCCACACCCCAGTGCCTCTCTTCACAATAACTTACCACAATAAAATCAGACTCTTTTATTATATAAGAGAGGTATAATCTTAATGTTAGTACTTTAAAATTGGTCACTATTAATTCTTTATCAAACCAACAAGATTTCTAATTTTGTCCCGGTCAATTTTCCACAGCTAAACCTGTTTTAGGTGATTTTCTTTCATTTTTTTACCTATTTGAGGAACAGCATAAGTACAGCTCCCACAATTCTGAGGGGCTAGAGAAAATAAAAACGTGATAAAAATGTCCGACATCCTTGTCGCTAGCTGTGGGTCATTTGCTTTGACACAATACAAAATCCCAGCATGCAGCTGCAAAGGCATTTGCATACTTCTCTGAATGAGGCACTAAGGAAAATGCACTATAGGAATTGCAGCCGTAGCATGTTGCTTTCTAGTGGTGTATTCAGTGCTTCAGAGGATGGTAAATACTGCATAGCAGATATGGTTAAGAGAAGTTTGTTTATTACAGAGTTTTGTGCATTGTATCATTGCTGGCATGCTGGTATACAGTAAATGGTGGCATTCAGCTTTATACTGTGACATGGGGATACTATGGCCTTGCAACTATATTCTTAAATTTGTATATGATTGGCATTGTGATGTATGTTATGGACATTTGGCTGAATATGATACATATGAGACTATACTGTGTGTGCATAGTAAAGCATACCAATAATCACCGAAATTGTGGAAATAGAACAGTGAATGCACACCACCACAAATGTCACACTGTGATTGTGGCCATGTAATGTTAGGGCATATGATGTCGCTCGTGGCATACTTACCACTTCAGAAACACTAAACTACTCCCAACCCTGTGGTTTATTATGCTGAACAGTTAAGTCTGCCGTACACAATATTTACTGTCAATATTGTTGTTGTTTTATATTATTAACTTTTATTGAAATGGTGCCACAAGGGTTTCATAGTCCTGTACAAAGGGGATGGATTATACTGTACAGTGACATTACAAAGTGACCACGAAACCTGTGAGTGACGGTGGCTTTCAGGATGAGATTGTGCCTGATCTTTCAAATTTTACAGAGGTGGAAATAGCAGTATTTGGAGAAAGACTGAATGTAAGGGGAGGACAAGAGAGTAGAATCAAGAATTACACCAGGGCAGTAGACTC
Source organism: Pseudophryne corroboree (assembly GCF_028390025.1). Classification (NCBI taxonomy): domain Eukaryota; kingdom Metazoa; phylum Chordata; class Amphibia; order Anura; family Myobatrachidae; genus Pseudophryne; species Pseudophryne corroboree. The sequence goes on from NC_086448.1 coordinate 286,010,148, forward strand.
AGGAAACAGAGCCATTGTCAACAGAGATCCAAGAAGAATGAAGGAGAGGGGGCCTTGGTGGGGTAAAGACTATGGGGTATGTTTACTAAAGTGTGGGTTTATAGCAGTGGAGATTTTGTCCATAGCAACCAATTAGAATCTACTTATAATTTATCTTGCACCCTCTAGAAAATAATAGCTCCAATCGTATTGTGTAATTTAATTGTATAGAATCTGATTGGGTAAACTGCTCCACTTCTATGAACCCATAACTGTACCGCTATTATTTTATTTTTTCAGAGGATGACTCTTAAAAAGCAGTGGACTATACAAGAGGCAATTAAAACTAACAGCAGGTGACAAAGGAGAGGACAGAAGATAAGAGATTGAGAGAAAAGGGCTAAATATAGGTGTTGTTGCCGTCATTAGAGGTTGAAGGATATGATATGCTCACCATAAAAAAAAGGATGTAGAGGAGGAAGGGAGCTGAGAAAATAGCTTTGGGGAAAGCCGACAGGAAGAAGGAGGACATGTGAAGAAAACAATATTGACTTCCCTGAGGTCAGGGTGTGAGAGGTAGGAGTGGAGTCTGCAGGGAGGAAAATCATGGTGGATTGAATCAATTTTGCAGGTAAGTGAATGGAAAAAGTGCGGAGATGGAGAAGGAATGACGGGGATAAGAAAAAGAATGGAGAAGAGGTAGCATGGGTTGGAGAATTGGGAGTAGATGAGAGACTTTAAAGTAGGACTATTTAGAATGACTCTGAAATAGAGGAAGTCAGCAAGAGAAAATGTATTTACTCAGCAGTGTAAAGTTGTTTTGATTTTCTCCAGAGGTGCTCAGAATAGCAAAAGCAGTTTTGAGAAAGTGGGTCAGCATATAGGCCAAGGTTTAGGAAATGACCAGGAAGGCATAGGTGGATGGAAGATGTGGAAATAGAAGTAGAGGAGATTGGTGTAGTCAAACACATCACTGAGGCGAAAGAACAGCAAGTTGAGGGAGTTGATGCTGTTGTTAGTGTGCGAAGAGAACCAATGAGTTAGAGGAGAGAGAGAGAAATTTGGGGGCAGCAAGGTTGGCGGGATAGTCAAGTAGGACATCAAAGTCACCCATGATGAGGGAGTGGAGGTGTGAGGAAAGAAATCGGGGGAGCCAGGTCGATAAATTATCAAGGACTTGGGAGACTAACCAGAGTGACCATAGATGATGGCAACACAAAGGTGAAAGGACGGGAGTGGCAGATGGAGTGGACCTGAAAGGAGAAAAGAAAGTTTGGGAGAATGACTCAGAATGTGCAGTCGGGGGGACTAGGATGCTACCACCACCATCAGCCATGTGGAAGTACGAGAGGATCCTATAGGAGAGGGCAGCTGGTGCAGTAATGGCAATGGGAGTTAATCAAGCTTCAGTGATAGTATGTTAAAGGATTTAAAGATGAATAAGTTATGATGAGTAAGGTCATTGTGGGCAGACCTGGCAATCCGGAGTATGCATGCAAGAGGGCGGGTTAAGGGGAGAAGTGGATGAGGTTTGGAAAGAGTTGCTGGTACTTTTGGTTAGCAGGGGTTTGTGGTGAGGGAATTGAGAAGACAAAAAACGCTTTACTAGACTGTACTGATAAATTTGATAAACAACACTTGTATATCTGTGTGTGATTAATACTGATGGGCAGATGAAAGAAGCGTCCGTACGGGGGAGAAGTGGTATCAGCGCACATTACCGCATCTCCCCTATGTATTACAGCAGCGATGTGTGCCCAGTGACAGCTATACACCCCTTTCTGTATCAGTGCTGCTATCTAAAAGATACTGACCGTTCTGACACCTGCAGCTCTCGATTTCGACAGATGCAGGTGTTGTTGCCCATTCACCACAGCAGGGACAGCGCTGTCCCTATCAGTGGCTGGTGCCAGCTCCAGATTGAATGTGAGATCTTGCTAGACTTGCAAGATCTTGCGAATTCCCAGTGAGCTGGCCAGGGAAGTGACACAACATATCGGCAATAGGCTGATGCGCTGTGGCCACTGACAGGCATCGCCTGTCACTCCCCCTCTCCGGCAGCTGAGATGTTAATACATCTGAGCCCTAATGCTTCCCGTTATGCATTGTTAAAGAGGCGAAGCGGATAGAGTGATACCGACACCATGTGTGCCTGTATCATACATTTACCCCTGAATCTGTATACAAAGCAAAATGGAACTCGTCATGCAAAAAAGCTGTGGCCGCTGCATTGTTGCACTTTGTATACTGTACTTCACGTAGATTGAGACTGCATACAAATGTTGCATGCAATTTCATCAGTGTAGTCTTGTGAAATGGTTTTTGTTGTCTCACATTGTGACTATGATCACATTCTCACGAAAAATCGGCTATAAAGACACTCAGCACAATGGGCGAGTCAAAAATTATGTTTGGCGCCACTTCCGTAATAGTGTATAAGAACACATCTGTACATGTCTATGTGAAGAAGGAAGTTGTATACAAAGCAACAAAGCATAACATAAATAAGCCTTAAAGTTTTACCATCTGGTACACAGCACAAAGTTCTTTATTCTTTATCAGGGCCCTTTATCCTCACCTCTTTACTCATTGCTGTGCAATATTACACTATTGTAACTTATTTCTTGTGTGCTGCTATATCATCTACATGCGTTTGTAAGTTATGCCAGTGCAATTATTGAGGTGGCAACAATACATTAATCTAATATTTAGTGCGTATTACTCAGAACTAAGAAACTATAATTCAGGTGCTACAATCCACTGTTAGAATTGAAATATCTAACGTTATAAGTAGAGATTCTATTCCAAAACATCTCTGCTCTCGCTCACAGGGTGTAAAGAGTTAAAATTCTCATGCAGAATTATCCAAAATAAATGTACAAATTAATGAAATTAATATTAGTAATACTTATTCATTTGTGTCCAAAGGCTTAATAGCTGAAAATCAAATCTAATATTATAAATACTGTAAACATACATACAAAAAACCCTTTCTAAAGGTAAGGTAATTTTGTAGACAATAAAGCTCATTATAACAGGAGCACAAATTATTAGGTACAAATCAAAGTATCTGATGCAAACATTATCATGCTACTATGATGGGCTGTGTGATTACTGTGCAAATTGTGTTTCTATGGGAGGAATTCATATCTTATTGCACCCCCATCTCCCGACTAAAGTGACGGAAGATAGAGGGATGATATTCAAATGGCCCCCGTTATCGCGCCCATTATAGTCTGGTTTAGGCACGCAAACACCTAAACCTGACTAAAGTAATAGGCGCGATCGTAAAAAGACCCGTTTCTCTCTTTATGCACATTTCAGCTTGCGGTCTTTATGCACATTTCAGCTTGCTACCCCCGGGGAACTTGTTGCACCCATCGGCAGTAACATTAGAATACTGCCGGCGGGCGCGATTGCGGCCGGGAGGGGGGAGGAACATTTGAGTCCACAGACTTGGGATTTTGAACCTTGGTGCACATATCAAAGCGTCAGTCGCTTGTATCAGAATAAATGTAAATATTCATATGAGCATCAGTCATCTTTCTTGTATTCATTAAAACTCAAACTTACAATTTACAAAGTCAGCAAATTAGGGCTTTTATGAGATCCCGGAAGGAGGACACATCGTCTTACCTTTCACAGATCAATTTTCTGCAGATTTTGATGGAGGTTGCCTTGTCTCTTGACATTCGGAAGAGCTTGAGTAGGCCATTAAAGAATTTCCAACAGAGGAGAGCTGTACCTTGTGTCCTAGTGATCATTTCATATCTGGATTGAAAGTAGATGCCAAAATGTTCACAACAATTCTAGGAGACATACTGAAAGATAATGGATGCACTGATCTGGTTGGTTTTGTAGCTCACAGCAAAACCAGAGACAATTAGTTACATTCCTGAAATTGATGCACATGCCAAGGATGTTTTTGGACCTACTTTCAGCTGATACTTATAAGGAATTCAGTAGAATACAGTAGTTAGGACCATCATGAACTTTATGCTACAAAGTATAGGGATAAGAGATTGGTGGTGAATATTGCTTTCACACTGTGCTGGTTATGAGTTGGGTTCTGAATAAAGCCCCATGAGTGTGAAGTTTGCATGTTCTCACTCTGGCTGCTTGGGTTTCCTCTGGGTCCTCTGATGCCTCCTGCAATCCAAAGACATACTGATAATTTTATTTTCATTTATCAAGAAATAACCGTAGTAGGAATTATAGATTGTATACTCCACAGTGTATTCATTGTAAAGCACTGTGTAATCTGGAAGCACTACAAAAAATCTAATATAAAATAATAATAGGAATAGGCCATAAATATATTATCTTTGACTAATCTTACACTATACGCCAAACACAGAGCAAAAGGTTCGGTTAAAAGCAATCTTTTTTTTTTTCCCTTTTACACCTCTGCTTACCCACTTTTATTTATTTATTTATTTTCCTTGATACTACAGTTCCTTCTTTGCATCCTTGTCTTTTTTTCAAGACTTTCACATTTGCTCACTCCGTCACTTAAGATGCATACACACGGTGTGATATATCTTTGCGATTTTGACTGTATAGTCAAAATCGCAAGAACAGTTAGCACATATCGCACCGTGTGTACACAGCTTGCGATACCGATGTGTGGTCCCGCGAAGGCCGGTATCGCAAGAAAAAATAGACTGTGCAGGCAAATCAGTTTTTACTATCTAGTACAATGTATAGTCAAAACCTGCCATAACAAAAATCACAAGCACACATAGTCTAACCCTCCCCGATGGTGCTTAAACTTAACCCCCCTCCCCGCAGCCTAACTCTAACCCCCCACCCCACCCCCCCAAGTGTCTAAACCTAACCTTCACCACCCCACGCTCCACAGCCTAACCCTAACAATCCCCAGCATACTTGCAGTCAGGATGTTGGCTGTCGGGTTTCCGGTGTCGGCATTTCGACTGATGTCAGTATTACAGTGCCTATAGCCGCATGTCGGGATTCTGGCGCTGGGATTTCGACTGCTGGCATCCGTACTGCCCTCATCCTGAACTCATCCCTAATCGATCTGGGTGCTGTGCAATATACTGTATATCCCTCGGCCCCTGTATTGTATTCCCTGTTGTTCCTGCCAGGGACGGACTGGGGGCCAAAATCGTCCCTGGCATGTGTGTTCACGCTTTGGCGTGTGCACATGTCAGGAGCGCGTGTTCTGCAATAGGGGGCGCGGACACTACCGACGGGTACGCTCTGCGAGTCAGGGGGGCGTGGACTCACGGCACGCCCCCATCTCCATGGAGACGGGCGGCGGCACGTGACACGGCACACGGGGGCGTGCAATTGCGGCTTGCCCCCATTTCCATGGAGATGGGTGGGGGGGTCGGGGTAGCGGCCAGACCAGAGAGCCAGAGGCTGTGCTGCACGCATCCTTTTTGCCTCTCTGTGTGACAGGACCAGCCCATCGGCCCTTTTGGCATTTGCAGTCCGGCCCTGGTTCCTGCCCTCAATACTCACTCAGTTTATTCAATAAATTTTTAGTATTGTTAATTTTGTTTTGCATAGTTTTATTGAAAATATACTTTAGACAGAGTTTCACTGATATAGTCATCAATTACAGCTGATTTATGCTATTCAAAGTTCCTGTATAATGCATGGATGTGATCCCCCATTTGCAAACTGCACTGTCAGTCACAGTTATAGGGCTGCAACTGCTCTATTTGGTTACTGGCTGCAAGACATACTGTATATACACAGGCAGAGTTAAATGCTATTGAACATTGGTGTATCTATAATGATTGCAGGGTGTGTGGGGCACACAGGTCCCAGGGTGGCCTTCTCCACACACCTTGCACCCATATATTATACTTACCTCACTCTCAGCACTGCAGCATCAGAAATCAGCAGGAAAATGGCGTACTGCCCACCTCTCTTAAACTGCCCTTTCTGTTGAACATTGCAAAACCACTAAAGTGCTGGTGGCAAGCAGGCATGTTTGGAATAGCTGAATCGGTTATCCATCATTAGGCATTACTGATAGATCTATGCTTAATCTATAGTGGCCGATGCAGAGTGGAGCATAACACCGTTTGCAGAGCCTTTCTTGTGAGTTTCCGCATTGTGCATGCTAAAGAACTAGGGCCCGTATTCCGAGTTGATCGCTCGCTAGCTACTTTTTTAGCAGCCGTGCAAATGCATAGTTGCCGCCCACGGGGGAATGTATTTTCGCTTTGCAAGTGTGCGAACACGTGTTCAGCCGAGCGGGGAAAAAAAAGTTTTTTGCAGTTTCTGAGTAGCTCTGGACTTACTCAGCCCTTGCGATCACTTCAGTCTTTGGTCCCGGAATTGACGTTAGACACCCGCCCTGCAAACGCTTGGACACGCCTGCGTTTTTCCAAACACTCCCTGAAAACGGTCAGTTGACGCCCACAAACGCCCTCTTCCTGTCAATCTCCTTGCAATCAGCTGTGCGAATGGATTCTTCGTTAAATCCGTTGCCCAGCAACGATCCGCTTTGTACCCGTACGACGCGCCTGCGCATTGCAATGCATACACATGTGCAGTAGTAACCTGTTTGCTGCGCTGCAAAAAACAGCAGCGAGCGATAAACTCGGAATGACCCACCAAGTGTACAGGAGATGCAGATCAGCACACATACCAGATGCATCTTCACTTTCAGCTGAACTCAGGACTGTAGCTGGGATGCAATTCACTTAGGTCATGTCAACGGAAATGCAGCTTTGCAGAGTTGACCAGACTTTTCTTTTGCACCTAGTACAGGACTGGTGTAAGTGCTTACTATTGATGATGATAGGTATCAAACCAAGCGGATCACCCACAAAGATGCGTACAACTCTATATGAATAATTGCATTTAGTTCTATGTATGCAATGCGGAAGCAATTTTGTCTGATGTGCGTTAGACTCACAGTAAATTGTGAGAAAGCAGTACTCATGAACTTCATATGACAAAACCGCCATACAGCATTTCAGTAGGCCTGTCCCTATTATCAACTATTAGGGGGAGCATTAGGGTTAGGCTGTGGGGGTGGGTGTATTAGGATTAGGCTGTGAGAGGGGATGGTTGGGGTTAGGCTGTGAAGGGGTGGGTTAGGGTTAGACTGCATGTGGGTTGGGTTAGGATTAAAATTAGGGCTAGCGTTAAAATGCCAAAATCTATCAGGATTTTGAACGTTGAGCTGCCACTGTCAGCATTCTGACCGGCAGGATTCTGCGTACCAGGATATTGATACTAACCTGTGGGGCGGCATCTCTCGTACCACCAGCTTGAATTTATCACACTCCTAGGGAGTACAGTTACCCCTGATTAATAGCCACTGGTGTAGTGCATGGATGAGCACTCCATTTCCTATCAGTACTGTACGCATTTACTTTTCTTACTTAAAACATATTGTTTGCATACACAGATCAGATAGCGACGGGATCAGTATGTAATCCTGGCGGCCGGGATACTGACTGTTTACCGATAGCGGGATCCCGGCCACCGGTATGTTGGCAGCGGGGCAAGCGCTAACAAGCCCCTTGCAGGCACGGTGGCTGGCTACGCTCGCCACAGAATATAGTCTCCCTCTGAGCCTTTGGCGGCGGGATTCCGGCATCGGTATTTCAGCGCTAGTCGGGATCCCGGTGTCAACATTGTGACGTCCAGGATCTCGACTAGCGTCATGGTAACCGATTCCTATAGTGACAATATACTATACACCAGTTTACAGGAGGGATTATTACTAAGCAGTCAGTTAAAATGTAACATGCATTACTGTAGGACATTTTGAATGATTACTTTTTTCAGGGGGTTAAATCATGGAAATGAAGGAAAGTTGAAGTATGATTACACTAATTTATTATTTTTTGGATCCGAGTAAATTGTGCAAATGAAATGCATTTTTTTTTTCCACTTTTAATTTGCAGACAAATTGTCATGTAACCCTTGTGCTTTATATTGCCAGTACTATTGCTTTACAAAATGTATATTTTGTAATCTAGCTATACAAATGAAACATCTAGCCAATCAAAGTCATATATGCCAATTCATCAGCAATAAACTAATGGCAAATCCAAAATCCAATGGCAATATTGACTCCCAAATTACAGTCAACATTACTGCATGTGTGGGATGTAGCGTTGAAAGATGCAATTCTGTTTTTTAACTGTACTGTAACTTTCTCTTTGTTTGGATGCTGTCTGAAACAAAAAATAGGAAAAGCGGCAAGCGTTAGAACTCCATTTAAAACTGCAGTTTTTGTCCTCAGTACTGCAAGAGGTGAGAACATTTTCTGTCTTTTTCAGTTCATTCTGTTTCCCATGCCTGTTTTTTCTACAATGTTCAAAAATGGAGTCTGAGTGCTAATGCAACCACTGGAGGGCAGAGCTTTGCTTATATCCTGTTATTCTGCAACCATTGAATGGAATTAGGGGGTGATTCAGAGTGGGTTGCAGCAGCTGTGCAAACTTATGCAGGTGGCGTCTTAAGTGAAATGACGCCCTGTGCTGGCTTCTCTGATCCGCTGCTGTGTATGAAGACCCAGCATCAGATCAACTGAGTGACCATCGGACATCTGAGTTACCCTCAGGTTACTCAGGATGTCAGGAAAAATCACTATGCGGGGCCAATAAAGCTGCATCTGAGCATGCAGCAACTGACTTCGACACGCCTATAAAATGGGGCTAACATTTCCCCACTTCTGGAACTTTCCCAGTCACCACACCCAGGCACCAGCAGCATGGCAGTCATGCTGTGGGTTTTGGGCTACTGTGACCAACATTGCAGGACCTGATCTGCACTTACGCAGTGCCGATCCTGCTCAGTCGCAGATCGTTAAACATTGGAGATTTATGTAATTATCAGATTTACTCTGATTCAGGCCCTTAGTATTCAGTTACATTGTGAATTACATGCTTAGATATCTTTTCCTCTGTTATAATCTTAATCTGATTCTGTATTCTCCACTTTGATATACCCCATCCAAACTACCCAGATCTTAACGAACCCAAAAACGAACAGGCAGTTGAATTTTTTATTTTATTAACACTGGTCATGCAGTTGCTATGCAGCAAAATTTCACACTAATCACTGTGAACATCCTATAGGATGATACGAATGGACAAAATGGAGGCTTTATAACATACTGGTCTGTTTCTGAGTCGCACACTGCTTGACCTGCTTTAACGTCTTTTGCCGTAGCATGTGTTAATGCCAGTATCAGCCCTTCCCCTATTGTACTGAGCGTCTAAATGTGCTAGGACTGATAGACCAACTTTGAGCGATATATTTACTAAAGTGCAGGTTTATAGTAGTAAAGATGTTGCCAATAGAAATCAATCAGATTCTACTTATCATTTATCAAGCACATTCTAGAAGAGAGTAGCTGGAATCTTTTTAGTTCCTATGGGCAACATCTCCACTTTTGTAAACCAACACTTTAGTAAATATACCCCTGAGTGACTTTAGATGGTGTAATATCGCCTAGGGCATTTTTAGATGCAACCATTGGTTGCACCATCAATACTTGCACCAGCCCCATGCTAAGTGAAGATTCCCTGAGTATGGCCTCCAATGTGAGCGATTAGCAACCAGTTCAGCAACACTCCCATAACATAAGACAGACCATCGCCCTGCATCTGAATAACCACCGCCCAGGAATACCTACCACATATCCAATACATTATGATATTGTGCATCTCAATTGCGGACACTCCATAGGACACATGTGCGGACAAACTGTGGGACACTCAGTGGGACACGTGCGCTGCATAATTTTTCAGGGATTCATGCAATTGTGCAATAGTAAAAAAAATTGCTCTGTGAACATCAGCATTGCGTGTGACGCGGAATCAGGCCCACTGTGTTATTTTACTAACAACATACCTTTGAATGGAAAGGCATGATGTGGCACGTTAGAATTTAATTTGATACCATGTACTAGCTTACATTCATTCTTAAAAGTACTTTAAAATAATGCATGATGTATTAAACAAAATTATTTTTTAGCATTTCTTCCACCCGGTCAGCACTGCATGAAATACTGCATGTAGAATACAGTATGTGAGTGCACATGCATGATTGCTTGATACAGTATATTAAGTTGAGCTTCGTAAATAAAATAAAAAAATAAATGTTATCATTTCTATCTTTGAGGTTACACAACTTCTTCCCCCAGGCTAGTACACAGTGTGAGTCCCTAAAATGTGCAATGAAGCAATTCTCTGCAAAACAACTTGTACTGGAACTGCCAGAGGTGCGCTCTCCAATACCATGCAACATTTTTGCTAAAACTGCTTCAGCGGGGCTCTCCAAACCTTGTACTAGAACCATACTTGCCTACTCTCCCGGAATGGCCAGGAGGCTCCCAAAAAATGGATGGCACTCCCAGCCCCCCAAAGAGTGGCAAGTCTCCGGGCCAGCCGCCACCTGCCTGCACCCCACTGCAACTACACACAATGGGCGATGATGCAATTTGTGGTGAATCCCATCATTGTGGCCCCGCATTGTAGCAGCAACGCCCCGCTCCGCACCTACCCAGCATCACCCCCTCTTCCACGCCCCCAGTTTGCCACACACACACACCGCTCCGCCATGCCAAGCTGGCTGCCCCTTCCCAGAATATTGGTGTGACTAGAACTCGACGGAACTAGCATGTGGTGGGCCCAGGTGCAATAAATATTTATATATATATATATATATATATATATTAGTATAACATCTTCATTTCTTCATTTCTTAAATTAGATTGTTCTACCTCTCACTACACCCATTGGGATTTATTCCTCCTCCCACAAGCTGTTTACTGAGAAGTTTCTTGTTAGTTTGAGGCTCTGCTGTATTCCAAAACTAGTCTGGGGCAGTCACTGGGGTAGCCAGTTCTAGAGGGGTTCACAAAAAATGGTGTGTGTGTGTATATACAGATTCGTCCTCATACATTTAGCCTCAATACGCCATGCAGCACGAGATGCCTGGCGTGAGTGAACTGCCAGGTCCCGTGCAATACTGCTAACGTGTGGCATCATTTTTTGGACAAAATACATCTTAATCGTAACTCAAAGCAACCAGTATGCACAAGGAGACTGTACACAGTACAGTATATATACATATATATATATATATATATATATAAGGTGTGGCTATTAACTAACGAGGCATGTACTTGTAAAAAATAACCCATACTGTATGAGTTAAAAGGGAGTGGGGGAATATTGACCTTGGACTATCCCAAAATGGTTTTACAAGTTTCGCTCCTCTTGCACAGATATGTTGTCTATCAGACACAAATGGCTGATCACATGGACCAGATCCAAGCACAGCTTTTACTGTCAGCAGGCTATGCAGGGGTACTGGAAGCCCTGATAATACTATCTCAAGATAACGTTATTATCACAGGGCTCCCTCTGGTATTTTCTACAATTCATTTTTCTGCTGCGGGGTACACTGGGCTCCACAATAATAGACATTGGGGGTGTAGAGTAGGATCTTGATCCGAGGCACCAACAGGCTCAAAGCTTTGACTGTTCCCAGAATGCACAGGGCTGCCTCCTCTATAACCCCGCCTCCCTGCACAGGAGCTCAGTTTTGTAGTTGGTGCTGCAGTAAGCAGGCACATAACAGAGGGGCTGCTCCAGGCAGCCCTAAGAAGAGCTTTTTTTGAAGAAAAAAGTGAAGACTGCAAGGGCAGCAGCGGTGGTAAATGTCAGAAGACATTCAACGCTGCAGCTCCAGCTCTCCCCAGCGGCGCTGTACACTCCAGAGCCCTGGTTGTCGGGTAACTACATCAGAAGGCTCCGGTTTTCTTCACAGTCAGGCACACACGACGGGGGCTCTCCGGGATCGCGTGGCCGTGCTTCGGGAGGTGGTAAGTGGGTCCCGCTTGCGGGACCCGGTCTTTATCGCGATCCGGCGCGGTCAGTGGGAGGCGGGCCGCGCACGCTGGCAGTGGACACTGTGGCAGTACAGGCGATCCCACTAGATCACCAGGGCATGGGTGCAGGTCAGGTTTTCTCTCTAAACCATTTTCAGTAGCCCACAGTACCCGGTGGTTTTGCCAGCAGGGGGATAAGGCTTAGACCTGAAGCCCCTCCCCCAGCCCCAGGGCGCCATTTCCCCGCAAATGTTCCCGCCCTGGAGCTGCATATCTGTCTCTCCCTCACTCCCTGTCAATGTCTGGGCGCCATTATCTCTCAGCTTCACTGTTCCTGGGAATGCTTGGGCAAATCCTCCTGTGTAAAGCCGCCTGGTTGTCAGTGCTGTGACTTTACATGACACTTAAGTATTCTACCTGCCTTTTTAGACAGTGCTAGTTAAGAAAGAGTGCATTTAGTCAGGGTTTTCTAGTACAATTACCCTGTGATATACATCCAGTTCTTACTGTACAGTGTTATATCTATTGACTACATAGCTATATATATAAGCTAGTCCAGTGCAGTATTATTGTTAGTAATAACCTCTGCATTGTACAAACTGTGACTATCTGTGTGTGCATTAGCTAGCTGAGTGGTGTCCATTTCATGTCTTTCACTCAACTTGCTATCCCTATATTCTAGGGGGCTTGGTGCGTCAGGTTTTATATTGATATAGGATTTTCACAAAGATATACTTTAATACGTATTTTTCTCTGTGATTTAGTAACCATATCTCTCCTTTATCTCTGCTAGTGCGGACTACACTGCGCAGGGGTTTGGGCTAGAGGTATTGTGCTGCTGATAATTGTACTGTGTTACCTGATACTGCAAGTTATATCATGTCTGCTTCTGAGGGTAACGGTTCTGGGGCTGAACACACTACAGGTGTTGCTGAAGCCACAGACCCATATGAGGAAAATATAGCAGCTGGGGCCTCTGGTTCTGGGGGCTCCTTGCCCCCCAGTGGGACTGTGGCAATGGGGGTACATAATGACCCACCATGGGCCGCTTTTTCCACGCTTCTACATACGCTAGTTAATAAACTAACACCCCCTATGGAACCCCCTATGCCGGTACAGCCGTATGTGGTCCCTGCAGCTAACCCGCCGTGGGCGGACGTTTTATCTGCTCAATTGAGGAAGTTGAACCAGTCCCTGACTACTAGAAAGTCTGGCCATCGCTCGCCTAAGCCCAAGGGGTCCTCTAAGCGAGCTCTTATCTCCTCACAATCCACTGCTGTCACTGACACCTCGTCTGATGAAGACGGCACTTACACTGACCCCACAGGTTCTGACTCAGATACGGCTGATGGGGAGGGTAGTTCACATGTGGATGTTCCTGATCTTTTGGAGGCTATTAAGTTGATTCTGCAGATTACGGATGATCCCGAGCCATCCGTCACTCCTAAGAAACCAGATAGGTTCAAGCGTCAGAAGGTGGTTAAACAAGTTTTACCTCACTCTGACCACCTAGTCGATATACGTCAGGAACCCTGGGAAAACCCGGGTATAAAGTTTGTGCCTCAAAAGAAGATGCTGGCTCGCTATCCCCTCGCACCAGAGGTGTCTAAGAATTGGGAAACGCCTCCTCCAGTAGACTCACATGTGGCTCGGATGGTGGTTTCCTCAGCTCTACCTGTCACTACCGTCACGTCTCTACAAGTGCCTACGGATAAACGTGTGGAGGGTTGTCTGAAAGCGATTTACACCCTCACGGGTGCTGCACAATGGCCCACTATTGCAGCAACATGGGCTGCAGAGGCTATTGAAGCATGGGCCTTGGAGTTAGAAGTTGAAATCTCTTCTGACCATGCTAGACAATGCTTGTTATATATTGTCACAGCTTCTCGCTATATTAAAGAGGCGGCTTCTGATGCCGGTATCCTAGCAGCCAAGGCCTCTACTACGTCAGTCCTGGCTCGCCGGATATTGTGGCTGAGATCCTGTTCTGTGGATCTGGACTCTAGAAAAACCCTGGAGGTACTCCCTTTCAAGGGAGATATTCTGTTTGGGGAAGACTTAAATAAGATTGTGGCTGACTTGGCTACTGCCAAAACTGCCTGTCTGCCAAGTACCGCTCCTTCTGTGTTGAAAGCTAAAGGTACTTCCTTTCGCCCTTTTCGTCCTTCAGGTAAAGCAAAAGGCCAGACGTACAACAAGCAGGCCCGCACTTTCAAACCTGGTAAGCCAAAGCCCAAAAGAGCCTGGGTGGCCCATCAGCCAGCTTCCAAGACCGATAAGCCTGTCGCATGAAGGGGCGGGCCTCCCCCTGGGGGATCCCAGGGTGGGTGGCCGGTTTCTAGGGTATACCCAGGAATGGTTGAAGACCACTTCAGATGCCTGGGTATGGGAAGTCACTCGAGGTTACGCCATAGCCTTTAAAAACCGACCCCCTCATCGATTTTGCCGAACAGATGTCCCGTTGAACCAGACAAAGGCAAACTCTCTACATTCGGTGGTACAGACCCTCCTGGATACAGGAGTCGTAGTACAGGTGCCTCTTGCGCAGAGGGGCCGGGGGTACTATTCTCCGCTGTTTCTAGTCCCGAAACCGAATGGGTCCTCCCGGCCCATTCTCAACCTCAAGGCATTGAACAGGTTTGTGAAGATTTCCAAGTTCCGTATGGAAACCCTTCGCTCTATAGTTCTGGCCTTGGAACCTGGGGACTACATGGTCTCCCTGGACATACAGGATGCTTACCTGCATATTCCTATAGCAGAGTCGCATCAGCAATACCTCAGGTTTGCGATTGGCAACCTCCATTACCAGTTTCGGGCGTTACCTTTTGGTTTAACTATGGCTCCGCGAGTCTTCACCAAAGTCATGGCGGTGATGACGGTGGTACTCCGTCGTCAAGGGGTCAGGATACTGCCGTATCTGGATGACTTGTTAATCCTGGCAAATTCCCCAGAAATTCTCCTGCGTCATCTGGATATGACTGTCCAGTTTCTACAAGCCCACGGGTGGCTCATCAACTGGAAGAAATCCTCCCTGGTTCCTGCTCAGAGCATGGTGCACCTGGGAGCGCTATTGGACACTCACAACCAGCGGTTGTTCTTGTCTCAGGAGAAAGTCCTGAAGCTTCAGGACAGGATTCGTTGCTTCCTTTCTCGTCCGCAAGTGTCGATACATTCGGCGATGCAGGTGCTGGGCCTCATGGTATCAGCATTCGACATAGTGGAGTATGCTCAATTCCATTCTCGCCCCCTCCAGAAGCTGATTCTAGCCAAGTGGGACGGCCTGCCTCACCGGATCAGGTCTCACATGATCTCATTGAATCCGGAGGTCCGTCTGTCGCTGCTCTGGTGGCTCCAGGACCGACAATTGTGCAGGGGCCGTCCATTCTGGATATCCAACTGGGTCCTGTTGATGACAGATGCCAGTCTAGGAGGTTGGGGCGCGGTGCTGGAGCAACATTCCCTTCAGGGTGGACCAAGGAGGAATCCCTCCTCTCGATCAACATTCTGGAATTGCGGGCGGTCTTCAATGCGTTGAACCTGGCCCAGCATTTAATTCAGAACCGTCCTGTTCAAGTACAATCGGACAACGCCACCACAGTGGCTTACATAAATCATCAAGGCGGCACTCAAAGCTGTTTGGCAATGAAGGAAGTCTCACGGATTCTACATTGGGCGAAACGCCATCTACCGGCCATATCGGCAATATTCATTCCGGGAGTCCTGAATTGGGAAGCGAACTTTCTCAGTTGTTAGGACGTACATGCCGGCGAGTGGGGCCTCCATCCAGAAGTGTTTCAACTCCTAGTGGAAAAGTGGGGCCTTCCAGACGTAGATCTGATGGCGTCTCGACACAATCACTTCGGAGCAAGGACAGGGGATTCTCAAGCAGCATTCGTGGATGCGCTGGCGGTGCCGTGGAGGTTTCGGCTGCCGTACGTGTTCCCTCCGGTGTCACTCCTGCTCAGGGTAATTCGGAAGTTCAAGCAAGAAAAAGGAATTCTGCTACTCATAGCTCCAGCGTGGCCCAGACGGCACTGGTTCTCAGACCTGCAAGGCCTATAGTCAGAGCGTCCAATTCTACTTCCACAACGCCCAGACCTCCTCGTTCAGGGCCCCTGTGTCTACCAGCACCTAGCCCGGCTGTCTTTGACGGTGTGGCTCTTGAAGCTTCCGTCTTATGGGCTAAAGGGTTTTCTGAGGCGGTCATTCAAACTATGTTGCGGGCCCGGAAACCGGCTTCGGCTCGGATTTACTATAGGGTCTGGCATTCTTACTTTGGTGCGCATCTAACGATTATGACGCTTCCAGGTTTAGTTTAGCCAAGTTGTTGGCTTTTCTTCAGCAGGGCCTGGACTTAGGCCTGCATCTGGCCTCCCTCAAGGTTCAAATATCTGCCTTTTCGGTGTGGTTTCAGAGAAAAATTGCTACCTTACCTGATGTGCATACCTTTACTCAGGGTGTGTTGCGGATCCAACCTCCATATGTCCCGCCTGTGGCTCCTTGGGACCTGTCGGTGGTTTTGGAGGCGTTACAAGAGTCTCTGTTTGAACCTCTTGGTTCAGCTGATCTTAAGTGGCTTTCCCTTAAGGTGGTGTTTCTGCTGGCTATTGCCTCAGCTAGAAGAGTGTCGGATTTGGGTGCCTTGTCCTGTAGTTCCCCATATCTGATATTTCACCGTGACCGGGCGGTTCTTAGGACTCGTCCCGGATACTTACCTAAGGTGGTTTCTTTGTTCCACCCTAACCAGGAGATTGTGGTTTCCGGCACTTGTTTCTCCTAATCTGTCTTCCAAAGAGAGGTCTTTGGATGTGGTACGGGCTCTCCGTATCTATGTGAAGAGAACTGCTTCTGTTAGGAAATCTGATTCTCTCTTTGTGCTGTTTGGATTTCACAAACAGGGCTAGCCTGGTTACATGCAAACTTTGGCCAGATGGATTAGAATGGTTATTGCACATGCTTATGTGAGGGCTGGCCTCTCAGCTCCTGCTCACATTACGGCCAATTCTACTCGGTTTGCGGGACCTTCTTGGGCGGCCCGCCGTGGTGCGCCCCCTGAACAATTGTGCAATGCGGCTACGTGGTCATCTGTGAACACGTTCATAAGGTTCTATGCCTTCGATACTGCCGCTTTCCAGGATGCTTCCTTTGGACGCAGGGTTCTTCCTTTGGACGCAGGGTTCTTGTGCCCGCTACAGTGCGTCCACTCCCATAAGGAACTGCTTTAGGACCTCCCCAATGTCTATCCTTGTGGAGCCCAGTGTACCCCGCAGCAGAAAAAAATTTATGGTAAGAACTTACCTTTGTTAAATCTCCCTCTGCGAGGTACACTAGGCTCCACAAGGCGCCCACCCTGACGCACTTAGCTTCTTTGGGTTGGTATGGCATTAGCCGCTGGCACTTCTCCTGCCGTGAGAGTATGGTGTATGTGGCTACTAACCGTTATCGTCTCTTTTCCTGCTACTGCATTGGGCTGGTTAACTAAAAACTGAGCTCCTGTGCACAGAGGCGGGGTTATAGAGGAGGCGGCCCTGTGCATTCTGGGAACAGTCAAAGCTTTGAGCCTGTTGGTGCCTCGGATCAAGATCCTACTCTACACCCCCAATGTCTATCCTTGTGGAGCCCAGTGTACCTCGTAATGCAATCTGGACTACAACGTTAGGTTCTTGTTCTCCCCCAATTGCCCTTTGGGTGTGGTTTAGTAGATTGAGGGGTAAAAAAACAGTCAGTAGATCGACATGCAAAATGTCGACAGAGTCAAAAGGTCGACAGGGTTAAAGGGTTGAAATGGAAAATGTAGACAGTAGAAAAGGTTGACAGGTACAAAAGACCTACAGGATCAAAATGTTGCCAAGAAAATGGTCGAAACAACAATGGCCAACACAAGTTTTTTTTATGTAATTTTGTATGTTTCACCATATCTGAGCCAAATTAGTGGAAACGCGTACCCTCGCTTTGCTCGCCAAAGTTACTCGCTTTGCTCAGGCAAAGCTACTATTCCCAATAATAGACTATGTGGTTGGTAAATGATGAATTAGTAAAAAAACAAATTCAAACAATTGCAAAAATGTGTGTTGACCATATGTGTGTCGATCATTGTCATGTCGATCTTTTGAACCTGTCGACTTTAAGCACTGTCTGGCTTTTACCTGTTGGTCTAATGACCTTGTCGACCTTTTAAATGTCAACAATTTGGGGTCGACCCATTGGCTATCTTTTTACTGTAGATATATCAACTGGATACCTTGCCCTTTAGTACATTCAGGTGATACAAAAATAATGTGAAAATGGTGTGAAAACACCCTTATTTACAGTTATGTTAGCAAAAATAGTATGGATAAATATGCTCGTTAGTATTTTTTGATAACATTGTGCAGACACAGCCAAACTGTCTTACCTATATGATGCTTCATTGAAGTGATAAATTGTCTACAAATTATGTATAGTGAATGTAGCATTTGTTACTGTCTGCATGGTACCTCCATAATATCCTGCCCATATGCCTATAATGCTGATTAATCTAGCTTTGCAAGCTGCACAAAATGCTTCTTTTTGTGGGCATATTTTAAAATTACATTATGACAGGTGGAATTATTTTGAAATTTAGTATTCTCTGCTCCACCAAAAATAATTCTTAAATATGTTGCTGTATTTTTTCCTTTTTTATTTTTTGTCAACTGTCCCTTTACAAAAACAATGAATAAAAACAAAACTGGTTAATCAACAACAAATGAGTAGAGCAGATTATCTAGTTTTTTTTATTTAGGATCTATTGATGCATTAGATTCCATGTCAATATATTACATTTTCTCAAGCAAATAGAGACCATTGAACAAGTATTATTTTCATCAATACACTGAAGAATTTAATTGAATTAATGTGGTTATTATAGTAATGAAGTAACATTACAGTTTGCATTTCTCAGAATCAAAGTACTGATGAATATAGATATCTGTGTGCACATTGCACTGGTATGAACATTACATTAACGGTGTGCAGAATAGACTGTAAATTCATGGAAACTATATGGATTACTGCATGGATTCCAATAATAAAAAAAAAATAGAAACAATCTAAAGACTCTTGACTACCTAAATAGTACTCAAAGACTAATTTATGATTAGTACAGGTCACACATGTTTATCCATCAATGCAGTTAAACCTCAATAGACAGCATTAGTATTTAATCATACCAAACAATCGAAATACCATTATATTTAAAGTGACATTATCTGTGGTGTTAGCCTTCACATCGTAAAGCATTGGGGTTATCATTATAAAAAATAGTTTCCATAAAGATGTATATACTGAACATCCCTTTGGGATGTTCAGTATATTCTGCTATATTCCTGCATTTAACAAAAAAAAAGAAGTCTCTATTAAGTAATAGTATATAGCGTGTGTGTATAACATGTGTATAGTAGAGTAACGCTGGAGAGGCCCTTTGGTGGTGAGACACAAGACATACCGTTCGTGACAGGAGACAAGAAGAGATGCCTTATTCTTACAGATATACTACAGGTACCAGAATACCAGAGCATGCTGCTACTTATAGTTCTTGAAACACCAGTATACATAAACCCTTTAGCCATGACAGAGCTTTCTGGAACCTGGTTCACCATTAAAAAAAAAACACAACTTTGTAAAATTCTTCACACTTTTTATTACCCCAAGTAAAAATAAAGAAAAATAGTTCTGCAAACAGATGTATGTTCAGCACGACATAAACCCTGATATTAATTATTTATGTGTTTTATCATCTTAATTTTAATGTTTTTTTCTCTTCCTATAATTTGTACTTAACACTGCCGCCAACACCAATTCCGTAACATAAAGTCGTATAGTGTCCAAATGAAGAAGAAAAGTTGGTAAATAATTCAAGATGAGCCTCCTCTTGTCATAGGTCCAATAAAGCATCATTCCAGCTAGAACAATCTATCAAAGAAGAGGGGTGTACATAGTTTAGTGTCTCAAAGGTTAGATATTAACCCTATGAGTGCATAGCACGTACAGTATATGAATGTAATAACACATGAACATATTAGTAGTACTCATCAACATTGTTGTAATGGCAAGGCAACAAAGAACGTGAAAATAAAAACCGGGTTACTACAGTATATCAGTTTATGGCTCCTCTTTAATGAGTTGGTAGCTGTATATTTTTTCTCACTCTCCTTCAGAGGCTATACAAATAGAACAAAACTAACAGCGCTTATAGCTGAGTATGGTAATTATAAAATTAGCATTTTTTAAATGCCACACAAATAAAAAGATCAACCGTTGCAACGGAAACAACATGAAAAACAAAATGCATACATACAAAAAGATTTTTCAGGAGCACATTAGCACTATTCTTTCAAAAAATGTATATAAGTAAAAATTCTTTAACTGGGATGCATGTGTTAAAGTTCACAGAGAATTACCACCATATAGGGAACGCAGTCCATTGCATAATGTGTCTGCCACTCAGATAATCAGAGGAAGGTGTCTTTAGTGACTTGATACAAGACTCACAGCAAGGTCCTGATTGATGTCAACAGCCTTATCTCTGTTGAGGATAGCAGCAGCAGTGTTGTTCCTGATTGGCAAAAGTGTGGATTGGTCTCCCATTGTGTCCAGTAGAGTACATCCACCAACGCATTTCGCTGTGCAGTACAGCTTTTTCAAGGTGATAGTCCATAGTGCCTAAATGCTCCTTTTATAATAGTGTTAATGGCCCATTCAAATCAGGTGCTATTAACTCAATTTCCACCATATGTTATCAAAGTAATACCATATTCAGCTTATGTGTTCAATGATAGAGTGGCACATAAATTGGAGGCTAAAAATACCTAATTTTAATTATACAAACATAGTTTTGATCACTTCAATATTCGTATAAAAAACGGAGGTCACATGATTAATACACACAGTTTCCTGTAACTGGAACACAAACCCCTTGTTATTGGTCAATTTTATGGTGGTAATTCTCCGTGAACTTTAACACATGCATCCCAGTTAAAGAATTTTTAAATACTGTATATACATTTTTTTGAAAGAATAGTGCTAATGTGCTCCTGAAAAATCTTTTTGTATGTATGCATATTGTTTTTTATGCTGTTTCCGTTGCAACAGTTTATCTTTTTATTTGTGTAGCATTTAATAAATGCTAATTTTATAATTACCATACTCAGCTATAAGCGCTGTTTGTCTTGTTCTATTTGTATATCTTTTGTGTGGGACTAACTATCCCCTCCAACAGCTGCTTTTTGGTGTAAATAACTACCGTATATACTCGAGTATAAATCGACCGGAATATAAGCCGAGGCACCTAATTTCCCCCCAAAAAACTGGGAAAACTTATTGATTCGAGTACAAGCCTAGAGTGGGAAATGCAGCTCTAGCCGTACACAGCCCTCATACTGCCAGATATGCCCCCCAGTGCCAGATATGCCCCCACAGTGCTAGATATGCCCCCATGGTGCCAGATATTTGCCCTCATAGTGCCAGATATGCCCCCACATTGCCAGATACACATATTCCCCCACGGTGCCAGATATGCTCCCACAGTGCCAGATATGCCCTCATATCCAGATATGCCCTTATAGTGCCAGATATGCCCCCACAGTGCTACATATGCCCCCACAGTGCCAGATATGCCCTCATAGTGCCAGATATGCTCCCACAGTGCCACATATGCCCTCATACTGCCAGATAATCCCCCACAGTGCTACACATGCCCTCATAGTGCCAGATATGCCCCCACAGTGCTACATATGCCCCTACAGTGCTACATATGCCCCTACAGTGCCAGATATGCCCTCATAGTGCCAGATATGCCCCCACAGTGCTACATATGCCCCCACAGTGCCAGATATGCCCTCATAGTGCCAGATATGCCCCCACAGTGCTACATATGCCCCCACAGTGCCAGATACCGTATGCCCTCATAGTGCCAGATATGCCCAGCCCCCAACTACCCCCCCACGACACACCCGCGCCCCCGCAGCCTGTCGGCAGGCAGCAGCAGGCGGTGCGGGCAGCGGTGGCCGGCCTTGGAACAGAACTCAGCAGCGGCTGAGGAGGCGGGCGGCGCGGCGGTGCTTCAGCGAGCATGGAGAGGGATGGCGGTAGCAGCGTCACTGGTTGATGCACCAATTACAGTGCACTGCTGCTGCTCCCGAGTCCCCCTCCCTCCTCCTCCTTCCCTCATGGCTGCTCCCTGCGCTCTGCTCCTGCACAGGACTCCGGGAGCATCACTCGAGTATAAGCCGAGGGGGGGGCTTTTTCAGCACAAAAAATGTGCTGAAAAACTCGGCTTATACTCGAGTATATACTGTATTTCAAAGCGCCGAATATTTTATCTTGGTAAAAACTTTTGTTTTGCACTTCCTCAGAGGCTGCACACAGGAATACAGTCCTTGATTGTAGCTATAGTTTCTTTCTCAATGACACTGGTGGCTTTTCTTATGCAATCTGTCTCAATGAACAGATCACCTGTCTAGCTTGTGAGTGCTTGCAGATTCCCTCACCTTCCTCCAGCAGGTCACACCACGGCTTCCATTATCTTTCTTGTGAGCCTTTAACTCAAACGCGTCCTAAAATCTCCCCCCTCTCACAAGTCACATCACAGCCCTCCGTTGGCTTTCTCATGGACTATCCACTGAGCGTCTCCTCAGCTGTCTTCTCTTGAAGGACACACAATGGCCTTATGCTAAGCCTACACTAAGCTGCAGATACTGTATACTGTATGTGTGTGTGCGCGCGCGCGTGTGTATATATATATATATATATATATATATATATAAACCAGATAAATAAGAGGCGGCACTCGGAGACTTGTAGCAAGAAGTGTATTCACAGTGACATCTACGTTTCGGGGACCAAACTCCCCTTCGTCAGGATAAAGTGACAGTGCTTCAAACAAACTTAAATAACATAACTCATTACTCACCCCATGTGCACATGGAATCAATCATCAGTTCGTTACCAGCTGCACACCCGTCGGAGCCTCCGCTCAGTGCTTCCGCCCTGATCAGCATAGACCGGAAGTGACGTCGCGGGACCCCTCCGTTGTGTCCATGGTAACGCTGCGTGTTATGAAAATGTAAACATCAGTGCAAACAACAATGGCACTACAATCATATCAACGAGCAAAAAAACAATACAACAACACTTAAAAAGGATATGATTGTGTATAAACAGTGATAATTAGCTAAAATTTATTTTATATATTCTTAAGTTAAAACATGTTGATTACATGATCGTGGGATTCCTAAATACACGGCAGCAAATTGCACCTAGCCCTACCATACTGGCTAGTAATTTGGAATATCCATCAGGCATCCTTTATTTCGGGTTTCAATTAACCCTTAAGCTGTCATACTATTCTTGAAAAACAGACAGCTTATCCAAACTGACAGCCCTTACTTGCTGCCCTGTTAATGGATCTATTGCTGGACCATAGCAAGAGGCATATTTATTAAAAGAGCATTAATTATTGCTAACGACCCGACCAAAAAAGTGATTATTAAATAAAGTTAATTAGGCCCAAATTGTCATTGAGCCCATTGGGTTTTAACGTGTTTAACCTGTGGATCCACATGGATTCGAGTTGTAGGAGCCTCTTGCCCCTGTTGCCCCCCCGTAAAGCTTCCGGAACGTGATCTATAATGCGGTGTTTGAGGGTAGCCATATTATGGCGAAATTCCGCAAAATGTTTTGCAACAGGTTGGTCACCCCCTCCTGTGGCTAATGCATTTCTAATGGCCAGCCTGTGCTGTGCCATCCTAACTTTGAATTGGCACTCTGTTTTGCCTATATAATAACGCCCGCATGGGCATATGATGGCGTATATAACGAATTTTGTGCTACAGGTTAGGGGCCATTTAATTTTAAACTTCTTTCCTGTATAAGGGTGGGCAATGGAATCCCCAGGTGACATATATGTGCAAGTAGTGCACCCAATGCACTTAAAACATCCATTTTTTCTTGTCATAAAATGGGTGGGTCTAGTTTTAAATTTAGACATATCGGTTTTCACCAAATGGTCTCTAATGCTCCTACCCCTTGTGTAACTGGACATCACTCGAGTACCCCTAAAAACTTCCAGATCTGGATCGCTTGAGACTATCGGCCAAAGGGTACGTAATTTGTGTTGTACTTGTCTACTATTTATTTTGTATTCACATGCCCAGGGGATGGTTTTGGACATGTCTTTAGTTTTATTTGGTGTAAATAAGTCATTTCTCTTGACTGCAGTCGCCTTGGTGCGAGCTGCTGAGAGTAGTTGCTGAGGGTACCCTCTATCTCGGAACCTCTGTTCCATCTCATCGAGTTGGACCTCTCTAGTGTGAATTTGGCTGTTGGTTCTGCATACTCTGAGAAATTGTGAATAAGGCAGGCCTTTGACGGTAGCTGGTGGATGGAAACTGTCATGTCGCAGTATAGTATTGCGGTCTGTAGGTTTCCTATATAAACAAGTTTCTAGCCTGCCATTTTTCAATTTAATCAAAATGTCAAGGAAACAAATTTCATGAGGGCTGCTAACCAGCGTGAGTTTAGCTGGGCAATCAGATTGATTGTGAGTCTCAATCATCACAATCAAATCCGAAATCTCTCCTCGCCATAAAATGAGTACATCATCGATATACCGCCGGTATAAAAATAACCGTGCTGCTGTTACTGGATTGGAAAAGAAGAGATCACACTCAACCCCCCACATATAAGAATTCGCGAACGAGGGTGCTACGGAAGATCCCATAGCACACCCCGTTCGTTGGAGGAAAAACTTGTCGTTAAAAATAAAATAATTATGTGATAAAGTAAATTGTAACAACTGTATCAGAAAGTCGATGTCTGGGCCTGAATAGGCGATGTTGCCTGTAATCAACCTTCTGACTGCCTGTATACCTGCCTGGTGTGGAATGCAGGTATACAGGCTGGCAACATCTATGGTAACCAGAGACACATCATCAGGTACCCGTTCTATACTAGCCAACAACTTCAACAGGGAACCAGAATCTTTCAGGTGTGTACTGGTACCCTGCACACAAGGTTGCAAAAAAACATCAAGGTAGATGGCCACTGGTTCACACAGAGACCCTCGGGCAGAAATGATGGGTCTGCCCGGTGGTCTCTGTGCGTCCTTGTGGACTTTGGGTATAGTGTAGAACACAGGGGATACTGGGTGTTCACAGAATAATTTGGCATAAATTTCAGTGGTGATGATGCCTTCAACACGAGCCTGCTCCAACAGTTCTTTAAGTTCTTCTTTAAATTCTTGTGATGGATCTTTACTTAGAGTACTATAGGTGTTATAGTCCTGGAGCAATCTCAAGCATTCGTCCATATAGTCCCCAATGTCCTGAATGACGATGGATCCGCCTTTATCAGCCCCGCGAATGACTATGTCTTTTCTGTTACTTAATGATTTAAGGGCTGCTCTCTCATCTGGCCGGAGGTTATGATGTACTGGTGACCTCTTTTCATCCGTTGTGTCGGCGGCTTCCAGCATCCTATGAAAAGTTTTGATCGAGGCATTGTGTGACACCGGATCAAATCTCGACCTTGGGCCCAGTTTCTGTAGTCTCTGCGGTAGCGGACTTTTTACCGGTACAGTTGGTTGTTTACTAAAGTGCTCTTTTAATTTTAAAGTGCGGTGCAGTTTATAGGTGTTCACCTTCCATCTAAAGTCGTCTCCAAACTGAGTGGGCACGAACGTGAGCCCTTTGTTCATTACCCTCTCCTCCGCCTGTGTCAATGGAGTCGACGAGAGGTTGAAGATTAATGATTCTTGCCCTTCGGGGGTTTTTTCTTGATTTTGTCTTTTGTTTTGACCACCTCTTCTGGTGTTACGACGCTTTCTCCCCGTGCTGCAAACCCCGCACGGGTTCTTGCCCCTAAAGGGGTCCCCCGTTGCGATCCAGATTTTGAGGAACCTCGGGCGTCATCAGAATCACTGGCTGAGGTCATGTTGTCTGTCGTACCTCTCCGTGGTCTAAATCTGAAGGGTGGACGTGGCCTATGGTTGCCATTGGTCGAACCACCTAACCACGGGTATACCCTGTGCTGTGAGTAGTCCAACTGGACTTTGGTGAATTTTTCTTTTTTAAATTTTAACAGATTGATGCGATACTGCTCGACTTGTGTTTCTAATTTCTCCAACAGAATTTTGGATTGTTCAGATGTTAAAAGGTCTTTATGTTCAGTTTCCAAATGAGTGATTAGGCTTTTTGTTTTCTCTACTTCCCTGGTGGATTCCTCTATGACCAGGAGGATTAAATCCATAGAGCACTTGTTAAGCACCTGGATCCACTTTTTGCAAAATTCCATGTTGTGGCGTCCAATCGTCGGTGCATTGTGGACCCTAAAGCCTCTCGGTAGTTGTTTGGCCCTATAGTAGTCCGAAAGTGTGCGACTATGGTAAACATAGTCCACCTCACGTTTCCTGAGACGGAGCAATTCTTTAATGGCCTCTGTATTGGAGGTAGCACCCCCTTCAGCAAATGCGGGTTCTTTGTGCAGAATTGCTTCAGCTTCCAAATCAGAGAAGCTTAATGTCTCCAAGGTGTCACAGTGCAGCAGAAATGAAGAAGCATCATAGGGTTCAGGTGCTCTAGCTGCCATCTTGAAAAAAGTGCTTGTGCTCAAGTGCGTGCTTGTGGTGTTACCCCACTCACCGTGCAGTGTACGTGCTGAGTAGTGCAAAGATGAGTCCTGAAGAAATGACGAAATACTTGGTCCAACTGGACTGAATGTGGTGCCTTGGGAAAGGGGCTCTCTTGCATACGGCAATGCAAATGGCTCCTGTATATCCTTGTGCTTTAACCCCGGCACTCACTTTATCCACAGCGGGATATAGCTTGCTCCTGTGCCTTCCCCATCCGCAGGTTCCCCTCCGGTGTAGATAAACCAGATAAATAAGAGGCGGCACTCGGAGACTTGTAGCAAGAAGTGTATTCACAGTGACATCTACGTTTCGGGGACCAAACTCCCCTTCGTCAGGATAAAGTGACAGTGCTTCAAACAAACTTAAATAACATAACTCATTACTCACCCCATGTGCACATGGAATCAATCATCAGTTCGTTACCAGCTGCACACCCGTCGGAGCCTCCGCTCAGTGCTTCCGCCCTGATCAGCATAGACCGGAAGTGACGTCGCGGGACCCCTCCGTTGTGTCCATGGTAACGCTGCGTGTTATGAAAATGTAAACATCAGTGCAAACAACAATGGCACTACAATCATATCAACGAGCAAAAAAACAATACAACAACACTTAAAAAGGATATGATTGTGTATAAACAGTGATAATTAGCTAAAATTTATTTTATATATTCTTAAGTTAAAACATGTTGATTACATGATCGTGGGATTCCTAAATACACGGCAGCAAATTGCACCTAGCCCTACCATACTGGCTAGTAATTTGGAATATCCATCAGGCATCCTTTATTTCGGGTTTCAATTAACCCTTAAGCTGTCATACTATTCTTGAAAAACAGACAGCTTATCCAAACTGACAGCCCTTACTTGCTGCCCTGTTAATGGATCTATTGCTGGACCATAGCAAGAGGCATATTTATTAAAAGAGCATTAATTATTGCTAACGACCCGACCAAAAAAGTGATTATTAAATAAAGTTAATTAGGCCCAAATTGTCATTGAGCCCATTGGGTTTTAACGTGTTTAACCTGTGGATCCACATGGATTCGAGTTGTAGGAGCCTCTTGCCCCTGTTGCCCCCCCGTAAAGCTTCCGGAACGTGATCTATAATGCGGTGTTTGAGGGTAGCCATATTATGGCGAAATTCCGCAAAATGTTTTGCAACAGGTTGGTCACCCCCTCCTGTGGCTAATGCATTTCTAATGGCCAGCCTGTGCTGTGCCATCCTAACTTTGAATTGGCACTCTGTTTTGCCTATATAATAACGCCCGCATGGGCATATGATGGCGTATATAACGAATTTTGTGCTACAGGTTAGGGGCCATTTAATTTTAAACTTCTTTCCTGTATAAGGGTGGGCAATGGAATCCCCAGGTGACATATATGTGCAAGTAGTGCACCCAATGCACTTAAAACATCCATTTTTTCTTGTCATAAAATGGGTGGGTCTAGTTTTAAATTTAGACATATCGGTTTTCACCAAATGGTCTCTAATGCTCCTACCCCTTGTGTAACTGGACATCACTCGAGTACCCCTAAAAACTTCCAGATCTGGATCGCTTGAGACTATCGGCCAAAGGGTACGTAATTTGTGTTGTACTTGTCTACTATTTATTTTGTATTCACATGCCCAGGGGATGGTTTTGGACATGTCTTTAGTTTTATTTGGTGTAAATAAGTCATTTCTCTTGACTGCAGTCGCCTTGGTGCGAGCTGCTGAGAGTAGTTGCTGAGGGTACCCTCTATCTCGGAACCTCTGTTCCATCTCATCGATTTGTTTTTTTGCAACCTTGTGTGCAGGGTACCAGTACACACCTGAAAGATTCTGGTTCCCTGTTGAAGTTGTTGGCTAGTATAGAACGGGTACCTGATGATGTGTCTCTGGTTACCATAGATGTTGCCAGCCTGTATACCTGCATTCCACACCAGGCAGGTATACAGGCAGTCAGAAGGTTGATTACAGGCAACATCGCCTATTCAGGCCCAGACATCGACTTTCTGATACAGTTGTTACAATTTACTTTATCACATAATTATTTTATTTTTAACGACAAGTTTTTCCTCCAACGAACGGGGTGTGCTATGGGATCTTCCGTAGCACCCTCGTTCGCGAATTCTTATATGTGGGGGGTTGAGTGTGATCTCTTCTTTTCCAATCCAGTAACAGCAGCACGGTTATTTTTATACCGGCGGTATATCGATGATGTACTCATTTTATGGCGAGGAGAGATTTCGGATTTGATTGTGATGATTGAGACTCACAATCAATCTGATTGCCCAGCTAAACTCACGCTGGTTAGCAGCCCTCATGAAATTTGTTTCCTTGACATTTTGATTAAATTGAAAAATGGCAGGCTAGAAACTTGTTTATATAGGAAACCTACAGACCGCAATACTATACTGCGACATGACAGTTTCCATCCACCAGCTACCGTCAAAGGCCTGCCTTATTCACAATTTCTCAGAGTATGCAGAACCAACAGCCAAATTCACACTAGAGAGGTCCAACTCGATGAGATGGAACAGAGGTTCCGAGATAGAGGGTACCCTCAGCAACTACTCTCAGCAGCTCGCACCAAGGCGACTGCAGTCAAGAGAAATGACTTATTTACACCAAATAAAACTAAAGACATGTCCAAAACCATCCCCTGGGCATGTGAATACAAAATAAATAGTAGACAAGTACAACACAAATTACGTACCCTTTGGCCGATAGTCTCAAGCGATCCAGATCTGGAAGTTTTTAGGGGTACTCGAGTGATGTCCAGTTACACAAGGGGTAGGAGCATTAGAGACCATTTGGTGAAAACCGATATGTCTAAATTTAAAACTAGACCCACCCATTTTATGACAAGAAAAAATGGATGTTTTAAGTGCATTGGGTGCACTACTTGCACATATATGTCACCTGGGGATTCCATTGCCCACCCTTATACAGGAAAGAAGTTTAAAATTAAATGGCCCCTAACCTGTAGCACAAAATTCGTTATATACGCCATCATATGCCCATGCGGGCGTTATTATATAGGCAAAACAGAGTGCCAATTCAAAGTTAGGATGGCACAGCACAGGCTGGCCATTAGAAATGCATTAGCCACAGGAGGGGGTGACCAACCTGTTGCAAAACATTTTGCGGAATTTCGCCATAATATGGCTACCCTCAAACACCGCATTATAGATCACGTTCCGGAAGCTTTACGGGGGGGCAACAGGGGCAAGAGGCTCCTACAACTCGAATCCATGTGGATCCACAGGTTAAACACGTTAAAACCCAATGGGCTCAATGACAATTTGGGCCTAATTAACTTTATTTAATAATCACTTTTTTGGTCGGGTCGTTAGCAATAATTAATGCTCTTTTAATAAATATGCCTCTTGCTATGGTCCAGCAATAGATCCATTAACAGGGCAGCAAGTAAGGGCTGTCAGTTTGGATAAGCTGTCTGTTTTTCAAGAATAGTATGACAGCTTAAGGGTTAATTGAAACCCGAAATAAAGGATGCCTGATGGATATTCCAAATTACTAGCCAGTATGGTAGGGCTAGGTGCAATTTGCTGCCGTGTATTTAGGAATCCCACGATCATGTAATCAACATGTTTTAACTTAAGAATATATAAAATAAATTTTAGCTAATTATCACTGTTTATACACAATCATATCCTTTTTAAGTGTTGTTGTATTGTTTTTTTGCTCGTTGATATGATTGTAGTGCCATTGTTGTTTGCACTGATGTTTACATTTTCATAACACGCAGCGTTACCATGGACACAACGGAGGGGTCCCGCGACGTCACTTCCGGTCTATGCTGATCAGGGCGGAAGCACTGAGCGGAGGCTCCGACGGGTGTGCAGCTGGTAACGAACTGATGATTGATTCCATGTGCACATGGGGTGAGTAATGAGTTATGTTATTTAAGTTTGTTTGAAGCACTGTCACTTTATCCTGACGAAGGGGAGTTTGGTCCCCGAAACGTAGATGTCACTGTGAATACACTTCTTGCTACAAGTCTCCGAGTGCCGCCTCTTATTTATCTGGTTTATCTACACCGGAGGGGAACCTGCGGATGGGGAAGGCACAGGAGCAAGCTATATCCCGCTGTGGATAAAGTGAGTGCCGGGGTTAAAGCACAAGTATATATATATATATATATATATATATATACTTGCATCCATAATATTTGCAGTAGGTATATTCCCCTTTATTGACCTCTCCTGACATGGTACAAAGACAAATATTTGTAGAAATATAAAGTAAGGAGGCACATAATGGTGAAGTAGTACAGTTTCACAAAGTTTAAAAATGCATGCTCCCAGAAATTTCAACATCGGCATTGAACAACTTAACTCAGCTGTCCATGTACAACATTGCTCAAAATGCTCCAAATATCCGATTGGTGTGGCACAGACTTTCAGTTATATTCAATAACTGTCGGAAGCAGACGGCAGCTTCCGACAGAAATAGGTCGGAAGGGGTTCCGACCTATTCAGTAGGGGCTGATTTTTTCCGACGAGTTGGGAATTCCCGACTTGTCGGTAAACATGTGAATCGGCGGAATAGATGCCGATCCACGTGCTTCTGTCAGAAATGGGGCCAAATCCGACAAGTTTTGGCCCCCTTTGCAACAAACTCAATCCGACTTGAAAACAAGTCGGATTGTGGTGAGGAGAGGAGTGGTACTGCGGGCGGCGGGGGGAGCAGAGATCAACATCCAGCGGGAGGAGCTGGCTGCGGGGGAACACGTCTGCAGCGGCGGGGGAAGGCGCTGCAGGGAGAGAGGTGCCTGGCCGTCCCCCAACCAGGCAGCTCTCTCCCTGCAGCGCCTCTCCCGCCGCTGCAGACATGTTCCCCCGCAGCCAGCTCCTCCCGCTCACGGCCGCCGATCTCTGCTCCCCTGGCCGCTGCCGTCAGCAAAGCCGCTGACAGAAGCGGCCTGACAGGACCCGGTGTACGGCCAAATCCGACAGTCGGATTTGGCTGTCCATTGAATAGGGGTTGTTGGAACCATTCCGACAACTGCATGTCGGAATGGATCCGACTCTTATTGAATATACCCATTAGAGACTTTTTCTTTAAAAAAGTACAACTTACTGTATTTGCATGACAAATGTGACAAAAGTACAATGTAATGGTACGCTGAATCTGAGGTTGGCATTTCATCTAGTTCTGTATTTGACTGGATTGCTAATCTGATTAAAAAAGGTAAAAGACAGAGTTCCGTGACCTGTGCCATGGCTCGAGCCACATTCAGGACCAGATTAAGGGAGGGGCGACAGGGGAGGCCATCTTGGGACTCCCACGTATTAGGAATCCACACACTCTGCATTTTTCAGTCGGAGGAGTCTCCCTCCGGCAGCTCAGCTGTTCATTAATAGCAGACATCGAGGAGCTCCTCTGTGCAGCCAGTCTTGTGGGATAGTGAAGATAAATCCTGCAAGATAGTGACTGTGTGCTCTGGCTAGCTGTCCCTGCTGCTTCTCCGTGAGTGATGTCCCTGCTGCTGCCTGCTTCTCCGTGAGTGATGACCAGTATGTATGTGTCTGTGTGCCTCGCACAAGGGGGAGGGTGGCTTTGCCCATTGCCCTGGGCTTAATCTGCGATTGTATACCAATTAGTATGCGGTATGTTTGCATAGCTAGTGTGCAGGCATTATAACTTCAAACATACCCTTGAAAACAGCATGTTTACAGTTGTAATGCCCGCACAGTAAGAATGATCTAAATAGCATATTCACCATATCCACATAGTGCTGCCAGCATTCTGCTGCTGATGGACTGTTGTCACTGTCAACAAGAGACCATTGACACTACGTATTATTATTATTATTTATTATTACATTTTATTTATAGGGCGCCACAAGTGTTTCGCAGCGCCGTACAAAGGACAGTACAGGGAGACAAAACTTAGCATAACAGTAAATAAATAACAAAAATGGAGTGCAGGTAACAAAGAGCACCACAATTCTCAAAACATAATACAGCTTAGATGTAAGTAGCGAAGGAGTAATCATTGTACTACTTGGGGCTGGCGGCCATAGATAGAGAGGGGCCATTTACCAGCACGAGAAAAAGCAGGTAAAGATGGTCGCTGAGTGAAATGTGTCAGGAAGAGGGCTTAGACAAGAGGAAAGAGGGCCCTGCTCTGAAGAGCTAACAATCTAGTGGGGAGGGGCAACAGACAGATGACATGAGGTGCAAGCAAGCAGGTAGAAGCCTGATGGTGGTATGCGAGCAAAGCAGTGATGTCCAAGGCATGGGGCACACACACCCCAATGGAACTGTAGAATCGTTACAGTTCCATTGGGGTGTGGATCGCTGGGTCGACAGTAACTAGGTCGACAGTCATTAGGTCGACCACTATTGGTCGACAGTGACTAGGTCGACACCTGAAATAGTTAACATAGTCATCATGGCTATTTCTGCTAACAAGCAGAAATTGTGATGCGTTTGCAATTTCTCCTTGTTGAATGGGGGGAGGCGGCGGTCAGCATGCTGGGCGGCCTTGCCCTGCGATGGGCGGCCCCCAGCATGCTAGCAAAAGGATTGCAAATTCTGCTAATTAGCAGAATTTACAATCTTTACTGAATTAGGCCCATTATCCACATAGGCAATGCAAGTTTCCTGAAAATGACTGCAAGGCATGTAAAAGTTCTTATCATGTTTAACCTGCTAAACAAGTTTTAGCATAATTAAATGAGGCAAGCCATATATTTATTAAAACCCTGTCATATTCAAAGATCTTTTTACCTGCCATCTCGAAGCTGGTGCAAAAGTAAGGTCCTTTAACTCCTAACTGCACAAAAAGAAACAACCACAACATTCGTCTTTTCCGCACTTTTCTCTAATTTCACTAACCTCATTCTGCAAAATAAAAATCTTGTGTTTGCACTGCTTCGAACATTTAAGCACACCAGTGCAATTGCTTCTTTCAAAGCAAGTAATCTCTTTACTCTTTATACTCCTCTTTAGCTGATGCACTCTTCTGATACTCACCAAATATTATAAATTATAAAATTATTATATAAAAGAGTGCCACAGCAAAAGTCTACTTTTCTTTGGATTCTATATTGCTTGACTCTTGGGAGTACAAGCAACTGAGTGATGCTAGGGAATAAGTCGCAATACACAGTACTTTGAATGTTGATTAGATACATCTACTAATACACAGTGACAGAACCACATAGACGGTGTACAGTCCAACTCACTTTATTTCCACCTCAGGCAGATTACACAGCAGGGTTTGCAGGTGAGGTTTTACAGGCAGTCTTCAAACAGCAGCACAATATTCCAAGTTCTCATAAGCACAAGTAGTAGAAATTCCAAATGGCTCCTAACGTAACTCCAGACCCCCAATCTATTGCCTGGCAACTTGCTGGCATCAGGAGCAATGACCTTACTGAACAAACACTTTTAAAGGTAGAAAACAAGTTGTAGTGATTAGCCCAACTGAGGCTTACAACAGACTCAGCTAAAACCCAGACTGGATTCCATCAAACTTATTGCTGTTGCTACAATCCTGCAAAATCCTGCCTTTCCATATTAACCTCATGTGGGATCATGCTGTCCCTGCTACAACGCATAATACAGATGTAGACAAGCTCATCGTGGCTACATCTGCCCTGTACGGCCACTCCCAGCATGGCTAGGCATGCCGAGCTGCATCTATTGCCATCCTCATTCATGCGAATGGGGAGTGTGTGCATCTAAGGCGCGCCTTAGACGGGCACACAGTGACTGTAGCTACATCTGTAGATCCCTGGGTTCAGGTCTCTGTGGAATCTCAAACTTTTTTTGCTAGGACTCACCAAATACTGTACCTCCAGCCTGATTCAGTTATCGATAAATTTACAGCTATTGCAACCTTGTACGCAACGGCTGTGCTAAAATGTGCAAAAGCTGCACGAGGCATATTGTATTAAAAGACACCTACCGCAGGCTTCAGTGATCCGATGGCTGCGTTCAAAGACAAAGCACAGTATCCTCTGTGTGACCATTGGACATCTGAGTGATCCTCAGGTTAGCAATATAAAATGGTAGCTGCTCAATCAATCTAGTGATACCCTTCAAGTGCATGAAAGGGAGGGGTTATTCTAAACAAGAAAAAGAAATAAGGTTTACCCCCAGCACACCAAATAGTATCAGCAATATGATTTGAACACTACATGGTAATAGCAAATTCAGAGAGCTTAGTCGTATATATTTGCAAATATATGGTTAAGCCACCAGGCCTTGGCAAGGCTTCTCTGATACTTGTGGTCCCTAACGTAATAGCATCCATTCTGGGTCATATAATTTTCTTAATGTTATGCCACATGATAAAATCACAACAAAAATAAATCTAAAGACCCAACTGACCTGGAGTCACCCCTGGATCCTCCTAATGGCACTACAAGAACCAGCATGTCCTCCAAATGGTGGTCCCATCCATAGGCAGATCAAGGGGGGCACTCGGGCCCGTGGCCCCCCCCCCCCCCCTGTCGTTTCTGACTTCTTCTTTTTTCAGAAGGAGAACAGGAGCAGCATTACTGCTATTTCCGTCAGTCAGATTTGATAAAAGAGCCGGCAGTCACTAGGACCCGCCGTTGCTCTAACAGCAAGTCCGTGTGGTAACAAATGGGGAGGCTGGAGCTGCAGCTCCAGCCTCCCCCTGCTCACACTGCAACCTACCTCCCCCACTGCCAGCCAGAGTCCAGCCCAGGCGTGGGGTTCAGATGCCAGCCTCGAGTAAGACTGTTACTTATGATGGCGCAGACGGCTTCATTAGCCCTCACTGTACTGCACAGTTTCCCAGCACTTCCTCCTCCACTTCCTTTGCCACCATGCTCGGTGCAGTCACACTCAGCTCAACTTTGAGAAGGCGGCCTGTGTGGATGTGACAGGGCTGTTCTGCAGATGTCTTATGCTACTTGTTGGAGATCCAGCTGGCTGCTTCTGCTGATCAAAGATGGGCAGTTTGTGTCCTGCAGTCTGAGTCTCAGTGCAGTGCCCAAAACAAGGTATGCTGCATCTGCCACCACCAACTAAAAACTTTAATAATTATATTGTGCTGGGGTGCCTTCCAGGCTTCCATAACTAATGGAACAGGTGACCAACATTTCAAGGCCCAATCAGCCTTTTTCTCAGGGTGAAACATTGGCAATAAACCAGGATGCGCTCCTACAGCCAATCATTACCTGATGGCGTATTCTGTGAGGCCACGCCCCCTGTGATACCACTCCTCTTATCTGGGAGCACGCGTGCCTTAGGTGCATGTAAATATAGCTATTACCGTTCCCCTATCATGGTGCCCCCCCTTTCATTTTCTTCTGGATCTGCCCCTGGTCTCATCTATGCCCCTAACAACAGCAATATAAAATGGTAACTGCTCAATCAATTTAGTGAGGATGCAGCCTCTGGCTTCAGCATGCCCAGGAAACAGGGCCAAGATCCCTTCACGCTCCCAAACAGTTGCAGACTGTCACTCATCTGATGTCTGTAGCTCACACTACCCCAGAGTGAGGTAATCGGGGGCTTCCTATGAGACCATGCCCCCTTTAATGACATCAGCGTAGGGGGGAGGCTGGGAAGCCACACACCCTGTTCACAAAGCCTTGCCCCATTTTTGAGCACAAACGCCGATCCCGGTGCCGCCACTGACACGTAGAACCGCGGAACTTGACATGGTAAAAAGACACGGCCTCTGCATCGTAGCACTTGCTATGCAGATTCAAAGACTCAGTCGCACACAGATATACAAGTGTCGCATATAGTAATATAATTATCTGGTTGTATACCTTTATCTTACTAGTTTTTACTTCATCCTTATTTTAATAGGGAATCAGAAGTTAATTATGATATGCATATGATAAGATTGCTACAACTGATGTATCATTCATTAGAAAGCCTTCACATCAGGTCTGAGCAAGAGTGTATATTGAATTTAGCAGTCTTTAAAAAATATTTGTGTGTGTGTGTGTGTGTGTGTGTGTGTGTGTGTGTGTGTGTGTGTGTGTGTACGTGCACTGTATGAACTCAGAAAAATATGAAACACTAAAAGATATTATTTGGCCTTCATTAGTAATATTAAGGGGTTTGAGCTCATGAAACCCATCACGACACTCAAGTGGCATTGATTACCCTTCCTATTTCTATAATGTTCTTAGTGGATATTTCAATCTAATTGGCACTTGTAAGTGTAAAAAGCACTAGAGTCTTGGAGGACATCAGGAGACTCTGTCTACTCTTGAAGAGCTTCTGATCTGTAAGGAACAGCTCTCATCTCCTTAATTATGACTCTACCTTCCTTACAGGGTCAAAACTCAAAGTGTATTTGTAATTTGGCGACTTGTTCGTGGTCATGTAATCTATAAGCAAAGCATATTAAAACACAGTACCTGTAATCATAAATAACCTTCATTTCTTATGCTCATCTGCTACCTATTAACAGAATTTTTTGATAATTTAGAAAATATTGGAGATCTTCTGTTATGGAGATAAGTTTAATTACTATCACACACTGTTAAGTGCATAATATAGTGTAAACAAATACATTATTTCACCAACCAATCCTTAAAGCAGCAATCCCATATACTGTAGGTGTATTTGTTTCTTTAAAAAAACATCCTTTTAAGCATGCTGATTGACATTTTTCTTAGCTGTTCTTATACAAACCATAATCTAATTTCTCTGACGTCCTAGTGGATGCTGGGAACTCCGTAAGGACCATGGGGAATAGCGGCTCCGCAGGAGACTGGGCACATCTAAAGAAAGCTTTAGGACTATCTGGTGTGCACTGGCTCCTCCCCCTATGACCCTCCTCCAAGCCTCAGTTAGATTTTTGTGCCCGACCGAGCAGGGTGCAATCTAGGAGGCTCTCCTGAGCTTCTTAGAAAAAGTTAGTTTTAGGTTTTTTATTTTCAGTGAGACCTGCTGGCAACAGGCTCACTGCATCGAGGGACTAAGGGGAGAAGAAGCGAACCTGCCTGCTTGCAGCCAGCTTGGGCTTCTTAGGCTACTGGACACCATTAGCTCCAGAGGGACCGAACACAGGCCCAGCCTCGGAGTCCGGTCCCAGAGCCGCGCCGCCGGCCCCCTTACAGAGCCAGAAGCAAGAAGAGGTCCGGAAAATCGGCGGCAGAAGACATCCAGTCTTCACCAAGGTAGCGCACAGCACTGCAGCTGTGCGCCATTGCTCCTCATGCACACCACACACTCCGGTCACTGAGGGTGCAGGGCGCTGGGGGGGGGGGGGGGGGGGCGCCCTGAGCAGCAATATAAACACCTTGGCTGGCAAAAATACATCACATATAACCCCCAGGGCTATATGGATGTATATTAACCCCTGCCAGATTCCATAAAAATGCGGGAGAAAAGTCTGCGAAAAAGGGGCGGAGCTATCTCCTTCAGCACACTGGCGCCATTTTTCCCTCACAGCTCCGTTGGAGGGAAGCTCCCTGGCTCTCCCCTGCAGTTAATACACTACAGAAAGGGTTAAAAAGAGAGGGGGGGGCACAATTTAGGCGCAGTATACAACATATATGCAGCTATAAGGGAAAACACTTTTTTATAGGTGCTATCCCTGTGATATATAGCGCCCTGGTGTGTGCTGGCATACTCTCCCTCTGTCTCCCCAAAGGGCTTTGTGGGGTCCTGTCCTCTATCAGAGCATTCCCTGTGTGTGTGCTGTGTGTCGGTACGGCTGTGTCGACAGGTATGTGGAGGATAATGAGGTGGAGGCGGAGCGAATGCCTGTAAATATGTTGTCACCCCCTGCGGGGTCGACACCGGTGTGGTTGAACTTATAGAAAGTGTCAACTCCTTACATAAAAGGTCGACGACACGGAACAGCCGGCTACTCAGCTTGTGCCTGTTCCAGCGTCTCAAATGTCATGGGGGGCTCTAAATTCGCCCGCTACCTCAGATAACAGACACAGATGTCGACACGGATACTGACTCCAGTGTCGACATCGATGAGACTGGTGTACCCTCCAAATAGGTCCACCCGTTACAGGATTGAGGCAATGAAAAATGTATTACACATTTATGATTATACCCCAGGTACCACATAAAAGGGTATTGTGTTTGGTGAGAGAAAACTATTAGTAGTTTTTCCTGCATCTGAGAAATTAAATGAGGTGTGTGAGGAAGAGTGGTCTTCCCCCGGTAAGAAATTGATAATTTCTACAACGGTTATTGGCAGCGTACCCTTTCCCGCCAGAGGATAGGTCACGCGGGGAAACACCCCATAGGGTAGATACAGCGCTTACACGCTTATCAGAAAAGGTGGCACTAACGTCTCCGGGTACGGCCGCCCTGAAGGAACCTGCTGATAGAAAGCAGGAGGTTACCCTATAAGATATGGTCACACACTAGGGCATTATATTGCGACCAGCCGTTGCTTCGGCATGGATGTGCAGTGCTCCCGCTGCGTGGTCAGATTCCCTGTCGGAAAATAACTATGGATAGGGACAATATTTTGCTGAAAATAGAGCATATAAAAGACGTGGTCTTATACATGCGTGATGCACAGAGGGATATTTGCCGGCTGGCATCAAAAATAAGCGCTAGGTCCATTGCCGCCAGACGGGGGTTATGGACTTGGCAATGGTCAGGCGATGCCGACTCGAATCGGCACATGGAAGTTGCCCTATAAGGGGGTAAAACTGTTTGGGGATAGTTTTTCAGACCTCGTTTCCACAGCTACTGCTGGGAAATTAATTTTTTTGCCACAGGCTACCCCACAACAAAAGAAAGCACCGTATCATCAAGTACAGTCCTTTCGGCCCCAGAAAAGCAAGAGGGCTAGAGGCTCATCCTTTCTGCCGAGAGGCAAAGGTAGAGGAAAAATCTGCAACACACTGCTAGTTCCCAAGAGCAGAAGTCCTCCCTGCGTCCGGTAGGTCCACAGCATGGTGCTGGGGCTGCTCAGGCGGACCCGGGTACGGTGGGGGCCCGTCTCAGATATTTCAGCGGACAGTGGGCTCTCTCACATGGATCCCTGGGTCCTTCAAGTGGTATCTCAGGGGTACAGGCTGGAGTTCGAGACGTTCTTCCCCCCGCCGTTTCCTAAAATCTGCCTTACCGGCACCTCCCTCTGCCAGGGAGACGGTGTTGGTGGATATTCAACACTATAATCACAACAAGTGATTGTCAAGGTGCCCCTCCTTCAGCAAGGAAGGGGTTACTATTCCA
Source organism: Pseudophryne corroboree (assembly GCF_028390025.1). NCBI lineage: Eukaryota > Metazoa > Chordata > Amphibia > Anura > Myobatrachidae > Pseudophryne > Pseudophryne corroboree. Next base: position 286,049,776 of record NC_086448.1, read on the forward strand.
CAGTGGTTGTGGTACCGCAACGGTTCGGTGAGACCCATCTTGAAATTAAAATACTTGAACTTTTATATCAGAAGATTCAAGTTCAAGATGGAATCGCTCAGGGCGGTTATTACGAGCCTGGACGAGGTGGTTTATCCTGATGGCACCCAACAAGCTGGGTGCTCCTGCTTCTAAGCAGTCTATTGCGCGCTGGATTTGTAGCACTATTCAGCTGGCGCATTCTGCGGTAGGATTACCGCAGCCTAAATCAATAAAAGCCCATTCCACAAGGAAGGTGGGCTCATCTTGGGCGGCTGCCCGAGGGGTCTCGGCTTTACAACTTTGCCGAGCAGCTACTTGGTCAGGGGCAAACACGTTTGCAAAATTCTACGAATTTGATACCCTGGCTGAGGAGGACCTGGAGTTCTCTCATTCGGTGCTGCAGAGTCATCCGCACTCTCCCGCCCGTTTGGGAGCTTTGGTATAATCCCCATGGTCCTTACGGAGTTCCCAGCATCCACTAGGACGTCAGAGAAAATAAGAATTTACTTACCGATAATTCTATTTCTCGTAGTCCGTAGTGGATGCTGGGCGCCCATCCCAAGTGCGGATTGTCTGCAATACTTGTACATAGTTATTGTTAACTAATCGGGTTCTTGTTGTGAGCCATCTATTCAGAGGCTCCTCTGTTATCATGCTGTTAACTGGGTTTCATATCACAAGTTGTACGGTGTGATTGGTGTGGCTGGTATGAGTCTTACCCGGGATTCAAAATCCTTCCTTATTGTGTACGCTCGTCCGGGCACAGTATCCTAACTGAGGCTTGGAGGAGGGTCATAGGGGGAGGAGCCAGGGCACACCAGATAGTCCTAAAGCTTTCTTTAGATGTGCCCAGTCTCCTGCGGAGCCGCTATTCCCCATGGTCCTTACGGAGTGCCCAGCATCCACTACGGACTACGAGAAATAGAATTATCGGTAAGTAAATTCTTATTTTTCCAATTATCTCTGCATCTCTGGAGGTTACAAAATATAATTCCCTCAGTTACAGAGGGAGCGTGTTTGAGGGTTGAGTCAGCACATACAAAGTTTAGATGACCATGTCAAAGCCTTTGTTGTCACTACATCATTTGCCATCTGATTGTAGTTACCATGGTAATGACACTGTAAATAATAAATCAGTAATAGCAACAAGTCAAGTAAAACTGGTATAAACCAACATTGTTCATATAATTTGAAATTAATGAGTCTATTTACTAAGCCTTGGCTGGAGATAAAGTCACTGGAGATAAAGTACCAGCCAATTGGCTTCTAACTGTCATTTTTCAAACACAGCCTATGGCGTAGCAGTTAGGATGCAATTGGCTGGTACTTTATCTCCATCCAAGGCTTAGTAAATAGACCCCTAAATCCCCCAAAACACAAACTCTAGATTTTTATCTCACTGACAAGCTGAGATCTTCTGTTATACAGATCTTTCCTTTTTCTAGCATTTCAGGAAAGTAAAATAACTGGACATTCACATTACTAAGCAATATCATCAGCTGTTCCATGCAGACTTTCCTTGCCTGCTTTCCCAGATCAAATCAGACACAGAGTATTGGAATCAACTTTATATCTCATGGATAGGTCATATCAATGTCCTCAAAATGAGCATTCTCACCATACTACTGTATTTGTTGTATGCATAATCAACCATAATACCCCCTATATTTTGAAATTAATTCAACATCTCCCAATTTACCTGTGCTAAAAACTGCCCCAGTCTGTTTACAAATGTAACAATGTTCTATCTTTGGTGGTGGTGTGGGGAGGGGTAAGGGGTGGGCTTGGTTATCCCACAGTTTAAACTTTACAATTTGTCTCATAATTAATTCAATGCATTCTTTGGCGTAATCATGTTTCTACCAGAGTTTGGTCATTGATACTGTAGATAGAGAAAGCCTCATTTTGATGTCAGCCATTTTCTATTTTTTTTTTGCAGCCGAAAATCGTGTTCTCCCATCCAGTAATCTCTCGCTCGCTAACCATTTGGAAGAGCTCTAATTGCCATGATGGATGCTTGCCCTTCCCCTGCCCTATATTTTCCCCATTTCATAATCCCATTTTTTTCCAGCATGCAGCCAGTGGAATTCTTCACCAGTTAACTAGCCATCTCAATTTGGCCATTGTCAAAGTTGCTTATATCCTTAGGCTTGCCTATTTTTCTTGCTTCCAGCACACCAACTTCAAGAACTGACACTTGCTGAGTAACATATCCCACCAATTAACAGGTAGTGCCATTGTAATGTGATTTTAAAAAAAAAGCGACAAAACTGGCAAATTTATTAATGGGAGGTATATATGCCCCACAGTGAGCAGCCTGACTTTCAGATCACCCATAGAAGGTCAATAAAAGGTGTGTCAGTTTACTAGTTTGACTCTACGTGAGTAGCAGGCTTGTAGGCCTTTCGAGAGACAATGTTATTGGTGAATGTAAGTGCTTTGTTTACTTTCTGTTTTTGCGAGTTGGACATTACGGCCTTATTCAGAGATGGCCACAGCTGCTGCGTTTGCATGCAGCGGGTGTGTCCATAGGGTCTGCATACGTACACCGGCCATAGCGCGACCCTTCACAATGTGATCGCATCCCGGATGGATGCGATCGCATGGTGATTGACAGGCGATGGGCATCCGAGGGCAGTGACGTGGCATCGGGGAACAGGAGATCGGGAAACGCAGGCGTGTCATGGCCGTTTTTGGGGGGTGGCCGATGATGCCACCTGCATTTCCTGCAATAGGAAACATGGTGGCGGGACCCCTGCCTATGCATCCATGCTGCGTAGGCAAGGGTCTGCCTCTGTTTGATGCATTTAAATTGCGATAGCATCGCGGGGCAGCACCACACGTGCAGGCAGGCCTTGCCCTGTGCTGGACGGGCCCCAGATTGTGAGTATATGGTCACAGATTTTGCTGCAAGATCAAAATTTGCGACCAAATCTGATATGACGCAACCATCGTAAAGCGGAAATTAAGTAGTGATAGCTCAACCACAACGGAGCTTTATTATGGAGCTTTTATAGGATTTATAGTGGAGTAACCATTCCTGTTTATTTATAAATATTTATATACTTAGATATGTAAGTGAATCTTTTATTACTATTAATGTTATTTATTTATTTATTTATATATATAGCTCCACCAAGTACACAGCACATTACATAGAGAACATTTGTCATTCACATCAGTTCCTGTGTTATTGGAGTTTACAGTCTACCTTCACTAATGGTTCATTTTAGTCACCAGCCAATTTACAGTACCTACTGTAGCAGTATATTTTTCTTGGCATGTGGGAGAAAACCAGAGTACCCAGAGGAAACCAATGCAAACAGTTGGGAACATATAAACTCCACACATATTAGACCCTGGACTGGAATCAAGCTCAGTGTGTGAGGCAACAGTGTTAATCACTGTCCCACTGTGTTACTCCATTATGTTATCTATTTTTTCAAATTGATGCTTTTTCTTGCACACTATCCTATGTAATAAAAGGCTAAGGCTGCTCCTCACCCCTGTTATGTGCGTAAGCTGCCACTAGAGCCTGCACCACAGACCAAATGAGTAATTTGTCGTTTATACAAATTGGTTAAATCATGGACAGGTTTTGTCCATTTTCCAGTGTTTGGTAGCAAATGGTTGATTCAGTTGCTCTTATCCATTACCAGGTTTTCATTCCAACCACAGATTATCTGCCAGATAATTGTATAGTGTATGCCCAGTTTAACTGTCACATTTTAAAAGATTTGGGGGGTCATTCAGATCTGATCGCTGCTGTGCGCTCTCCATGGATTGTATTCCCACTCTATGGGTGTCGTGGACACAAACGAGTGGGAATAGTCCCTGCTAGTCGGCTTTCGGGATTAGGGGGGTGCGGGATGTAGGTGCCGGCAATGTGAAACCTCCGGTCACATAACTACATCCCGTTAAAACCACCATGTTGTACCAGCCATAAACTGGTTTTACATGGTCATATCTATATATACAGTAGTGTTGCTGATACTGTATCTTACAAACAAGGACTAGGCAAAACTACAGGTATTTCTGTAAAAAATGGAAGTTCAAACAAAATACAGTAATTGCCTTATGTTCCTCTAACTGAGGACAAAATCATCCGTTAACTAATGCGGGAATGGAATTTTACCTTTAATGTAACACTTTTAACTAAATAAAAACATTTTAGTGGTTAGTTTTCAAAACTCTTCATCATTTAAATGCTTTTTAGAATTTTCTGATTATACATATTTACTAATTTACTAAAATGAGTTTGGTCTGCCATGGTGTTTTTTGAAAAAGAAATACAGTATATGACATTCAATATTTAAACAAATGCTACATCAACAGGTAAAGCTTTAGGCTTCAGCAGGAGGCTTAGATAGTAGCTAAAGCTATAAACATCAGTGCATTAAGGCCATACCTCCCAACATAACCCTATCCAGGAGGGACAGAATGCTCTGCTCCTGGACTTCCCTCTTACTGCATGATTGCCATCAACTGTGCTGAAACATCATTCTTATTAATTTACTAGCTCACCACAGGTGATGGCAATCATTCAGTAAAAGGAAAGTCCAGGAGCAGAGCATTGTGTCCCTCCTGGAGAGGGTCATGTTGGGAGGTATGTTATGGGGGTCATTTCGAGTTGATCGCTAGCTGCTTTCGGTCGCTGTTCAGCGAAGAGGCAAAAAAAGGCACTTCTGCGCATGCGGCGCAATGCGCACGCACGTCGTACTTTTACAACGGGCGATGTAGTTTCACATAGGGTCTAGCGAAGCTTTTCAGTCGCACTGCTGACCGCAGAATGATTGACATGAAGTGGGCGTTTCTGGGTGTCAACTGACCGTTTTTAGGGAGTGTTCGAAAAAAAAACGCAAGCATGCCAGGAAAAAAGCAGGCGTGGCTGGGCAGACGCAGGGCGTGTTCGTGACGTCAAAACAGGAACTAAATAGTCTGAAGTGATCGCAAGCGCTGAGTAGGTATTGAGCTACTCTAAAACTGCACAAAAAAACTTTGCCACCGCCCTGCAATCCTTTCGTTCGCTAAGCTAAAATACACTCCCAGTGGGAGGCGGGATAGCGTTTGCATGGCTGCTAAAAACAGCTAGCGAGCGAACAACTCGGAATGACCCCCTATAGCTCCTTATATGGCCATAAAGATATCAGGAAATTTTGTATTGTAATTAACCATTACCCATAGCCTACAGCAGCTTATTTACCAGCCATGAGTTTTCTATACTGTTATAGGACTTAATGACTCAGTGGGTCCTCTGCAATATTGGAGATTAGGATCTCATGTACCTATTGGTCAGTTGTTGTTTATAGAGTTTGTGTGAAGCTAGAAAGATTCCATCCTTTTCAGATTTCTTCTCGCAGTAGTTTCTGCAAATAGGGGGTCAGGTAAAATAAGTACACAGTGTAGCAGAGTGACATATACTGTGTATGCATATATATATATACCATCTGAAGACAGAACTTTGCAGACACTTTAATAGGAAACATATACAGTACATTGCTACAACCAATTCATCTGTTTTAGACTAGCTAGCGATAGGTAAACGATATTGACCAACATAGCCGGAGAGACAAAGTTTGTTATCCATGTTATAACATATGTGAATCGTGTTATATGTTACTGTAGAATGTAGACACTGGTTAGGATAAATTTACTCCAATAATATTAGTGATACTACTAAGAATTAGTTACTGAACTTAATTGGAATCATTTATTTTCTAACACTGCATTGTTTTGTCCTCTTGTACTCTTGTACATAAACAGAAGTACTCTGCTGTGTCTCTCTGCAACATATCAACAGAAGTTCTAAAGGTCATCAATGCAACTGAGGAACTGATAGCAGGATCCACAGATCCATGGGATTGCTCAGAAAATACTCTTGGCCGAGAGACTTACTCTATAGTTGCTGACCCTCTCAGACTAGATGAACAACTCACCAAACTGGAAGAAAATGTAAGACTGGATATTTCAAAATTGCTTCACTACTTTTTTATGATTTCTTTATTTTTTAGTATAACATAATCATTTATATAGTGAATAGGCAGCTAATAAATAACATCACCCAGTTGGAGGCACTAGACATCCTCAATGTAATAACGCTGGTTGTATACAAACAGTGACTGCATACAGTGGTAGTGGAAAAACACTAGTAGGCAGTTTTGTAAGTGATCAAATCAATGCTTTTACTAATCAAAGCATAATGTCAAACAAAATAAAAATATATATTTAAGAGCCATCAAACCATAATTATGTCTCTAAAGCTGGGTAAACATTGCACAATATATTGTGCAGTCTTGGTGGTTTCGACCAATCTGCGCAACCATCGTATGGGGCAGGATGTGATGAAGTCCGAGTTCGGTGGCCGTGCGGGATTCGTTCGCAATTCTGCTATGCTAAGATACACTCCCAGTAGGCGGCGGCTTAGCGTGTGCAATGCTGCTAAAAGCAGCTAGCGAGCGAACAACTCGGAATCACCCCCATTGTGTAGTGTGTATGTGGGACCACATGATATGTTAGACTGTGAAGTTTGGCACTGTTATGTGTATGCTAGAAATTGTGCATTCTGGGATTGTATAATTGTAAGTGAAATTGGAATGACCATCGTTTGTTACATCGTTCAAGTGTGTACCCAGCTTAAGATAGCTCTCCCCAGTATCAATAAGTAATATTTTATGTGACTTTTGAAAATATATGTTTAAGTATGTATTACATACACTGTACATGTGCAGTACTTCGTATACTGTAGACTCGCATAACAATACAGTATGGTATACATTACAAAGTAAGCAATATCATCAGGGGCGTACCTAGAACTTTATGAGCCCCATAGCAAAATTTTGACAGATTATTAACGTCCCGTATCCCATTAAAGTATACGTTAATGGGTGTTAATGCACAGAATCCGTGAAAAGTTCACAAATTTGTGCATTAATGCGTGGCGGCACCCGTCAACCCCTGAGTTATCAGGGATTTTTTAACTACCCGCTGAGGAAGATGAAAAGAAATCCCCAATAACTTTGAAGCTAATTGGATTACCCCAGGAGATCAATTAGCCCGTGGTAATCTACCGTGGCTAATTGAATTCCCCTCTATACAGGAGATTCCCTAAATATCACAATATACATGAAAAACTGAGTACAATGAAAAGAAAATCACATCATAACACACAGTCACTAATAGGTAGATAGAAAAAAAAAATCAGCAGTTTACAGTAGGTGACATCACACTATAATGACTCAGGCAGTACCAGCTCCTAAGTAATTACCAACATATAAAAAGTGGAAAAAAAATCCTGCATGGTACAGTAACTCACAGAGCAATAACAGCACAACCCTATGGTATCATGCATCGACCATTCATTTCCAAATAATAAGGTAAGGCATGACACAGATATATCAGGAGAGATTCAAGAGATGCACACATACATACTGTAACTAACACAATGACTAAAAGTAATAACTAAAAAACAAAAAAAAATATATACACTTGATATAACCCCAAAGACAAGGAGATATTACTACACTCCCCCCACCCACCAAAACACCAAGGTAATACAGATGGAGCCATGCTAATCGTGGCTCCGTCTGTACGGTTCCGGTATGAATGTTCGAAAGTCATTAGGTCGACCACTATTGGTTGACATTGCATGTTCGACATGGATAAATGATCGACACATGAAAGGTTGACGCATGAAAAGGTCGACATGAGGTTTTTTTACTTTTTTTGGTGTCATTTTCTGCGTAAAGTGACGGGGAACCGCAATTAGTGCACCGCGTCCCCTCGCATGGCTCGCTTCGCTCGCAAGGTGTCTCGCTGTGCTTGGCACAGATTACCGTTCCCAATCGTAGTCCACGTGGATCGTAAAGTATGGAAAAGTTCCCCAAAACAAAAAAAATGTGAAAAACTCATGTCAACCTTTTCATGTGTCGACCTTTCACGTGTCGAACATTTTCATGTGTCGACCATGCGTCCATGTCAACAAATAGTGGTCAACCTAATGACTGTCGACCATAACATAGTCGACCATCCAAACGGATACCCGTCTGTACGTAGTTGCGCCCGACAGATGGGAGCATCTGTGTACGTTTGGCGGCGGGTCAAGGCGCAGGCGTGCCTAGGCACGCCGCTTGCCCCTGCCTGCGATGTAGCAACGCTCCATCTGTAATAGCATATATCCCTCCTATACATTACTACACACCCCAATCCAGCCCCCACGAGGTAATATTAGTATATCCCCATATACACATTACTATCCCCCCTGCAAACCCCAACCCCAAGTAATATTAGTGTACAACCCTTCTCCCATACATTACTATATCCACCAACCCACCTCCCCTCCCTCAGGTAATATTGGTAACTATATATTTGCACCCCCTTAGACACATTACTACACTCCCCCACCCACCTCACCACCCAGGTAATAATCTCCTATATATTTGCCCAGATCTGCCCAAATTTATAGGAAAGAATAGGAGTACACACTGGCCGAATATATAGGAGAAAATAGGAGAACATTTAACAGTACATGGTGATAACAGTACATACATAGGGGGTAATTCCAAGTTGATCGCAGCAGGAAATTTTTTAGCAGTTGGGCAAAACCATGGCCCTCATTCCGAGTTGTTCGCTCGGTATTTTTCATCGCATCGCAATGAAAATCCGCTTAGTACGCATGCGCAATGTTCGCACTGCGACTGCGCCAAGTAACTTTGCTATGTAGAAAGTAATTTTACTCACGGCTTTTTCATCGCTCCGGCGATCGTAATGTGATTGACAGGAAATGGGTGTTACTGGGCGGAAACACGGCGTTTCAGGGGCGTGTGGCTGAAAACGCTACCGTTTCCGGAAAAAACGCAGGAGTGGCCGGAGAAACGGTGGGAGTGCCTGGGCGAACGCTGGGTGTGTTTGTGACGTCAACCAGGAACGACAAGCACTGAACTGATCGCACAGGCAGAGTAAGTCTGAAGCTACTCTGAAACTGCTAAGTAGTTAGTAATCGCAATATTGCGAATACATCGGTCGCAATTTTAAGAAGCTAAGATTCACTCCCAGTAGGCGGCGGCTTAGCGTGTGTAACTCTGCTAAATTCGCCTTGCGACCGATCAACTCGGAATGAGGGCCCATGTGCACTGCAGGGGAGGCAGATATAACATTTGCAGAGAGAGTTAGATTTGGGTGGGTTATTTTATTTCTGTGCAGGGTAAATACTGGCTGCTTTATTTTTACACTGCAAATTAGATTGCAGATTGAACACACCACACCCAAATCTAACTCTCTCTGCACATGTTATATCTGCCTCCCCTGCAGTGCACATGGATTTGCCCAATTGCTAACAGAATTCCTGCTGCGATCAACTTGGAATTACCCCCATAGTGAGCGCAGGAGAGACAGCAGCAGCAGGTTAAAGCTCCATATGAGCACCACCCCCAGCCGTCAGCTATTGGACACATGTTAAAGCTCCGTACAAGCACCGCCCCCAGCCGCCAGCTATTGGACACATGTTAAAGCTCCATACAAGCACCGCCCCCAGCCACCAGCTATTGGACACATGGCTGAGGAGTGCGCTGTGATTGGCCGCCAATGCAACTAGCACCTGGGTCCCCGCTCACACAGGAAGACGCTGGCGGACACTACAATGCCAGGCGCCGGAGAGTGCAGTAAGATGCCTGTGCGCTCCGTCCCCTGGCAGTGAGCCCCGCTTCGTACCCGCCCTCACCCCGCGTCCCCGCTATATGTAGGGAGTTGGGGATGCTCTGTACCACGGGGGCAGCAGCAGTAGCTACATCCCATCACACCCACGGGTGGCCAATCACAGCGCACCCTTCACCATGTGTCCAATGGCTGGCGCCTGGAGGCGGTGCTTGTATGTCGCGTTAACATGCTGCTGCTGCCTTTCCTGCGCTCACTATGTATGTACTGTTATTACAATGTACTGTTATGTGTTCTCCTATATATTTGGCCAGTGTGTACTCCTATTCTCTCCTATATATTTGGCCAGTGTGTTCTCCTATTCTCTCCTATATATTTGGCCAGTGTGTTCTCCTATTCTCTCCTATATATTTGGCCAGTGTGTTCTCCTATTTTCTCCTATGCTTCTCCTATATATTTGGCCAGATCTGTAACTTGACTCCGCCCAGCATTGTGACTCCACCCAGCTTTAGCAATGAGTCACAAAGTCACAGTTCTGTCCTAATATATAGGAGATACCTACCTCCATCCCACCCACAGCAAACCCACGGCTGCCCCTATACCACCTACGGACCCCCTCGACCATCCACTGCACCCCCTACACCTCCACCTCCCCCACTCAATGAAACCCAACCTCTCACCCGCCACCACAGGACCCCCAACACCACCCGCAAGCACAGCTACCCCTTACCCACCCACAACGCTTCCAGAACCCCTCCCACATCCACGAGAGCCTTGCACCGACCCCTCCCCCACCCCCTCCAATGCTACCCCACCCACATCGCATCCAGACCCCATCCACCACCCCCAGTCCCCTGCTCCTCCCCCACCCACACCACCTCCCGCCCCCCTCTCCTATCCGCACACACTCCCGGCATCCGCCCCTCCTCCACCCACAGACACCCTCCCCCATACGCGGTCACCCCTGCACACGCTACATTCTGTACATCATGCCCTGCAGCCACTGTTCACACCCACTAAAGGGCCTATGCCCCCTTCACCATCAAACGCACTTTTGTCATGCACTATTTACCCACTCACACAACTACGTGCAGGGGTTACGGGGGCATAGCCCCTTCCGACGGTGTGAAGAGCGCCCGTAGGGCGCGATGAATCACCTAGTAGTATATAACCCCCTATATATTACTACACACCAGTGGCATGCGGTGAGGTCAGTGGCTGGTAAGGCACTGCAGCCATAATATCTACCGAATCCCGCCGATGATCCTTACCACTACAGAGCTGATGCCCGCTACTGCACCTGAGCTTATGCCCACTACCGTCGCCACCCCTAATGCCCGCTACCCCTGCCACTAATGGCCACTGCCTCCGACAATTGCTTACAAAATTATCACCATCAACTGACCCGGCCCCCCTCACCACTAATTTACATTTCTCTGACGTTCTAGTGGATGCTGGGAACTCCGTAAGGACCATGGGGAATAGACGGGCTCCGCAGGAGACTGGGCACTCTAAAAGACAGATTAGGTACTATCTGGTGTGCACTGGCTCCTCCCGCTATGCCCCTCCTCCAGACCTCAGTTAGAATCTGTGCCCGGCCAGAGCTGGGTGCTCCTAGTGGGCTCTCCTGAGCTTGCTAGAAAAGAAAGTATTTGTTAGGTTTTTTATTTTCAGTGAGATCTGCTGGCAACAGACTCACTGCTACGTGGGACTGAGGGGAGAGAAGCAAACCTACCTGCTTGCAGCTAGCTTGTGCTTCTTAGGCTACTGGACACCATTAGCTCCAGAGGGTTCGAACACAGGGCCTGACCTCGATCGTCCGTTCCCGGAGCCGCGCCGCCGTCCCCCTTGCAGAGCCAGAAGACAGAAGAGAAGCGATGAAATCGGCGGCAGAAGACCCCTGTCTTCATTAAGGTAGCGCACAGCACCGCAGCTGTGCGCCATTGCTCCCACAGCACACCACACACTCCGGTCACTGTAGGGTGCAGGGCGATGGGGGGGGGGGGGGGGCGCCCTGGGCAGCAATTATAATACCTTTTGGCATAAAATACACATAATACAGTCTGAAAACTGTATATGTGTAAAAAACCCCGCCATTAAGTTACATAAAACGCGGGACAGAAGCCCGCTGCTGAGGGGGCGGGGCCTTCTTCCTCAGCACACCAGCGCCATTTTCCCTTCACAGCTCCGCTGGAAGCAGCTCCCCAGGCTCTCCCCTGCAGTATCCTGATACAAGAAGGGTAAAAAAGAGAGGGGGGGCACATAAATTTAGGCGCAAATAAGATATTTAAGCAGCTATTGGGTAAATCACTTTTTATAGTGTAAATCCCTGTGTTATATAGCGCTGTGGTGTGTGCTGGCATACTCTCTCTCTGTCTCCCCAAAGGACTTTGTGGGGTCCTGTCCTCAGTCTGAGCATTCCCTGTGTGTGTGCGGTGTGTCGGTACGGCTGTGTCGACATGTTTGATGAGGAGGGTTACGTGGAGGCGGAGCAGGGGCAGATAAGTGTGGTGTCCCCCCCCGACGGGGCCGACACCTGATTGGATGGATATGTGGAAGGTCTTAACCGACAGTGTCAACTCCTTACATAAAAGGTTCGATGACGCAGCAGCCTTGGGACAGCCGGGGTCTCAGCCCGCGCCTGCCCAGGCGACTCAGAAGCCGTCAGGGGCTCATAAACGCCCGCTAGCTCTGATGGTAGACACAGATGTCGACACGGAGTCTGACTCCAGTGTAGATGAGGATGAGACAAATGTACAGTCTACAAAAGCCATCCGATGCATGATTACTGCAATGAAAGATGTATTGCACATTTCTGATATTAACCCGGTTACCACCAAGAGGGGTATTATGTTTGGGGAGAAAAAGCAGCCAGTGACTTTTCCCCCATCTGATGAATTAAATGACCTATAGATTGTAAGCTTGCGAGCAGGGCCTTCCTACCTCTGTCTGTCTGTTTTTACCCAGTTTTGTTCTATTACTGTTGTTCTAATTGTAAAGCGCAACGGAATATGCTGCGCTATATAAGAAACTGTTAATAAATAAATAAATAAATAATTTGTGTGAAGAAGCGTGGAGTTCCCCTGATAAAAAACTAGTGATTTCTAAGAGGTTACTGATGGCGTACCCTTTCCCGCCAACGGATAGGTTACGTTGGGAAACATCCCCTAGGGTGGACAAGGCGCTAACACGCTTATCTAAAAGGGTGGCACTGCCGTCTCAGGATACGGCCGCCCTAAAGGATCCTGCGGATAGAAAGCAGGAAGCTATCCTGAAGTCTGTGTATACACACTCTGGTACTCTACTGAGACCTGCTATTGCTTCAGCCTGGATGTGTAGTGCTGCAGCAGCATGGACTGATACCCTGTCAGACAACATTGATTTCCTCGACAGGGATACTGTTTTGCTAACCATCGAACATATAAAAGACGTCGTCTTATATATGCGGGATGCCCAGAGGGACATTTGCCTGCTGGCATCTAGAATTAATGCAATGACCCATTCTGAATTTAAAATCCTTGAACACTTATATAAAGAAGTTCAAGTTCAAAATGGAATCGCTCAGGGTGGTTATTGCAAGCCTGGAAGAGGGGGATTTTATGGTGTCGCTGGACATCAAGGATGCTTACTTGCATGTCCCCATTTACCCACCTCACCAGGAATACCTCAGGTTTGTGGTACAGGACTGTCATTACCAATTCCAGACGTTGCCGTTTGGTCTCTCCACGGCACCGAGAATATTTACCAAAGTAATGGCCGAAATGATGATACTCCTTCGGAAGAAGGGAGTTATAATTATCCCGTACTTGGACGATCTCCTCATAAAGGCGAGGTCCAGAGAGCAGTTGTTGGTCAGCGTAGCACTCTCTCAGGAAGTGTTGCAACAGCACGGCTGGATTCTGAATATCCCAAAGTCGCAGCTGATTCCTGCGATGCGTCTGCTTTTCCTGGGCATGATTCTGGACACAGAACAGAAGAAGGTGTTTCTCCCGGTGGAGAAGGCCCAGGAATTGTCATCTCTGGTCAGGGACCTCCTGAAACCAAAACAGGTGTCGGTGCATCACTGCACGCGAGTCCTGGGAAAGATGGTGGCTTCTTACGAAGCAATTCCCTTCGGCAGGTTCCATGCAAGGATCTTTCAGTGGGATCTGTTGGACAAATGGTCCGGATCGCATCTTCAGATGCATCGGTTGATCACCCTGTCCCCAAGGGCTAGGGTGTCTCTGCTGTGGTGGCTGCAGAGTGCTCATCTTCTCGAGGGCCGCAGGTTCGGCATACAGGACTGGGTCCTGGTGACCACGGATGCAAGCCTCCGAGGATGGGGGGCAGTCACTCAGGGAAGAAACTTCCAAGGACAGTGGTCAAGTCTGGAGACTTCACTACACATAAATATACTGGAACTAAGGGCCATTTACAACGCCCTGAGTCAAGTAGAGCCCCTGCTTCAAAACCACCCAGTACTGATTCAGTCAGACAACATCACGGTGGTCGCCCATGTAAACCGCCAGGGCGGGACAAGAAGCAGGATGGCAATGGCAGAAGCCACAAAGATTCTTTGATGGGCGGAGAATCACGTGCTAGCACTGTCAGCAGTGTTCATTCCGGGAGTGGACAACTGGGAAGCAGACTTCCTCAGCAGGCACGACCTCCACCCGGGAGAGTGGGGACTTCATCAAGAAGTCTTTACACAGATTGTAAATCGCTGGGAACTGCCACAGGTAGACATGATGGCGTCCCGCCTCAACAAAAAGCGAAAAAAATATTGCGCCAGGTCAAGGGACCCTCGGGGCGATAGCTGTGGACGCACTAGTGACACCGTGGGTGTACCAGTCGGTTTATGTGTTCCCTCCTCTTCCTCTCATACCCAAGGTACTGAGGATAGTAAGAAAGAGAGGAGTAAAAACTATACTCATCGTTCCGGATTGGCCAAGAAGAACTTGGTACCCAGAACTACAAGAAATGATCTCAGAGAACCCATGGCCTCTGCCTCTCAGACAGGACCTGTTAAAGCAAGGGCCCTCTCTGTTCCAAGACTTACCGCGGCTGCGTTTGACGGCATGGCGGTTGAACGCCGGATCCTAACGGAAAAGGGCATTCCAGATGAGGTGATTCCTACGCTGATAAAAGCTAGGAAGGATGTGACTGCCTGAAGTTCAGACGTTTGTTAAGGGAGGGCTGCATATTCAGCCCCCTTTTGTGCCTCCAGTGGCACCTTGGGATCTTAACGTTGTGTTGGATTTCCTGAAATCACACTGGTTTGAGCCACTTAAGACCGTGGAGCTAAAGTTTCTCACCTGGAAGGTGGTCATGCTGTTGACCTTAGCTTCGGCTAGGCGTGTGTCAGAATTGGCGGCTTTGTCATGTAAAAGCCCGTATCTGATCTTCCATATGGACAAGGCAGAATTGAGGACGCGTCCCCAATTTCTCCCTAAGGTGGTATCAGCGTTTCATTTGAACCAAACTATTGTGGTGCCTGCGGCTACTCGGGACTTGGAGGATTCCAAGTTGCTGGACGTAGACCGGGCTTTGACAATTTATGTTTCCAGGACGGCTGGAGTCAGGAAAACTGACTCGCTATTTATCCTGCATGCACCCAACAAGCTGGGTGCTCCTGCTTCAAAGCAAACTATTGCTCGCTGGATCTGTTGCACGATTCAGCTGGCACATTCTGCGGCTGGACTGCCGCATCCTAAATCAGTAAAAGCCCATTCCACAAGGAAGGTGGGCTCTTCTTGGGCGGCTGCCCGAGGGGTCTCGGCTTTACAGCATTGCCGAGCTGCTACTTGGTCAGGTTCAAACACATTTGCTAAATTCTACAAGTTTGATACCCTGGCTGAGGAGGACCTTGAGTTTGCTCATTCGGTGCTGCAGAGTCATCCGCACTCTCCCGCCCGTTTGGGAGCTTTGGTATAATCCCCATGGTCCTTACGGAGTTCCCAGCATCCACTAGGACGTCAGAGAAAATAAGAATTTACTCACCGGTAATTCTATTTCTCGTAGTCCGTAGTGGATGCTGGGCGCCTGTCCCAAGTGCGGACTCTCTGCAATACATGTATATAGTTATTGCTTCACTAAAGGGTTATTGTTATGAGCCATCCGTACAAGGAGGCTCAGTTGTTGTTCATACTGTTAACTGGGTATGGTTATCACAAGTTGTACAGTGTGATTGGTGTGGCTGGTATGAGTCTTACCCTGGATTCCAAATCCTTTCCTTGTTGTGTCAGCTCTTCCGGGCACAGTTTCCCTAACTGAGGTCTGGAGGAGGGGCATAGAGGGAGGAGCCAGTGCACACCAGATAGTACCTAATCTTTCTTTTAGAGTGCCCAGTCTCCTGCAGAGCCCGTCTATTCCCCATGGTCCTTACGGAGTTCCCAGCATCCACTACGGACTACGAGAAATAGAATTACCGGTGAGTAAATTCTTATTTTTAGTCTGATGCCGTCACCGCCAATGCCCGCAGCCTGCCTGCTCATCAATCTTGTGATGAGTAGGCAGTTAATATATTTTAAATTTTTAAAAAATAATAATAATAATATTAGTGTTTGGGATCGGGGAGGGAGTGGGAAGTTTGCAAAGCTTCAAATGGACACTAAAAACCCACCTATTCATCAAAGCATACCCTTCCAATGCATAACCTAGTCCTGAGGCTGCTCTCTAGGGGCTGAGGCTCATCTCTATCTATGGCCACCAGCCCCAAGTAGTATGATGATTACTCCCTCACTACTTACATCTTAGCTGTATTATGTTTTGAGAATTGTGGTGCTTTGTTACCTGTACTCTATTTTTGTTAATTATTTACAGTAATGCTAAGTTTTGCTCCCTGCACTGTCCCTTTTACGGCGCTTCAAAACACTTGTGGCGCCTTATAAATAAAATGTAATAATAATAATAATGAATGCAGTTTTGTTGTCCATGGCTTCCATTAACTTAATAGCGCCACTGCGATGCTATTAAATTAATGGAAATCCTGGACAACAAAATAGCCAGCAGTGGGTGACAGGAAGAGCATGACGCCAGGGAGAGGGTGACAGCAGTGGGTGACAGGGAGAGAGTGACGCCAGGGAGAGAGTGACAGGAAGAGCGTGATGCTGTGATGCCAGGGACTGAATGACAGGAAGAGCGTGACGCCAGGGAGAGGGTGACAGGAAGAGCGTGATGCCAGGGAGAGGGTGACAGCAGTGGGTGACAGGAAGAGGGTGACGCGAGGGAGAAGGTAACAGCAATGGGTGACAGGGAGAGTGTGATGCCAGGGATAGGGTGACAGGAAGACCGTGATGCCAGGGACAGGGTGACAGGAAGATCATGACGCCAGGTAGAGGCTGACCGGAAGAGCGTGATGCCAGGGTGACAGTAGTGGGTGACAGGGAGAGGGTGACAGCGGTGAGTGACACCATGGAGAGGGTGATGACAGAGAGAGGGTGACAGCAGTGGGTGACAGGGCGAGGGTGACGCCAGGGAGAGGGTAACAGCAGTAGCAGAAAGTGAGAATTTGACAGAGAGAAGGAAAGGGTGATGGGAACAGTGAATGACGACCATATTGCTTTTTACTTACCTGGTCCTGGGCCTAGATCTGCAGCGCAGCTCCTCCAGGGATTATGACGTCAGATTCCCGGGTGGCAAGAACAGCCTGAACATGAATCTGGGGTCGTGGAAGAGTGAGGGAGGAGCAGGGATCGTGACCCCTCCTCCTTCCCTCTGGCCAGACTGCACTACATTCAGAGTCACTAGAGACTTTAGGCCAGAGACGGGCAGTGGCGGCGGTGTCACAGGGGGAGTGAGGTGGAAGTGACTGCAAGGTACAGGACTGGGGGCTCTGTGGCAGCGCCGCACACAGGGAACTTTCCCTGCATACACTTCCCTGGCCGACAGCGCATCCCTTCTTCCGTGTCTGCCACAGTGCAGGGAGATGAACTGCTGGATGGGCTGGAGGGGGTGGAAATATTTATAATTAGATGACAGGGGGGCACGTCCTTGCCCACCCCCCCAAGCTGAAAACGCTACTGCCCAATCAAAGTGACATGGGCGTGCTTTCATATGGGCTAACAGCACGCCCCTGCAAAAGAGGCACTTATACCAGTGCCACTTATAGGGCTTCTTTGAATGGGCTTTTACTGCCCGATGCTTGGCCCCACCGAGAGCAGTGCCTCTGAAACACTTTTAAAACTGTTTTGTACAGGGTACAAATGATTAAAATAATATAAGGGGGTAAAGCATATACTTATGACACAGAATATGTGTCATAAGTATCTTTTTTGTACAATTTTAATCATTAATGACTCCCCTTACTGCATGGCCCTGCTACACACCCCAGTCCTGCTTCCCGCCCCCCACCCCAAAATAATTGTTGTTTGTCTCCCATACACACATTACTACCCTCCTCCCACCACCTCACACACTGGCTGCTGCAGGGAAGAAGCCAGACCGGAGGCAGGGACTCGGGAGCACATTGTTGTTGTACTCAGTGCCAGGGCTGACTCAAGTCACCAGCTCCTGTGTGGATCAGTTTCTTTCTGCAGGGGGACCTAGCCACAACAGCAGGCTCAGAGAGGGATACTGCACCTGCAGCATGCACAGATGCTGTAAGTGCAGGGGATAGTCCCACATGACTCACACGTTGCCTCCTGTGGGGGAAGTGAGAGGACTGGGAGGAGCGGAGACATGGAGGAGTAGACAAAAGGACAGATAGCAGACGTAGAGGGAGAGGGGAGTGTCCATTCACATCATTATCTCAGTGGGTGCAAGAGGGAAATTGGGCCCTGGAGGCAATCAGAGCACTGTAGCAACAGCACTCCCTGCACCCACGGTAGTTATGCCACTGAACAGAGCCGTAACTACGTGTATGCCAGGTGTGCCTGGCACACAGCGCAGACGCCCTGAGGGCGCAACGGCCAGCAACTATGTCAGCGGCTTGTAATGAGTCAAATTGACTCATTAAAAGCCGCCTGTGCTTTTTGCGCCGCACTGGAGGAGAAGAGGAGAGGAGCGGCTCCGGAGACAGGGGATGAGGAGGAGAGAGGGGGACTGGAGCCATAGCAGTGCTATGTAATTGGTAGTGGTGCCGCTGCAGCAGTCCCTCTCCTTCCGCATTGGCTGGCCGGCGCTGCTGTGAATGCTGGGATGCGCTTCCCTCATCCCAGCATTCACAGCAGTGGTGGCGGCCAGCCAATGCAGAAGGAGAGGGACTGCTGCAGCGGTGCCACCACCAATTACAGTGCACTGCTGTGGCTCCCTCCTTCTCCCCTGCCCGGGATCGGCCAGCACCGAGGAGCCTGACTGCCTGAGCCAGCGGGGAGAGATGGTAAGTATCTGTCTGTCTATCTGTATCTGTGTAAAAAGGGGACACTGTCTGCCGTAATGTGTAAAAAGGGGACGCTGTCTGCCGTAATGTGTAAAAAGGGGACGCTGTCTGCCGTAATGTGTAAAAAGGGCGACGCTGTCTGCCGTAATATGTAAAAATGGGATGCTGTCTGCCATAATGTGTAAAAAGGGGGACGTCTCCTGTAATGTGTAAAAAGGGGACGCTGTCTGCCGTAATGTGTAAAAAGGGTACGCTGTCTGCCGTAATGTGTAAAAAGGGGGACGCTGTTTACCGTAATAAGTAAAAAGGGGACGCTGTCTGCCGTAATGTGTAAAATGGGGGATGCTGTCTGCCGTAATGTGTAAAAAAAGGAAGCTGTCTGCCATAATTTGTAAAAAGGGGGACGCTGTCTGCCGTAATGTGTAAAAAGGGGACGCTGTCTGCCGTAATTTGTAAAAAGGGGACCCTGTCTGCCGTAATATGTAAAAAGGGACGCTGTCTGCCGTAATGTGTAAAAAGGGGGACGCTGTTTACCCTAACAAGTAAAAAGGGGACGCTGTCTGCTGTAATGTGTAAAAAGGGGGACGCTGTCTGCCGTAATGTTTAAAAAAAGGACGCTGTCTGCCGTAATTTGTAAAAAGGGGGACGCTGTCTGCCGTAATGTGTAAAAAGGGGGACTGTCTGCCGTAATGTGTAAAAAGGGGACGCTGTCTGTCGTAATGTGTAAAAAGGGGGACGCTGTTTGCCGTAATGTGTAAAAAGGGGACTGGCTGTCGTAATGTGTAAAAAGGGGGACTGGCTGCCGTAATGTGTAAATGGGGCTCTACCTGGTGTAGTGGCGCTACTGTGCGGCGTAATTTGAATAATGGAGACTACTGTGTAATCATTATGACAGTGCCGTAACTAGGTGTGTGCAAAGCACACAGCGCACTTGTGATAGGAGCGCATCAGATGGCCGTCCTACCCTGGGAATGCGGCAGTGATGTACTGAGCTGGGTGCCATGCCGCTGTGCCATCCCCGGCTGCTGCTCCATTGCAATGTCTCCTCCACCGCTCCTCCGAACAGCCCTGGTGGTCCAGTGTTTTACGCGGCTCTAGCAGTGGCTGCTATCTGACCGTGACTTTCGGTCATGTGATCTCTTCACAGCGTGCCAGATTTACAGCCTGCGCTGCCATTGTAACAGGAGAAGACCCAGTCCTGGTATGAGCTTGGAGCCGCAGTTGGGGGTGGAGGGAGAGGCAGCTGCTACTTCATCTCTCTGGTCTGCCTGTGGCTCCGCATATCACTACTAAAAGAAGGAAGGTGAGGTCTGGGGCACAGGGTGATTGGTGATCCCATATACGCTGCCTGCCTAATGTGTAAAAAATAAAAGAAAATGGGGACTATGCCTGGCTAATGTGTAAAAAGGATAACTGTGCTGCCATATAGTGTAAAAAGGGGTCTCTGCCTGCCATAATGTGTAAAAAGGGTGACCGTGCTGCCGCAATGTGTAAAAAGGGTGATTGTGCTGCCGTAATGTGTAAAAAGGGGTCTCTGCCTGCCATAATGTGTAAAAAGGATGACTGTGCTGCCGTAATGTGTAAAAAGGGGACTCTGCTGCCATAATGTTACAGTTACATAGTTAGTGAGGTTGAAAAGAGGCAAAATGCCCATCGGGTTTCACCTGTATTCTGTGTTAAGCTGTGCATATTATAATGCAAACAGACAAAAGACACAATAAAGTGGCCCCTTAGCGCTAGTTGACAATTAATAATTAATACGTATGTTTATGCTATACCGTTTCCAAAGGATCAATCAAACGAGTAATCAAAGAAATCTGCAAGCAGCTCACTGTAGATAGGGGGACTTCTCTACCCCCTCAGTGCAATATGCTCAAAAGAAAAAAAGGGAAAAAACAGACAGCGCTAATAGATTTCTTTAATAAAATATTTTTATTCATTAATTTTATCTAGATTTTTCTTTAGCTAAAATAGCCCTTTTCACCTACCTATAAATCTGATTCCACATATCACTTGTATATATTAAAATTCAAGCCAATAAAACAATAATACATCAATAATATATAATATAATACAATAGCTCTGCTCTGTATACTTGATTTTTCAATCCACCACTGAAACAATTGGATACAAATGCAACAAAATGTTTCCTTTTAATGCTGTAGAGGTCTCCAGCCTCTAAGTTAATATTAGATTGCTCATTCAGCTTAGGATGGAAGCTTTTTTTTGGATTGTTGCTATATTAAATAACAGCTGTTACAATTCCTTATTTATTGGTCAGGGTGTATAATTAAGTTCCCAGATCCACACTCTACTGACCACAACACTTAGAACTTCCAGATGAATTAGTATATGATTTTGATAGCTGCTCCTTTTTATTTTGAAAGTGTCGCTGATTTAATGCACATCAGTAGTGGGTTAGTTGTTCATAAATTGATCTATATGGAAATAAACATGCTTTCCTCAAGATAATAATAAAAGTTCATGCAGCTCAGCTGGTGTTCAGAACTAGTTCAGTATATGGCAGCAGCCAATTAATTGCTTATAGATTGACATGCAAAGATATATGCAATTGCTTTTGCTTATAGCGATGTTAAAAGTTCAGCTGATATTTTAAAACATGGCCATGTTATATATTACCACTTTCCTCCTGGGTCAAAATTCTTTACTCACTCCCGGCTCTGGTGCTCGGATACCTTTTCATGAGCCTTATCCGGAGATCTTTTAGAATTCTTCCCAGCGTGTTGAGGTATACTCGTGGTAGGTTGATCATAGGTGAGTAAAAACAATGAGACGCGTTTCTCCGCCTGTAAACGCTCGGCGGCTTCCTCAGTCGGATGCACCTGCTGAAGTAATGTTTTAGTACCAATTGACAACTATGATTCTACCATTCCCAGATATTAATGTCAGTACGCTAAATGCTATAGCCCTGGATATGTTTTCCAGTTAAAAATGTGTCCAATATGTTTTTAAATGCATTTACAGAGTCTGCCATCACTACCTTCTCCGGCAGGGAGTTCCAAATCTTTATTGCCCTTACCGTGAGAACCCTTTCCTATGTTATGTACGGAATTTTCTCTCCTCTCGCCTCAGCGAGTGCCCATGTGTCCTATACAGAGTTCTTTTAATAAACACATACCCTGCTAACTCCTTGTAATGACCCTTTACATATTTGAATATATTAATAATGTCTCCTCTTAGACGCCTCTTTTCTAGTGTATACATATATAACCTAGTAATCCTTTCCTCATACTCCAGTGTCTCTAACCCTTTAATTAATGTAGTAGCTCGCCTTTGAACTCTTTCTAGTTCCCCGATATCTTTTTTATAGTATGGTGCCCAAAATTGAACACAATATTCAAGGTGTGGACGTACCAATGATTTGTACAGTGGCAGGATTACATCCTCGTCCCTTGTCTCAATGCCCTGTTTTATGCACACAAGCGCTTTATGTGCCTTTTTTGCTGCATTTTGACATTGTGTACTGTTACTAAGCCTACTATCTATGAGCACCCCCAAATCTTTCACCACGGTTACCCCTAATTTTTCCCCATTTAGAGTTTAGGATGCATGTGTGTTTTTTGTTCCAAAATGCATAACTTTGCATTTTTCTATATTGAACCTCATTCCCCATTTAGACGCCCAATTTTCAAGTTTAAATAAGTCATTCTGTAGAGACTCCACATCGCTTAATTACCTTACACAGTTTAGTATCATCTGCAAAGATTGACACTGTGCTTTCCAGGCCTATTCCTAGATCATTGATAAATATATTGAACAGTAGCGGGCCAAGTACGGACCCTTGTGGTATTCCGCTGACTACTGGTGCCCAGCTGGAGAACATCCTGTTGACCACTACTCGTTGTACTCTGTTATCCAGCCAATTACCTATCCATGTGCAAATAGTATATCCTGGGCCAAGTTCCCTTAACTTGATGATCAGTCTCCTGTGAGGCACTGTATCGAATGCTTTTGCAAAATCTAAATACTTCCTCGTAGAAGCTGATAAAGTTAGTTTGACATGATCTGTCCCTTACAAACCCATGCTGACTTTTGCTAATAATCGTATTAACCTAAAGATAATCCTGTATGCTATCCCTCAAAATACCTTCCAATATTTTACCCACTATAGAGGTTAAACTAACTGGTCTATAGTTACCAGGATTATTTTTAGTTCCCTTTTTAAATAAAGGCACTACCTCAGCTATGCGCCAATCCTTTGGCACCATGCCTGATGTAATTGAACTTTGGAAAATCATGTATAGGGGTTTTGCTAGCGGCAACCTAAGCTCCATAATAACCCTCGGGTGAAAACCATCTGGGCCTGGTGATTTATTAATCTTTATGTTGCTTAGTCTCTCTAGGACTACTTCCTCACTTAAACAAGCATCAAGCCAAGAGTCATTACCTTCACTATCGTTATGCACTACTCTCACCGTCTGATCCTCCCTGGTGAATACTGAGGGAAAAAAGTGTTCAGTATTTCAGCTTTTATTTTATCGTTTATCAAAGCTCCCAATTCATCTTTTAATGGGCCTACATTCTCCTTCTTTAACCTTTTACTGTTTATGTATTTATAAAACTTTTTAGGATTGGTTTTACTCTCTATAGCGATTTGCTTTTCGTTTACAATTTTAGTTGCCCTTATAACTTTTTTGCATTTTTTATTGCATTCCTTATAATGCTGGAATGACTCCTCCCCTTTATTAGATTTAAATGTTTTGAAAGCACGCTTCTTTTTAGTCATTGCTTCTTTCACCTCCTTATTGAGCCACATTGACTTGTGTTTAGTACTCCTGGGTTTACTGCTCATGGGAATGAATTTGTGAATATTACTATCAAGCAACCCTTTAAAAGCTACCCACATTTCCGTTGTGTCTTTACCATGAAACAAAACTTCCCAGTAAATGTCGTTTGGTGCCTGTCTTAGCATATTAAAGTTAGCTTTTCTAAAGTTACATGTTTTAGTTGCTCCCTTATAGCTATGTTTCTTGAAATTGATGTCGAATGTGATCATAAAGTGGTCACTGTTTCCCAAGGTCTCCCCAACTTTAGTGTTTGATATAATGTCAATATTATTGGTAATAACTAGATCCAGAATAGTTTTACCTCTGGTTGGCTCCTCGACTAATTGAGTCAATTATTGATCCTTTAATGTATTTAAGAACCTGCTGCTCCTAGTTTTTACACATGAATCGTTACTCCAGTTTATATCCGGATAGCTAAAATCCTCTAAAACTGGGATGTCCCCCATTCCCGCAGCTTTTTCAATTTGCAGTAAGAGTTGTTCCTCGTCATGTTTGTTAATATCCGGTTGCTTATAGCACGTGCCAATGACTAGTTTCTTTGCTTCTGTGCCCCCACTTGTGATCTCAACCCATAGTGACTCCACGTTATCTCCAGCCCCCTCGTAAATACCATCTATTAAGTTTGGTTTTGGAGACGGTTTAACAAAGAGACATACCCCTCCTCTCCTTTTGGTAGCCCTATCCCTCCTGAAAAGAGAATATCCCTCCAATATCGCAACCCAGTCATGAGAGTCGTCCCACCATGTTTCCGTAATACCTATAATATTATACTGAGATTTTGATACAAGCCATTCCAATGACCCCATTTTACCTGATAGGCTTCTTGCATTTGCAAGCAAACATTTTAGCTTAGCATCTCCCTTGACAATTTGTTTTAATGGTATCTTTCTATATTTACAAGTGCCCTTCTATACTTACCCTTACCGACTGTTATTCTCCTCCCTCCCTTTCCACCCCATCATACTTAATACAGCTATCCTCACTACTATCGCTATTTGACCTATTAAGACATTCTACACCCCTACCCCCCCCCCCCCCCCCCCCCCGATGTTAGTATCTTCCCTTATGCTATGGACATCATTTTCTATGTACCGTATTGTTGAGCCATATTCGTCGTTAGGTGATAAATTGGGAATATCTAAGGCAATACCTGTGTCAGTATTTCCGGTGTCAATACCCATGCAAATACCCTTGCCGGCTGATCTTTCGCTCCCCCTTCTCCACCCCCAAATTGTGCACAACCCCCATACTTACTGTTCTCATTGCTTGACCCGTAGCTTCTAGCTAAACCCTCCCCCCAGGCTCCTAGTTTAAAAGCTCCTCCAAGCTTCTAACCATCCTGCCCCCCAGAACCGCAGCCCCCTCCTCAATCAGGTGCAATCCATTGCGACAAAAAAAATGGCACCTGACTGAGAAGTTCGCCCAGTGTTCCAAGAACACAAACCCTTCCTTCCAGCACCAGTCTCTAAGCCACACATTTACCTCCCTAATCTCTGCCTCCCTGGGCTAGCGCGTGGCACTGGTAATATTTCGGAGAATATTACCCTAGATGGTCTTGCCTTAAGTTTCTTGCCTAATTCCCTATAGTCTTTCTTAAGGACATCCCACCTACCATTAACTTTGTCATTGGTGCCAACATGCACCAAGACCGCCGGGTCTTTACCAGCCGCTCCCAACAATCTATTTCCCCGGTCCACGATGTGCCGTACCCAAGCACCCGAAAGACAACAGACTGTTCGGCGATCACAGTCCCAGTAGCAGATTGTCCTGTCTGTCCTACTGATAATAGAATCCCCTACCACCACAATCTGACTAGGTACCTCACTAACTTTTTTCCCATCTGTAACGGGGGGATGGCTCCTCTGGTTGCTAGAGGGAACAGTCTCCTCCGGTTCCATTATTTCCTCACTGCCATCCTCAGAATCTTCGTCCAATCAGGCGAATTTGTTGGGGTTTGGCAGATCGGAGATGTCCTGTCTCCCCCTCTTTTTCTTCCTTCTAACTGTGACCCAGCTGTCTACCTGATCATCCTCATCTACCAGTGATCCCCCTGCAACTCCTCCACTGTTCTATCTAAACTTTGCTCGAGATTGCGAATATTCCTCCGTAACGGTCCACTCTAGATCAGTTACTTGGGCTTCCAGGGCGGCTGTTCGCTCACATCTCGTACAGATGTACCCACACTCGGACTGTTGTACCAGGTGTGCATATATCATGCACGACACGCACTGAGTGAGATTCTCAATGACGGCCACCCCCATTTTTAATTAGTGCTAACTCCCTATTACTTCTGGTTCCGGTTTCCTCCTCTCAGCGCGTCTCCTCCCAGCGCGTCAGTGATGCTAGGAGGGGGACTGTGCTACCGTAATGTGTAAAAAGGGGGACTGTCTGCCGTAATATATGTAAAAAGGGTGACTGTGCTGCCATAATGTGTGAAAAGGGTGACTGTGCTGCTGTAATGTGTAAAAAAGGGCCTCTGCCTGCCGAAATGTGTAAAATGGGTGACTGTGCTGCCGTAATGTGTAAAAAGGGTGACTGTCTGCCGTAATGTATAAGAAGGGTGACTGTGCTGCCGTAATGTGTAAAAAGAGTGTGACTGTGCTGCCATAATGTGTAAAAAGGGGACTCTGCCTGCCGTAATGTGTAAAAAGGTGACTGTCTGCCGTAATATGTAAAAAGGGGGACTGTGCTGCTGTAATGTGTAAAAAGGGTGACTGTCTGCCATAATGTGTAAAAAGGGGGACTGTGCTGCCGTAATGTGTAAAAAGGGTGACTGTGCTTCAGTAATGTGTGAAAAGGGTGACTGTGCTGCCGTAATGTGTAAGAAGGGTGACTGTGCTGCCGTAATGTGTAAAAAAGTGACTATGCTGCTGTAATGTGTAAAAAGGGTGACTGTGCTGCCGTAATGTGTAAAAAGGGTGACTGTGCTGATGTAATGTGTAAGAAGGGTGACTGTGCTACAGTAATGTGTAAATAGGGTGACTGTGCTGCCGTAATGTGTAAAAAAGGACTCTGCTGCCATAATGTGTAAAAAGGGTGACTGTGCTGCCGTAATGTGTAAAAAGGGACTCTGCTGCCATAATGTGTAAAAAGGGTGACTGTGCTGCCGTAATGTGTAAAAAGGGTGACTGTGCTGCCGGAATGTGTAAAAAGGGATCTCTGCTTGCCTTCATGTGTAAAAAGGGATCTCTGCCTGCCGTAATGTGTAAAAAGGGTGCCTTTGCTTCAGTAAAGTGTGAAAAGGGTGACTGTGCTGCCATAATGTGTAAAAAGGGTGACTGTGCTGCCGTAATGTGTAAAAAGGGGTCTCTGCTGCCGTAATGTGTAAAAAGGGTGACTGTGCTGCCGTAATGTGTAAAAAGGGTGACTATGCTACAGTAATGTGTAAAAAGGGAACTCTGCTGCCGTAATGTGTAAAAAGGGTGACTGTGCTGCCGTAATGTGTAAG